>NC_089822.1:123156663-123460591 GCF_035046505.1 Tiliqua scincoides
ATATGCTGTCAGTTTATTTGATTCTCATACAAACCTTCATTTAGAAATGAATAAAAATGGAATTGTTCTCATACAGATCTTCATTTAGAGATGAATAAAAATTGAACTGAATGGCCCCAATTCAGTTTAATTTTTTTTTAAATTTGTACCAAAATGAATGTATACCTGAATGAGAATAATGTGCTTATTTCTGGTCATCACTAGCTTAATAATGTCACTTCCTACTCAGTGATATCACTTCTGGCCCTAGGTATCATATGGGTCCTGGCACTAAAAGGTTTGGAAACCACTAGCAAATATCTGTCTCTGATGGTCCTCAGAACTCACTTATCCATGATGTAGGCCTCCCATATGCAGGAGTACTGCAGATGGTCACCCACTGGACAGAATGAACAGTCATTGTTAAATGTGCCATTCTTCCAATCCCTGGAACTCACTGGGACTTAAGAGACTGGTTAGTGCCCTTACCTTGGGTTCTAGACCTATTTCAGGAACAGGACGAGGCACTGGATGAATACTGTGATTATCTCTTCTCCGGTCTTGTCTGTATCTATGGGCAGAGATTCTCAGGCTGCCTTGGGAGGTATGTAATGCTCCTCTTGGTGCCCCAGTGGAAATGTGGAAGATTTGGATTCCATTCCCCTTAACTGCATCCTGAAAAGAGTGAATAGTACAGTCAGATTTCATAGATGACAGGTACACCTCTTCGATACTAGTAGGCTCCATAAGTATGTTGTCTGAACCACTTTCCTCTAAGTGCAGTACAAGCAGTGCTTTGGAGGACTGTGAACTTCTCCTCTGGAAACAGCTTGGATGAGGTGGCCTTGGCTTAATTAATTATATCCCACCTTTCCCTTGCCAAGGCAAATGCTCAAAGTTTCATAAGTTTCATAGAAAACAACAAAGAAGTTTATGCTAAATAACATAAACAAAACAGTTGGGGGGGGTCACAAAATATCCCTCTTCCCCAGATAATTTTCCTCCTCCTCTCTCTGAAAGAATGACTCACGTCTCCAAAATGAATCTTCTCTACATGGAATAAGAGTAGGTAGAATGGGAGAGGGCTTGAGTACAGAGTAGCTGGAGAAGTGAGACACTGCCAAGATGCAGGGGCCAAACTACTAACTGCAGAGACTTTGGATCTGTGATGGGGCTTTGATATTGAGGTTCCTCAACTGGCCCGAAAAACTGTGACCAAGTCTGGTGACTTCCCACCCCCTCTCCCACATCTGTTGGAAGAGTATCTGATCCTTAAAGAATGTCAGAGCGTGCATCTTTCACTAACAGGTATAGGAGTTCTATGAAGGCTTGATTCAGGAAAGGATTCCTGCCTTAGGTCAGAGCAGTACCAGGGAAGAGGGATGTTTTGCACTGACTAGTGGAAAAGGAAGCTGATTTCCTATCAAAAAAGAAGAGATGGACAAAGCAGTTGCTAGGCAAATTTCACAGGCAACCATGCTCCAAATTCAAGGCCTGAATTCAATGAGTAATTCTTCCCTCACCCCAAAGGTGGAGGAGGGCAGGAAACCGGGAGAGAGCCTGTATATCCTGATGGGTTCTACTAGCTCCTTGATGAGCCATATATGGCCTTGATCCTACGCTCCTTTCACTGCTTGTCCGTTGCAGTTAAGGTAGAGCAGCAGCAGCACAAGGGCCACACTCCATTCCAGCAGTCATACCCATGAATGCTGTGATTGCCAGGGATGATGTGGGAGCAGTCTCACTCAGACTGGTGGGCTCTATCCAGCTGCTTGACACATGGCCTTGCCAACTTGCACAGCACACCTAATGGCACATTACAGGTGGGGGCTTCTGCAGGCACTGGAGGCACTGGTGGTGCCTTGGAAAAGCTGTCCAACAGCTTCAAGACCGAATGATCCCATTCCCCGACTGTGTCCTGCGTAGCTCCCTTTCCCCTGCTGAGCCTTCATATATTTTGCTTTTGACTTCAACCACCTACAGTAGTGTCCAAAACTGTGGAAACCTTTTGGAAATTTCACATTTCACAACTTTGCAGGCTTAGAGGGGCTGTTATGTCGCACTAAATGCAAATGTTTATATGTCAATTGAAGGAGCATTTAGCACTGAATTTAATACAAAAAACAAAACAAAACGTCAGCAGTGTCATGGGAAAGGCAAAAATTGGGTAACAGCAAAATATAGGCCTCTGCCTGAAGCCATGTTAACTGCCTGGAATCATGCTACCCACATGCAGCTGTGAGAAAGTTATTAATTGGGACATTCCTGAGGAGCTTGCTTCTTGGAGGGATGTGGGAGCCGCCAGCCCTCATCTCTAAGAGATAGCTGTTCCCAGAGTGGCTTAATTGGCCAAGGACACCTTGATTGGAAATCTGTTCCAGCTGCAGGTTTCCAGGTTGGGGTGGGTGACCCTCCAGGAGTGAGTTGCCTGACTGCACGTCCACCACTAGAACCTCCGACGGTTCTGATCTCTAATAGGCTGTTGAGCTCAAGTCAATTATAAGAGTCACAGTTAGGAACATCCTTTGTCTTAGTTCTTCTCGGGCCCGAGCTTTGGCAACTCTGTTCCAAGCTGGATCAACCCTGACTGCGGCAGGGCCAGTTAATGGACTGAGATTTATTGAGGTGAGACTTTGGTGAGTGATAGTGTTAGGAGTTTCTTTTTACCAGTTTAATTTTGGTGTGTATTGTATATGCTTTTTAAATTCCTAAATCTATGCTTAAACAAAGTGCCTGTCTTATGTTATTTCTATCCTTTATCAAATTCTATCTATTTGCAGCTGTATGGATTATTGGAATTACGGAAGGGGGAAACTGGTGGTAAATGGGGCTGGCTTCCAGTTACTTGGCCTTATGCTACCCTGATGCCTAATAACTGTGTCTGGTACCTTGTTGCAAGTCACGTGGGGACTCTGGCTGGGAAGTCAAGATTTTGGAGGGCAAAGCAACCTGTTGTATGGTCTGTGGGCTCCTCAGGTTGAGAGAACAAATTAACAGGGAGCAGAAGCTGGTTGAGTAATTATAGGGTGATTGGGTTATTGCCCTGCTGATTGTGTGATTCCTGAAAAGCTTCTGCCTGCCTGCTTGTGATGAGCAGTACAAAAAACATTGTGCTGCAAATACCACAACCATGAGAAATCTACACTACTATACTACTATCAGCATTTGGTAGGGTAGCATTTATTGTTTAAGGTCCCAATCCAGAACAGTGCACGCTGGCAGTAAGCCAGTGCACAGTCGCAAACTTGCTGTAAGGCACGTTTGTGGGCCCTACTGTCGGGTGAGCATCAATGGTACCCCAGTGCTGGTTGGTGCTGGGCTAGTGCCGGGTGGCCACCAGAGCTCCACTGTTTGGCAGTTGTGGGGATGTCGAGCAGCAGAGAGGTAAGTGGAGGTATTGGGGGAGGCAGGGTGGAGACGTTCCAGGGAGGCAGGTGGAGGTTGGGGAGACGGTGTTATGGGGAAAGGCAGGCAGAGAGAGGGTGCGGAGGAGGCATTTCAGGGGGTGAAAGCGGGTGCCGCTGTAGCCCCTTATCCTGGGCAGCTCAGGATTGGGCAGTAAAACAGCAGCACAGTGACATCTCATTGAGCCAACAAGTATTTGAAGGTCTACCTTTGCTATTACATGGTGCCAGATAGCAATTATGGTCTCAGTTAATTGCCTTTTATGTGATGGACACCTAATTTGTACATGGTTTTTCAAATAGTGCCATAAATTTTCTATCTGGTTCAGGTCAGGGCTGTTTCCTGGCCAGATCAACAGTGGAATGCCCTTTACTGTGAACCACTGTTTACATACAGTGGGTCTCCTTTATCTGCAGATTCAGAACCCATGGATTTGACCCACTGTGGGTCCTGTACCCATAGCTGGAGGACCCACAGATGAGACCAGAAGTGCCTTCTGGTTGCTTATGGAGGTGCGGGGAGGCTGCATGTGGCTTCTTCACACCTCAGAAGGTCTCCCAGTAGCCTCTGAGCGCCACTTCTGGTTTGCCGAGAAACTGTAAGTGCCTCTCGGAGGCCTTCTTAGGCACAGGGAAGCAGCCTGCTACCTTCCTGCACCTCAGAAGGCATCTGAGAGGCACCCCCAGTTTCTTCTGCAGCTTCCTTGCACTTCTGGTTTCTAGTAGGAAAAAAATCATAGTGCAATCCCAGTTAGAATGCCCAATGCAAGATATGCATTATGTATGTATTGTATATGCAAGACATCCTTGTAGCTTGCTTTAAGATGCAGGCCAGCCTAAGAAGGATCAGGCACTCATTTGAACAACTGAGGAAATAAACAACACTGTGTGCTTTCTTTCTGAGCAGGTTTCATCTTCACCTGGCAGGTTTTCAAAGCACAGCAGACAGCTCAAATAGCCCCTTCCTCACGATAAATGAAGGTACTGAACAAGGCTGATTCTAGGTTGTTTGCTTAGAAGGCTCCATCATTCCTTTGACTGAAAATTCTATCTATTTGAGATCCCGGTTAATGACATTTACGGATCACCAAATGACAGTGCAAGCAATTTGACTGTGATTATCACTGCTTTAAAATCTGAAAAATGGATAAGCACTTCAGTGCACCTGAAACAAATGGGAGGCAGGGACGTTCTACACAAAATGTTTATAAAATGCCAATGCAACTAAAGAACATGGCAGCAGTTCAACAGCTTCATATACACACTGCAGAAAAGTGACCAACAAAAAGCAGGCAAGTGTAGAAGGCAGGAACAACTACCATGCATTCATCACCACAAGCACAATGTTTGCAGCATTTGCCTCTACCTACTTGCAAACCAATACTAGCCATGTTTCCCCAGAAGCCCTACCAAGTTCAGCGAGACATGCTTGTGCCCTGAAAGGCTATTCCAACAAACCTCGCTCCTGAGTCCCTTGATCATAATTCCAGAATGCACAAGGCCCTGTCTCCCTTGACAACACTCCCTGTAGCGCCATGCAATGTGGGGGCAGAAGGTGAGGCAGAACTGCCCCATCCTGAGGCAGAAATGCCACTGCCATGGCTGTGATCACACAAACACAACCCACAGACTCCAGTTGCTCAGAGCGTGTGGATTGTGAGCATTTGTGCACTCACAGCTTTGGCAACAGCGGCAGAGCTTTTCAAATAACCCTGATGGGGTATTGCTGACTCACCTTCTGCCCTGACACCACATGTTGCTGTCTCCCAGAACACATTGACTCTCTTGCTCACTATTCAATAGTAAGTACAAATTATTATTAAGAATATGTACTTATATACCACTTTTCATCTAGAGTAGTTCAGACTGGTTTATATAATAAAATCAATCTTCCCTGTCCCTAGAGGCGTAATGCCCCAGCACTGTGATGTCACAATATCACAGACATCTTGCCGCATGATGTTTGCCACGTGATGTATGTATGTACTCAGGGTTCTTCCCTGAGAAGGGGTGCTCGCTGCAGCGGCTTTGTGTCCCTGTGCTTTCTCCAGCAGAGGATCCCCTTCAAGGGAAGCCTCCACAGGAAAAGGAACAGGGAGCACAAAGCAACCCGTGCGTCCTCCGTAACTAGAGCAATGGTGAAGTCATGCACCCCCCCATGGCACAGTGATCAGGAGAGGTGCCCCCGAGGCTCCACCCTAGTTATACCTCTCCCCACAGGGCTCACAATCTTAACTTGATAGATAGGGTAACCAGATATCATAACCGCAAAAGAGGATAAGGTGCCCCAAAATGTAGGACATCTAAGAAAAAGTAGGACATGACAAAATAAAAGCGGAAAAAATACTCGTATATTGATTTCATGAGGTTAATTTAAACACTATTACTACTTATATGTAATACAGTTTAAAATTTAGTAATAATTTATTAATTAGAAGAAGGCTCTGAGCTGCTGCTCACAGGGAAAAGGAGGACATGTAAGTTCTTTTCCACGATATAAGAACATAAGAAGAGCCCTGCTGGATCAGGCCATAGGGCCATCTAGTCCAGCTTCTTGTATCTCACAGCGGCCCCAACAAATGCCCCAGGGAGCACACCTGATAACAAGAGACTTGCATCCTGGTGCCCTCCCTTGCATTGGCATTCTGACATAGCCCATTTTTAAAATCAGGAGGTTGCGCATACACATCATGGCTTGTAACCTGTAATTGATTTTTCCTCCAGAAACTTGTCCAATCCCCTTGTAAAGGCATCCAGGCCAGATACCAGCAGCACATCCTGTGGCAAGGAGTTCCGCAGACCAACCACACGCTGAGTAAAGAGGCTAAAAATATGAGGCTAAAAAGAGGTCAAGTCCTGGGAAGAGGATATCTGGCCACCCTGTGTGTGTGTGTGCGTACATGCATTCGTGTGTGCGTACCTGTGCGTGCACGTGTGTATGTGCATGCGTGCACACGCATGTGTGCGCACACACACAGAAGAGACACCAGCAACAGCAACTGTGCAGGGGGGCAGGGAGGAACAGCTGCTCTCCCCCTGCTAAACGGAGGAGGACACCCTTTCAAGGCGCCCCTCCGCCCCAGCCAGCGAGGGTTAAGACTAGCCCAGGAGCCCAGTGAGGCCAACAGGAAACGCCTGCGAGCCTCGTGCAGGGGGAGGGCGGCCTGCGCATATGAACCCCCCCTAAGGAGGGCGCGTGGGCGGGAAGCGGTCGCCGTGGCAACGCACGAGGAGCACCGCAGCGTGGCCGACTGAGGGGAGCGGAGGTAGGCCGCCCCTCCTTCTCACTGGCGGCGTGCCGCGCCTTGGCACGAGGGGGGGGGCTGGTGCGCCGGGCTTGGCCCCAAAGCGGGTAGCGGGGCCTTCAGCGGCCACAGGTCTCGGGGTTCCTCGGTGGGTTCCTAGGCGCGACTGCTCGGAAGTAAGTCCCATTCTAGTCAGTGGGGCTCACTCCCTGGGAAGCGCGGCTGGGACTGCAGCTGCTGTCTCTCTAGTCCTCGTGCCCGCCTGCTGGCTCTGCTCCTGGGGCCTCCCTCAAGCCCCACCGGTGGGCGGGTGGAGGGATGCACGTGGCCCCCCTCCTGAGACGGGGGGACGTGAGGAAGGGGGTGCCTGGGAGGGCAGTGGGGTAGGAGGTCTCTCTCAGCCATCCCTGCTCCTGGTACCACCCTTGGGGTGCCACTGGAACCCAGGCAGCTTGCCTCTTCCAAGGCCTGCCTGAGCAATAAGGTGGGATGCCTTGTGGGTGTCTTCCCCCCCCCCACTTATTTATACACACACACACACACACACGCACGCGCCTTGTGGTGTCATTCTCCCCCACTTATATATGTATGCATATATATGTATATGTATGTATTTATTTATATTTATTGAGGGAGAAGGAGAGAGAATTGCCACCCCAGTGTGGCTTGGGACAGTCAACCCCCATCCAGGGTGACCAGATGTCCTCCTTTCCAGGGCATGCCCTCTTTTTTTTTTTTTTTTTAAGCCTTGTGCCCTGAACAAGAACTTAAATGTTCTCTTTTTCCCTGCAGGCAGCAAATAGCCTTGTAGCTGATAAATTATATGTAATATAGTTTTAAATTCAATAATAATGATGGTGTTTAAATTAACCACATGAAATCAGTATGTGAGTGTTTTTAGCTTCTACTTTGTCATGTCCTGCATTTTTCTTGTGTGTCCTACATTTTGGGTGCCTTGTCCTCTTTTGGGGTTATAACATCTAGTCACCCTGCTCATGCCACGCTTGGGGTGCTATGAGAACAAGGCAGCTTGGCTCTTTCCAAGCCTGCCTGATCAATAAGGTGGAATGATGCCTTGTGGGTGTGGTTCTCCTTCCCCCCATATTGCCCCCCCACTGTGGCTTTGGACAATCAACCCCATCCAGGGTGACCCCCGATATCCTCTTTTTTTTTCCAGGTCATGTCCTTTTTTTCTTTTTTTTTAAAGCCTCTTGTCCTGGAAAAGAACTTATATGTCCTCCTTTTCCTGCAGGCAGTACATAGCCTTCTCATAATTAATACATTATATGTAATATAGTTTTAAATTTAATAATAAGTAATATAGAATTTAAATTAACCACATGAAATCAATATACAAGTGTTTTTTAGCTTTTATTTGGTCATGTCCTACATTTGTAGGGTGTACCCTGCACATGCCCGATCTCGTCTGATCTCGGAAGCTAAGCAGGGTCAGGCCTGGTTAGTACTTGGACGGGAGACCGCTTAGGAATACCGGGTGCTGTAGGCTTATACCATAGTCTTTCGAGACTGAAGGTTGCCAGCCAACTAGAGTGGAGCCTGTGGGGCACCTGACCTGGTCGCTGTGCCAAAAGGGGTGCATGACTGCCCCTCAGGTTTCGCTTGAAGATTCAAGTCTAAGGTGCTTGAAACAGCTGCTCTCCCTTCCCTTCCCTTACCCTGCACACTCAGAATTTGAAAGGGGGGAAAAGCCCCAGTGTTAGGAAAATGCTGAAATTTCTCCTTGCTTTCACACATCTTCTAAAGATGCTACACTTTTTTTTTTAAATCAGTTTTCTCTCAAGCTTCAATCCTTACTACTCTCTTGGGATATCTGTTTATGGGCAGGACTTAGGATATCTGTTTTTGGGCAGCCATATCTGTAGATCAGGTTTTCACTATAAAAGTGCTTGTCAGAATGACTTACAAGCTTTAACATCATAAAAATTATAAAACACAAAACAGACATAAGGATTGATAGGTCAGAAAAGTATGTTTGTCTTTAAGAGCACCAGTTTGTTGTCCTGTACTTGTACAATTGCAGTGAGGCTATTTTAATATTTTGGTTTGTCTTCCATTGGTATTTATGTCCCTTTCGTGTGATTTATATACAGGTGAGATGTCCAAATGCAGATTCTCACCCATGTGGTTGCAGTTTCTTTCTCTCTGTCTGCCTCACCTCAAATCAGCTGCAGTTATCATCCGTGTTAACTTTAGTAGTGAAATTCTTACCATTCCTTTTGTCACTTGGGAATGGATTTGATATTTTTGTTTTGCTTTGCTGTTTTCTGCTGAGTAGAACGTTAATGAGTGCTCCTTGTTCCTTTGCACAAATTCTCTAAGTGATCTTGGAGTGAGCTATTACTTTCCTATCCTTGGTCCTAATCTGCAATAAGGAGATAGATTGTCAAGTATTATCTTACCAGATTGTTGTTACTGAGATAATGCTTGAACTGTGTTAAGAAATGCTATGTATTGTTAAAATGGTTAATTAAAAATATGACTGATGCTGCCTTTGAAACAAAAATGTTGTTTAAATAGCTTTAGTAAATTCTATTCCTAAAAAAAAGATTTTATTTTCAAACATTTATATGTATTTAGAAGAAAAAAGGCAATGGGGAAGATAAAATTTTCATTTATTATAGAGTGCCAGACCTTGTAATTTGGTTTATGTTCCTTTTGTGCACATTATTTATGCAAAAGTGAAACTGGATCTCCTTTTCGGTTTCCAAAATGGTATGGGTCTGTATGGCAAAGAGGTACTTTAAAGTGGTGCCCTCTCATATTTAGCCCTTTGAGTTGTGAGCCAACCCAATTGTGAGCCCTTTGGGGAAAGGGAATAATTTGGTTTATTTTACTATGTAAACCACTTTGGACACAATCCTAACCAGGTCTACTGAGATGTAAGCCCTATTTTGTTCATTGGGGATTATTCTCAGGAAAGTATGTTTAGGATTGCAGCCTTCCTGAACTAATCTTGTTGAAAAGTGGTATACAAGTAATGATAATGCATTAAAGCTGAATTCATTTTGAATGCCCTCCTCCCAACTCCTACTCAAGAAATAGAATTAGTTTTGTTTGTTCCAGAACGGTAATTATTGGTTTCCTCAAACATCTAGTGGGAAGTGGTAGTATATGTCTTTGAAATCGGATAAGAGGGCTACTGTGTACTGGTCAATTCAGACGGTAGCCGTTGCCATTGTTGCAAATGCACACATTGCATTTCTGCCCAATGTTGCATATATGCAACAAGGATCAAATGTGTACACCTGTGGGCTGGGCAGAAATGGGTTAAGCTTAATAGATCTTGCAGGATCATTGTAAGGGTAAAATGAAGGAAGCATGTACAGTTATTGACCTCAGGAGGGATATAAATCTGTTTCAAATTGGGCCTCTCAATTCCTTGTCTCCATTTTAAAAAACACAATAATTTGTTCATATGTGTTTTGCTTTGTCTTTTTTTTTTTTGATGCTGTATTGTTTTGATTGTGCAGGAAGCAAAAGGCTCCTTTTAATTTGAACAGAACAAAAAACCGAGACCAAGTCTTGCTGGATTCCTCGTTACTAAGATGAGCTATAAGGTAAACTTGAAATAGTTGTGAAAGCAATATAGGTGATAGCTATAGAGCATGACTCTAAGGTCATAAGGTTCCTATGTTTTACTCTTTGAACTTCCTATAAGTTGCAGACATTCAGGAGTTGGAAAAACATATCAGGATTTTGGTGCTGGCAAAGCATTTTTGACTTCAGCAGTCAGTCCATGAATAGTAGACACATCTTGGATTGGATTACCTTTAAGATTTCCAAACTTTGAGAATTTTATGCACAATGTGTGAAATCTTTCTGCCTCTTCTTGCCTGGACCTAAGATTTTCTAACAAAAATCTGTAATCTTAAGGATTGTTTTGCCCCTTCCCCCCAAAAAATTGTGGGACAGAGATGCATAGAACCCATTTTTGCCTGCCCAGTGGTGTACACGTTTGGTCCCTGTTGCGTATATGCAAATGTTGGGCAGAAATTGCTTAAAGCAGGGGAAGGAACAAGCAACAGAACCAGAGCACAAGAAGATGAAACAAAACAAATGTGTTTGCTACTCACGTAAAGCACAGCACTATCTGCCAATCAAAACCTGTTCCTCTACCAAAAAATTCCTATCCCATGTCCTCACCAACAGAACTTCTGTAGGAGAATAGGGTGCAGAGCGGAGCTTCTGATAATAAATGTAGTGGGTGGACAGATTTCATGTTGGAGAAGGTGGTCCTTTCAAGAACAAGTTCCAGCCCATGCTTCGAATACTTAGCCAAACTTTAGAAGGTACAACTAGCATCAACTTTGGGAGTTGGATTTGGATCTGGAAAATTCAGGTTCAAATCCCTTCTTAGCCACGAAGTTTCTGGGTGACCTTTGGCCATTCACTAAATCACAGGGTTGTAAGGACAAAAGGAGGGGAACTGTATACATTGCCCTGAGCTCCTTGGAAGAAGGGTGAGATAAAAATGTCAAAAATAATAAAAATGTATTACAGGCCCAGCCTATTTATACACGGATTTTTTTTAATACACAAATTTGACTCAACACAAATGGCCCCTGCAAATGAGCAGGAATGTGCTGATCCCTGGAGAAGGGGAAAATTGCATCCCTTTAAAATCAGTTTTAAAAACTGAACAGTCCTTTAACAACAGCCTCCTTAATGAGAGAGAGAGAGAGAGGGCAGCAGGCTAACAATCCATCAATCCTTCTCTCTCCTGCGGACCCCTCCCTTCCCCCAGCATGTGAAAGAAAGGTGATCATTTTGCATTGGTGAAGGGAGGGGCTGAGTGAAGTGCTGATGGATTGTCTTCTTAATGACTCTTATATTAGAATCAAAAGGTCAGCAAGGCTGTTTTTCAATCACTGGAGCAAAGAAACTTTGTTTTTTAAGTTGATTTGCTATAGAGCGCTTTTTTTAATCCATGTGAGTGCTTGGAACAGAACCCATGCGAATAATTAGTCTCACCCTGTACTGTGGCCAGACCTGTATCCTTTAGGAAAAAGACACACTTTAAAAAATTGTGGTCCTGGTTGCTATGGCAGGGAAAAATTGTTTTCAAATAGGAAAGCATTGCAAAAGCTGGGTGAGGCTTGGGAGGCAAAAAATGACTGGTATGGTTATATGCAAGCAAGTGAAATAAAAAGTACTTTTGTAGCTTCATTACTCCTGTGGGTATGGAAGTCTGCTTTCAATCCCCTTTAAAATTTGCTCATAGTCCCAAATAATTTAATGGTGGTTTTTTATTTTAGACATCAGTTTCAGATTCCATGAGTTGTAGCCAAGTTGTTACAAAAAATTTCTGTCTCTGTATGATTTGTCTTGGATGTCAGGTTATGTAGTCAAGAACCTACATTGATTTTGAACCTGCTTGATTTTGCCACTTTTTATTTACTTTGAAAAACATATGCTTGGATTTTATATTTGGCAATCCTACCTAGACCTGAGAGAAGTTTTACACTTACTGAGATTTCTTTTGAAGTAAACGTGTATAGGGTTTACTGCTCAACAGGAACCCTCTGCTGACCCCCACCAAACTGTCCTCTAAAAGTGCCAACTGGTTCCACAGTGCTGGTGGAGGGCATCTCAGCTGCTATTCTCCAGTGGCTCTCCTGTAAATGTTGTTTTCCACAGAGGTCATTGTTTGCAGGCGTTTTCTCTCTTTCTCTCCCTCAATATCATTACCACCAATTTGGCATCACATTGCAAGTCAGTTTGAGTTCAAAAACAATTTATGGTGTGGTGAGAGCAGTTCTGCTCTTTATGGGAAGATAAGGCAAAAGCCTTACCATGTACCTGAAAAAAGAGTGTGTGTGATCACACTTTTTCCCCCCTACCCTATCCTGTTTGCTTAATCCAGGGGTGCTTAGTCCAGGGGTGCTTAATCCAACCTTACAACTTTAGGGCTGCTGGACCTTTAAAAATTGTATAGGAGCCCTAAAGTTGTAATATTGCCCCCCTCCTGACTTAATAGCCAACGTTGCTAATAGCATATATGTGGGCTGGGCAAAAATGGATTTTACTCCATCTTCATCTCCATTTTCCCCCTTTCCTCAGGAGAAAACAGTCTAGATTGAAGATTCTATCACTCTCTGCCAGGGCTAAAGAAACGGCACACTGCTAATATATCCCTAATTCTATTGTACCATTGTATGAATCTTTATTATAAGTTGCTTTGGAAGTCCGTCTTGGCTGACAATGTGTTTGTATAATGTGTTTGTATTTTGTTTCTTTTACTCATTGAGATCATTAAAAGAAGCCACCAATTTTAATAGCGATAACCAACTATTTTAGCACCCCAGTTTACAGATAATGTAGTGCTAAGATACAAATGCATATGTAATGTATTGGTTTTTGAAATTGTCACAGATCTTTGTCATCTGAGTAAAAATTCAAATACGCTAACGGCTTTTCTGTGTTCAAGTTCATTTTATGTGCATGCAGTATTTACATGACCTACCACATTGCCCATCTACTTTCTGATATTTAGGGAAGGTATTATTTGGAGTCACCTGAATCCCAGAGGCAGGGTTACCATAGTTTTCTGCAAGATTCCATCAGTTTTTGTAACATGGGTATAGAAGACAGCTATGGTAAGTGTTGTTCATTTGTAATTTTTGCATTGTAAGTCTTAAGTCCCGTGAGAAGAAGTGGCACGCAGTTCTGACATTTATTTTGTAACTATTACTGGTAGGATTTCTGAGAAATGAAGCTGTTATGCATTTTGTGCATTAGTAATGTTTAACACCCACCTCTTTAACAAACTCAGAAAAGTGATAGGGCTCATCTGTGTTCTGAGGTGCTTTGGGTAGCCTGGGAGCACAGCATATATGCAGCATATGTTTGGGATTGATCCTCAGATCCAAGTTCAGAAGGATAGATTCTTGCCAGAAAGGGTGAGGCTTGCTGTGGTGAGTGGCTTTGTAGACCCATGTGTTTCGAAGCATGCAGTACTTTCTTGCAAAGGCTGCAATGCCAAAAATCTGCAATGTGGATATGATTGATATATTTTGTTCTAAAAAGGAAGGGCCAGATAAAAATGTGTTTAATTTTGGGTGCCTGGAGTGTAATTGGCAGGGGAAATTCTGCATTAAAATAAATGATAGATGTTTAAATAGAGCATTTGTTTACTTAATGTGCTGTGCTCCAGCTGCACAACTTGATGGCACTCTGTATATGCTCTTGGCAAATCTGTTTCTTTGTCAGACTGGAAGAAAGGGTTTGGTTTATAGAACATGATAGTGGAGATCATTTACATAGAAGAAAAAGGAGTGAAGTGCAGGGGCTGTGCTGAGCAAAGTACCAACTCTAGGCATGTCAGGGGCCCATGTGGGCCTTGGTGTGGTTTTAACATAAGACTTAAAAACACTTTTCAGCAGTACTTGCATAACCATGAAGATCAGAAATATCATTATTATGTGTTCTGAAACAGTAGCATACACTGAGCAAAATCCTCCAAGTGGAGTCATGTAAAGCAGACTAGCAATGCAGCTTCTTCTTTGTGCAAAGACACCCTCAAACCACGGCCACTTGTCTTATGAGACCACTGGGGACAATGTAGCAGTGTCTCTTCAATTTCCTTGAATAACTCTTTTAATTGGACAGCCTAATTGAGTAGCTTTAGGGATTTGGTTCCTCTGCAGCTTTCTGTTTTGTTTCATAAATCGGCTCATTAACATCCGCAGCGCTGTTTTGCACTGCTGACTACATTTTTCTTTGTTTAGCGTCCTAATTGCCAAAATCTTCTGAGTGAATTTCATTAGCTGCCCAAACCTTAGAAGTAATGGGAGAGGGGGGGTATGGGAATGGTGAGAACAGATAACTTTTTTTTGTAAATAGAGCGCAGTCCTAAGCACTCATTGGACCAGTGCAAGTCACTTGCAGCAGCCCAGGAGGGTCGCAATGTACTGTAAAGCATGTTCACACCTCCATTAAAGTTGAGGAGACCAGCTCAAGGACATGCCCTAGCCTCCCCGTGGGCCTTGGGACAGATAAGTTTGCACCGGCCTTTCCAGGCTGACATGGGGGTCTGGGGAGGGTGTAGGGAGGAGGCAGCGTGGAGGCATTTCAATGTGGGTGGGTGGGTGGGGAGCAGGAGGCAGGACCAAGATCCAGCACTTATGCAGAATCCTAGCCCTGTTCCCAGGCGTCCTGGATAGTGTGGATCCAAGTAACCCCATTGGGGTTGCTGCGGTGTTACCCGGGGTAAGGGTAATTTGCCCCAAATTTGCGCTGGATACAGCACAGGCCTGCCAGCCTGCCTGTTCTAGCACAAGTTAGGATTGTGCTAGTTTTCCTCATTTTGATTGTAAAAAGAATACTTTTTAGGTCTAATGAATGTCTCAGAGTCTACCTTAATCTTTTTTTTTTCCTAGCTGATTCTTTGGATCCTGAGAAACTCATGCAGTGTCCATATGATAAGAATCATCAAATCAGAGCGTGTAGGTTTCCCTACCACCTTGTCAAATGTCGTAAGGTAATGTGAAAAGTTGCATTTAAAATGTGAATGTTGAATGTGTATATGGTACATACCTTGTCTGTTGCCTAAATAAGCTTGTGTTTTCAGGTGTGACAATTGGGAGATCCTCTTCCCAATTTGTGCACGTTGAGTTTTAACAAGAACGTTTTTCATTTATTTTTCTTTTTTGTTTCAAAATGAACATTTTGTGATTTAGTGTGGCTGTGAACAGATGACCCCATCAAAACTCATCTCATCTGATCTCCATGAATCTCCCCAAAAATGAAATAGAGGATTATTGAACTGTCTGGAGTTGATTTAAGGTTATAAACCTTGCAAAGAAATTTTGATCAGTTTTAATGGAAAGGCACTTAAGGCATTCAGAATGGTGTAGAACATAAAGTAATAATAAACAATATGAAACAAAGAACTCAACATATCAAAACGGCAAGGACAGATAGCTTTGGAAAATGATACAAGGTGGGCAACCCAAAAAAGTATTCCCGAAACCATGTGCCTGATGAAAGAGAGTGGTTTATAAACTCTCCAAAAGAAAGGGTTGGAAGGGGCCATGCAGGACTCACAGAGGAGCAAGTTCCACAGCCTGGATGCAGCTGCAGAAAAGGCTCTGTTCCAAACCACTGTTGGCTTTACCTTGACCAGCAAAGAAACCCAGATCATAGATTCCCCAGGACAGTGTTCATGTGGCAGATTCGTGAGGATTCATGTGAGCAGATTCATATAGAGCAAGGCTTGTGTACCACAGATTGTGGGCTATGTGGCTGAGAAAGAAATGGCTTGAAAATCCATGAAAGCACATTTTTAGTCAGTTTCTTAAAACGTAATATCTTTAAAAGTTCAAGACTTCTTACTTTTAAGTGGTGTGCTTCAAATGTCTTTAACATAAGTACCAGTAAATCTATCTTGCTGTCCTTGAACAGGGGTCAGCTTCTAGGTTACAGCAAGAAGTAGTCTAGCATGTGAGCCTTATGGATATAATGGGGAGATGCAATGCATAGTGTATCATATATGAACAATGTACAACACCACAGCTGTTGCCATTTATTTTTATATATGGGTCCCTTTAGGGAGAAGGGCGGGAAAGTTTCTCTAAAGTTTGTTTGTTTATTTATTTATTTATTTACATTTTTATACTTCATTTTGAAGTTCCTCCAAAGAACTTCATTTTGAAGTTCCTCCAAAGAGCTCAGGGTGGTGTACACAGCTGCTCCCCTCCTTCTGTTCTCACAACGCACCTACCACCTGTGAGGTAGGTTAGGCTGACAGAAAGTGACTGGCCCAAGGTCACCCAGGAAGCTACATGGCTGAGGGGGGATTTGCACCGGGATCTTCAGGTCTAAGTCCACCTACCAAACCACTACACCACCCTGGCTCTCTATACTTCTACTTCTATATTTCTACCTTTGCAGAACAAAAACTTGCCAAAGCTTATACAAGTTGAACCTCAGGGTGGTAAGGCAGAAAGAACTCTGGTGGGGATTGTGGATGTTCTTCCAAAAAGCCTAGCTGTGCATTGTGTTTGATTTATAGCTATTTTGTCTGATTGCCTAAAATGGGCTGCACTGTAAAACATGACATCATTTGTGTATTGTATCTCCTTAATTTAAAATAAAATCTTGCGTCTGCTGTTTGAGGGATGGCTGTGGTAGTGAGTGTTTCTGTCTTTCTAGAACCATCCTGATCTTGTGCAGAAACTAGTCACATGCCCATTTAATGCTCGTCATCAGGTCCCCAGAGCAGAGATCAGCCAACACATATCAAGCTGTGATGACAAAAGATGCATTGAGCAAGATATTGGTAAGAAACTTGTCTCCGTGAATTGAGTGTTGGCAGCTGGGGGCCTCTTACCTTTGCTGTTAACATTTCCAAAAGATTGTTGAATGATTTCTCCATAGTCTTCTAACAGTCCTTTCAGAATCTATTACATGTGTTACAGACACGGTAGTGCTCCTCTGATAATGATTTGGAGTGGCATAGAAGGAATAATTCTTTCACATTCCCCTTCCCCCATGTTGAGCTTGCAAGCTCTCTGAACACCTGGTTTTATAAACCAGTGACTTTTATTGTTGAAGGCTGTATCATAAATTCTGTACATTGAGGTGAAATCCGCTTGGCAGTTTGGGTTATTGCCAGCAGAAAGGGTGATGGTTATGAAAACCATGGGTCATTTGTGTTACTTATTCAGATTCGGATTGAAGCCATGGGATTAAAAATGTACGCTTTTAACTACTTGAGTATCAGTACAGTTCTTAGCCACCAAGTATGTACATTACAGACCCCAACATTAGTGCTTAGAGGTGATTTTCTCCACGAGTGAGATGCTTTTCTCCACTCAGTTAAGAGTGCTTTCTCTCTGCAGCAGCCTTCCATCATTTGTGTAAGTTCATCTCTGCTTCGTTTATCTTTAAAAAAAAAAAATCCATTTATGTGTTGCCGGTCTTGGCTACTTTTCATCTAAATTAAGAGTACTTTTTGGTTATTCATGCACTAGCTGTCTGGTTATTGCTCCAATAGGTATTTAACAGTGTTGAAATTAATAAAAACCAATACAGCTTTGACAGTATTGAATGTGGACAAAGGAGGCATGGGTTCAAATTTCTACTCTTGCCTATAAAGAAACTTGCATTGATTTTGCTCTTGTAGTCACTGCAGATGTGACATTAGCCTCTTGTTAACTGTAAATAACAATTCAGGAGCCAGCCCTAGGAGTACACATTCTCTCCTCCTCCTCTTTCTCCCCCCCCCCCCCACTGCCATGGTTAGACAATGTATTGGCATCAATTTTAAGGTTAGGGTTAACTGGACTTCTGTTTTAATCTGGGATCTGAAAACTACTTCAAACTGCTTTTAGATCCAATTTGGTATTGTTTCCAAAATACCTCTTAAATGCAGTTAAGACAAAGACAAGAACTTGCTCAGGGAAGAAGGGACAGCATGTAATTCTACTGGTCTCTAAACAGCATGTCCTTGTACAAATGTCAGAATATAATAAAAACAGATGAGTACATTGGGCTACCCCACATAGCTTCATGTGTTCAAATCTTTGGGCAAAGGGCAGAATTGAATTAAAAGGAAAAAAAACTCTTGTCCTGCTTAGAACTCTTCATAGCATAACTTTGCAAAAGATGTAGTTATTGCAGAGAAAGGTGATACATTTTATCTGAAAGCATTTGACTGAATTAATTTTGGGAGAAGGCATGTTTTTCAGTGATTAGCAATACTTATGGAAATGCTGTAAAAGTGAACACCTTTTAGTCAAAGCACTTTTCAATGGAAATATAGAAGAGAGCTATTTTTAAACAGAATGCATATTCTAGCCAATGTAGGAATTTGGGGTGGATTTTCAGATATTGAAAATGAGAATCCTTTTGCTTCTGCAGGAAAAAAAAGCATAAAATAACTGAGTACTTTCTTACTGATTGGCTAATCTAGTGGTTCAAACTTTTTAGCATTGGGACCCAACAAAAAAAAAAAAATCACTTCACCAGCAGCCCAAGCCCCTGTAGCTATAATGGTGATTGGGCAGCAGTGCTCTCTCCAAGTAGCAGGTTGATTAATCCTTGATGCACATAGCCTAATCTGTTTTGTCAGTTTTGTGACCCACTAAAAATTGGGTTGTGACCCACTGTTTGGGAACCACCTGGCTAATCTTTAAGATGCTGGAAAACTGGTTGTTAAATTTCACAACCCTCTTGTTCAGGCATAGGTGCATGGAGCCTGAACAAAAACTAGCAATTTTGATCTGACTAGGCTGATGCCTCCCAGAATTAGTCTCTTCCTTTCCATATCAAAGAAGCAAAAATGAAATAGGCAGTGGCAATTATGTTACATATGGGAATATTCTGTGTGAAAGCTTCGAAAAAGAATTGAAAACGTTACTTTTGGGGTTATGTAACAAGAAAAGAGATGCTTGCTTCATCTCATGCCAGTTGGGGTGTTGGAGTTCTCTAGGAACAAAGGAGTTAAAGCCATCTTTGAAAATGAATGTGCCTGTGTTACCCTTCTGTACGATATTTGTATGCATCAGATATACTTTTTGATCTTGAAAGTTGCTCTCAGAATGGGGTTTGGGAGCAAGGAGAACATTTCAGGCAATTCTTAGCTGAAGTTATGCAAATAGATGTCCGTTCTTAGGACACTAAATAATTAGGCTACTTAGGCTGCTGGATGAATGGATAGGTTCAGCTCAGTTTTTCAATATGTCTCCAAACAAAGACTTATATAGCTCCGGAAAATGTGTGCCCAATGATTTCATAAGACTATATAAAATGCTTTTTCTTACGAAGAATCATCTTCGTTTTAGCGAGCCAGTTGGGTAACCCCAGAAGAGAGATTAACGTGGTAAGCTCATGGCAGTCGCCTCCTTGTGAAGAGGACTGGGATAAAGGTAAGTTCTGTGGCAGTTACTCTGATAAAATATTTACTGGACCAAGAACCCTTTTCAAAATTGGGCAATTTCTAACATGAGCATAGTGCTACCTAACACCTGTTTTTTTTCCCTTTTATTTTCTGCTGTTTGTGTTATGAACAAAACAGCTTATAATTAAAGGATATAAATTATTATATTCCTAAATTAAATTTCTGCTTGGCTGTTTTATAGCCAACATGACACTAGTTATTCTTTGGAAAACGCAGAAGTTTGTGTTATATTTCTGTGCTTCATATTTGTCATAAAAGCAATGGTTTTCATAATGTTTTGTTTGCCTTGCCAGATCTTGGCAACCAGTCATGTTCTACATTCATTTGGGGCCAAAGCCACACTGAATTAAACAGGTTAGTTTATTTCACCTACCACTGCTTAAGCCATTTTCTTCTTATGCCTGTGGTAGAGAAGCATTTTTCAGAACTTGTACTGGGGAGATTTGTTAAAAATAATGAATGGTGAGAACCTCTCTAGGTTCAGCTATGTCTGCATCAGTTGTTTTAGGTTCAACATAGGAAGGATTTTAGCATGTGGATTAGTTAATTAGGTTAGTGGGGGTTGCTAAATGTGTTCAACTGCCAGCAGCACAATGTTGTAGCAGGAGCAGAAGCTAGCCAGGAGGCTGCAGTGAGCCATACGGTCTCCAGGCTCTTCCAAGAAGGAAGGTTATTCAGTACCCTTCATGGCAGGAGACACTGCCAGAGTAAAGTTGCAGTGACTGTCTTAGCTGAGTGCAAATTATGCTAGACACCAGAAGCCATGGCTGCTAACAGCCCCTCTAACAGGAAGCTCCTATAAGGCACTTCAACATGACAACAGTGGTTTAACAACAAAGGGCGCAATCCTATCCTGCTTTGGAACAGGCAAGCCAGGAGGCTTGCACTGTATCCAGTGCGGGATAGTGGCCAGAAGTGGCTTAGCCAGAGGCAAGGGGAAACTTTTTCCCTTTACCCCTGGGTAAGGGCCGCTGGCCCCTATGGGTATCCTTGGACTTGCCCCACCTCTGGAGGTGGCGCAAGCCTGAGGAGAGCAGAGTGGCTTGAAGCTGCTCTGTTCTTCCTGGGAACGGGGGTTGGGATCTGGTATAAGTGCTGGATCCTAGCCCCGCCTCCCTCTCCTCACCAGCCCACCCTGGCGCCACCCACCGCCCGTCCTCCCTCCGTCCAGGAACACCTCCACCTGTTTCCCCCCACCTACCTTTGCAGCTTGCATCAGCCCGGGCTAGCCAATGCAAGCCTCAGTGAGGAAGCCGGCGTGGAGGCTTGTGCCAGCCTCCGCACACCGGCGCTTTTCAGAGTGCCGGCCTAGCTTCCTCTTGAGGCCCTCTCGACCCTCCTGGGCTGGCACAAGGGACTTACACCGGCCCAAATCATTTCTAGGATTGCACCCAAAGTATATGAATCCTAACATTCCTGGGGATCAGGCTATGTCTTGCTCATAGACATATCAGATGGTCATTCACTCTGTCCTGAATTCCTGACTTCAAGCAAGGAGATATGTAGTTGTCAAGTGTGGGAAGATCAGACACATAGAAGAAAAAGCGAGAGTGATTCTTTATCCTGCAACCCAACCTTCAGATCAAGCTTTTGAGATAAGCGTGCTACAGACTTTCTTAGATCCACAGTTCTGACAGCCTAAGAGGTGTGTGATCTGTCAACAGGACTCTAATCAACCTAGGGTGCAATCCTAACCCGTTATGTCAGTGCTTCCCAGCACGGTGCCAATGGGACATGTGCTGCATCCTGCAGTTGGGTATTACTCACAGAGGCCTCCTGAAAATAAGGGAATGTTTGTTCCCTTACCTCAGAGCTGCATTACCCTTATGTCAGTATTGGAAAGCACTGACATAAGGGGTTAGGATTGCGCCCTTAGTGGTTCTACTACTGTGATTGCTATCTACGAGGGGGTTCCATCCAGCCTGCTGATTTTCCTGCTTCGTTCCAAGTGGTACAGAGTATCCAGTCCTTCTCCATAGGGACTGTCCTGGAATGTCCATATTTTAGGTGCATTTCTGGGTATATTTTGTCTACTTCCTTACGTGAGAGGCTTAAAATGCAGTCGTTCCCAATTCTGTAATTCAAAGCTGAGGTACAGTTTGTGTGTAGAAGAAATTTGATCCAGTTGCTAAGACCAGCCAAGCAAGGTCAACTGGTTTCAAGGGGAGCCACAGATTGTCTCATATTCCTGCCAGTCCCCCTCCCAAGAAGGGAGGGAGGTAGAAATCAGGTAACAGATGATGTCATTTCAGTCAAGAAAGAAAAACAGTAACAGCTGGAAGCACTCTCTCTCCTCCACCCGTTCAGGGGAGAGCCCACCAACTTTCAGAGCAGGCAGGTGGGACAAGCTGGTGGGTGGTTCCATCATCCAGGTACAGCCAGATGGGGAACAGTTTATTAATCAGGAATTGTTAGCTTTTAAGTTGGTTCTTGGGGTTTGTCTTTCACATTATCATGTATGTTGAACTTTGTGGTAAAGCTTTAAACTAAACAGCTTGTGAGATTCCTTAGTGCTCCAGTGTCATTAGCTAGCTTGGTATTATTGCCAGGAACAACCCTTTCTCTGCCCAATTCTTCTATTTTTTTCTTATTCATTTGATTTTGTTATCTCTTATTTCTTATATTTTAATAAGCCTTTTACAGTTTACCTTGACTCGGCCTGCTTTTGGGATTCAGTGGATTGTCATGTCTCCTCGCTCTTACTTTGAGAGTGATTTTGATAGAGATCCCTGAAGTTCAGTTTTGTTCTAGGAGGCGTGCTTCTGCCCAGGGAGCCCCTATGACTAGCCTGATCTCCTGGGCTGGTGGCAGCAAATTCAGTCTACCAAGGCTTTTTCCTGGTAAGCTGCATGTCCAGATAGGGAAGATAGGGGAACAGGAAGGAAGTGAGCATGTTAACCACTAGACATGACTGCCCTGGGTCAGTGTACACTCACTGGTAGCTCCTCTCTGGACTCTGACGGGGGACATTGGACAAAAGACTCCTTTTCAGGCTTCACTCTTGCCTGCAGGGGAGGCGGGGAGGAACCAATTTGTCAAAATATGCATATGTCTCGGAAACCTCTGGTCCAATCAAAGTGCACACTGAAGGTGGTGGAAAGATCTGGTGCTGCCTCCTAGCAGTCAGCTTTAGAGAAAGCTCATCCTCATTTTGCAGACTGGTTGTTTTTGTAGCTAGTTTTGTGCCCAGCAATGGGCTGGCTGTTTGGTGCTGAAATTCCCTGCTGTTAATGGGATTGTAGTAGGAAAAGTCCTTCATGGCCACCACCTTGGGATTACTTCAGTTGCAGTGCAGAAACACATTATTGCTTAGCCCTTCATGGAAAAGGTGAATTTAATCTTGTCATGTCCCTTCACAAATAATTTAGTGTGCAGATTCCCAATTGTTGTTTACTGCTTGATGATGAAAATAATCTGCTCACCTGCAAAGTATAATCACAATTTAAGGATTGCAAATGAGGTGTAATGTCTGGTCATTATTGCCACCTCAGTCTTATAAATTGAGTGCTTCCTCCCTATTACCTGTGGACAAGCAATAAGTGGCTTTCATCTGTGTCCCATTTTAAACTCATTAAGGATTCAGCTGGAACATGTTTCAAGACTTAATTAGCAAAAGCCTGTACTGTTCTAACTTGTAATATTTAGTTGACCAAAGTTTTTGCGTTCACTCTTCTGTTTATGCCCACATGCCTACACTAAGAGATTCTAGAGCAGTGGTTCTCAAACTTTATCACCGGGACACACTTTTTAGAATGAGAATCTGTTGGGATCTACTGGAAGTGCTGTCATAACCGGAAGTGACATTATCAAGCAGGAACATTTTTAACAACCCTAGGCTGAAATCCTACCCATACTTACTCAGGAGTAAGTCCCATTTACTATCATTGTTAAAAGCATTTACCTAGTAGCCTGTTAAAATATAGATCTGTAACATTTTTCCAAATGCAGTCACATACAATGGTAGCATCAAGTCTAATGCTGATCAAATCTAATCAAAAATAAAATATTGAAATGAATGGGGACCAACCTGAAATTGGCTCGCGACCCATCTAGTGGGTCCCGAGCCATAGTTCAAGAGACGCTGTTCCAGAGAGTTTATGTCCAATAGTTGTGCATGACCTATGATCTGGAAGTTCAGCTATGGATCTCAGGGAAGATGCTGTCTCTCAGACGCAGACCAAACTTACAAAACCCCACATAGAAATGGGTATTTACCATGGAATAACTGCTTGTTAGGAAGAAAACTCATGTGGTTTTCCTTATGCTTTACTTAAAAGGCAGCTGTCTTCATTCCCTTACTTGTGGTGAGTGGGAGAGTCCACAGTGAAAGCAGTTTTAGTTTGATCTTTTGCTTTGTGTATCTGATTGGGATCAAGGGAAGGGGCTTCCCTTCTTCAGGACAGCCAAACATAGTCTTTGTCATCAGCACGTCAAACTTTTGTGGTGCCATTTATATTACCCTATTTTTGCCTACTCATATGTCCCAATGTGTTCAGTGGTGCTTTTCTCCCAAGAAAGTGTGTACAGGGTTGCAGCCAAAGTTGCAGGCTCACGGTTTTTTTTGCAGACTTCTTCACATGCATCAGTCTTCTTACTGAAAAAGCCTGCATTAAACCCAGGGATTCTTTCCATCGATTCAAAGTGTTCCTTTTCAGACTTCACTTTTGCCTGTGAGGGAGAAGGGGAGAAGCCAATCATGTCTGAGTGCTCTAGCACAGGGCTTTTGGGTAGGCTGAGTATATTTGGGTATGCATGATTATATTTGGAATTGAGATTTCTTTGTATCATCTGTGGTTGTGAAGGGCACCTACTTGAGTGACTGTTCCCATGTACCTCCTTTGGGATCCTATGTCCGGTTGATTGGAAGCCCCAAGGAGTAGCTGGTAGCTTTCTCCTTTGCAAGTGAGTCAACCCTCTGCAGACACTGGCACAGAAAGCAAACAGCGCATGAAGCTTGTTATCAGTGGCGGAAGCATTATGTTTTACTGCTTTCAGAAGGGTAAAGCCTTGAAGGGAAGCTCCCACCCCTTGCCGCTGGCATGTGCTGCTAGGATATCTGGAGTCACAGGAAATCTGCTGGTGGAATGATTTCAGTGTGGCAGGAGGGACTGGTGCAGCTTTTGCCATGAAGAGACTGCCACATTGTGTTGGATATATGGTCACAAATCTTGCTTTGGGTGATGCTCATGGCACTTTGCCACTGAACAACTGCATGTGTGGTTTGGGCCTCCATTCCTTGTTTCAAATGTGAGGATGTTATATTGGTCTTCCTTGCAGGGTCTGCATATGAAGCAAGTGCGAATAGCATTATTAAAGCGCTCTGTAGCCTTGGTACTGGAGAATCTATATACGTGTTTCTAAATATATTCATGTTTGAGGGAGTTCCTTCTAGAGCAGCCATTTTCAACCACTGTGCTGTGGCACACTGGTGTGCCGCGAATGGTCCCCAGGTATGCCACGGGAATTTGGGAGAGGGTCATTTATCAATAGGCTCATTGGGGGATGTGAGCCCCCATTGACAGCACAGTGTGCCTTGTCAATTGTCAAAAAGCTGATGGTGTGCCTTGACCATTTTAATGCCTTGCCAGTGTGCTGCAAGCTGAAAAAGGTTGAAAATCACTGTTCTAGAGGTTCTGTATCCACTTCGTGAAAGTTCTTTTGGAGGGGAGTTCCCCTTATTGTGTGTTCAGCCTTTTTGTAAAAAGAACACAATGTATTTATCCTTTTCTTTCCCCCTTCTCCTCCCTCTCCAGTTCTAGATCAAACCCAGCCATGGGACTGAAGAACCACCTTGGTTCAGGTCTGCGAGCCCCCCGGTCTTTGCCACACACACTACCTTGGAAGAATTGTGAGTAGTATTGATGCTGTTCTAACTGTGCTACCCCATGAGGTCCCTTACATTTTAATGTATAACACAATGGCTCTTATTACAAGCTTCCAAATCCATAGCATTTATTTTAAAAAGGAAATGTCTAACTTCATGGTTACCTTTTTAAGTGTTTTATAACTAAATAGGAGGGAAAGCCTGGGAAGTCTTCTGTATGTGCCCATATGATACATCCAATAATCCACTAGAGTTAGTGCCTCTTATTGGAGGATTTTTCTCACCAAGCACCATCATAGTTATCAGTTGTTCATAACTACTTTAAACCTGGGAATGTGTCTGATTGTTTTATAGTGTGCTACCACACTTTTTATGTTTGCTTTTATGATGAGAGAATAGAATGTCATAGAACAAAATGTTGGCCCAGATATTTATATCGCCAGTATTTAATTCCTTATCAAGGGAACAGGTTTACCAGCTGGTACCCCAGTTAATCACTAATATATCAGTGGTGATAGTCTTACTGGAGTGTCAGCTGGAGTTAACTTTCTTGAAAGTCCTTTAGAAGAGTTTGCAAGGCCACTATTTATGTACAGTATTTGAGCCCCATGCCCTGGAGAAAATGTTTCATTGCGTGGTTTGAAGTCTTTGACATTTCAGAAGATGAATGGCCAAAGGTATCATCTTCATTAACTTTAGTTTGACATCTGCCACAATTGTGTAAACAATGTGCTAATTTGAATCATCTGTGCTCTTGCTTACAACTTTAATTGGGGTTCTCAGTGGCAAATTGGCATGCTATACTCAGTAGAGCTGAGGTTCTCAAAGAGGCATGACCACAGTGCCCTAGCCCGAGAGCCTTAGGGCACAATTCTAACCAGGTCTACTCAGAAGTAAGTCCTATTTTGTTCAGTGGGGCTTACTCTCAGGAAAGTGTGGTTAGGATTGCAGCCTTAGCCCCTTAAGGGGCAGGGGAAGAGGGAAGGCAACAACATAATTCCTAGGACTGTGCTGCTGCTGGGGGCCAAAGGAGTTTTTTTTACACAGCGGCCTCCAGGAGGTCCAGGGAGCCCCACAGGACACTCCTCAAGGTTCCCCAAATCGTAAAAAAGTCAAAATAAGCTATCGGAAACAACTTCTGATATTTTTGTCCATATTCTTGCCCCAAGTTCTCAGGCACGCAGAATGGATTTGGGGATGAGGTTGAGTTTTCTCACCTTGTGTCAGACTTGGGAATGGTAAAAGGCAAGAGATGCTTGTTCATGGAGTTTTCAGAGCGTAGCTGAGAGGTGAGACTGACATCTTCTGTATACTGTGTCCCATGGTAGAGAACTAGAGGTGGAACTTCAGTTTGGTTTTCCCATTTGACATGAACTGGCAATTGCTGTCTTATTGCAGATTTGCAATGTACTGCACAGGCAACTTGTGGGAGCCGATGTGTTTCTTGCTGTATATCATGCATTTGAGGCAGAGTTCTGCTAGGGAGACTTATGAATGACGCTGCCTGCCTGGTAGTTGCTTTGTGGACCTCTCTTGTATCTTGATTACTTCAAATCCCACATTCCATTGTCTTGCTGCCAGCCAGAACTCCATTGCCAAAGTCATTGACCTGTCTTATCATCTGAATCTTTTGACCTCCCTTTTAAAAAAAAAAACTCTACCATGGCTTCCCATCCACTGTCATATACAGCACAAATTCCTCCTTTTCAGAGCCCTCCATGGTGCTCCCTCAGCCCAAATCTTTCTGCCCTCATATCCTGCTACAGCTTCTCTATCTCCAGCTCCACTAGCATTGTCCAGAAGGGGTCCTATGCCTCTATATTGGTACTATCTCTATTTTGATTCTATATACAGAAATGAACAAAGAGGAGCATTTCGGTATGCTCTTGTCTTACTGGACAAGAGAGGGCACTGTTTGCCTCTGCCTTCTTCCAAGCAGCTGCCCTGAAACACAAGTTGGGAAGTGCTTTGGAAGAGGTCTGTCTGAGAGCATAAATAGCATCTGGTATTTAAGTGAGCCCAAAACACTTGTGTGGGTTTCAGTATTAGCTCCTGTTGAATTAGTGGGAGTTCCATAATGAACAGCTGCATTAGGCTCGGTTTGCAAAGTCTCCTCTTCAGATCTCATGTACTGTAAAATCCAGAGTGTCTTTGAGTTGAGTTATTCTTGTCTTCTCTTGGGTGTGGCTAGTGGGAAATGGCTGAGCTTGACATTCTTTTTTTTTCTTGCCCATTCCTCCTGAGGTGACAACATGCCCCTTCTCTCATCCAGGATTATGAGCAGATACAAGGTGGAGTGAGAAGGTCTTCCCATACTTTCTTAGGACTTCAACTTCTTGTGGGGGAATATGTAGGAATGTATTTGTATGTCATGGGCAACCCAATCCTCACCCACCCAGGAGCAGTCAGGCCAGCTGATCAGCACTGCATCCAGAGTAGGGCTGGGCTGGGTTGCAGTGCAACTCAGAGTAAAGGGAATTCATTCCTCTTACCCCCTGCTGCACAGCAGCTGTCCCATAGGGCTACTTGGATCTGCACCAGCTAAAGAGGTGGCACAGATCCAAGCGGCCGAGTGTAAAGTGGGGCTGCTCAGGAGGGGGGTTAGGACCCACCTAAGTGCTGGGTCCTGTTCCCGCCCATCCTCCCCCCTGGAATGCTCCTGTTCCACCCCAAACTTCTGTGTTGGCTGAGATAGGCCAGTGCAAATTTACCAGGTACTGATTGTCTGGAGGCTGTGCACATCCATGTGCTGGTCTGCCTCCTCCAGCGGTGGCACAGAAGTGCCTAATGGCAAGAGACTTGGACCGGCCTATGTGGTCCTTTGGATTGACCCTCAAAGCTATAAATGTGGAGAGCAATCCTGTGTGAACAATTGAATAAATGTGATAGAAAGGTGCAATAGCTTCTTTTCACCTGCCATTCTCCCTTTGTGTTGAAAGAAGAATAGCAATTCCAGAAAGGAGCCATTGCCAGTTGTGTGTGCCTGCCTGTTGTCCTCCCTCTTTGTCTTAAAAATATTCCTAACTAATGACTTTCTATTCTGCATTCCCTGACAGAGTGGTCTCATATACTGTTTAACATGGATTAGTTTTTGCATATGCCTATCCTAAAGTGAACGTTGCTCATTAATATGTGTTTATGCTTGCAGTGGGGATTGAAATGATTTGTGAGTAGGAAACCAGGGGGTAGTTGTGGTTCTTGCTTGAGTACAGAGGACAAGGGGATGGTGGGTTATGATCATATAAATTATCCTTGCTGAGGTTGTCTGTAGTGGTTTGAAGCAGTGTAGGAGGATGAGGTAGCTCTGCACCTTGGACAGCATGATTGTGGTTCTGGAATTAATTCTGACTCTTATGTGAAAACATTTTAGTATCCAACCCATCTTTCAAAACCAAATAAGAGAAGAGCTTCAGTGTGGGTGAAGGCAGAGGTTAAAGCCAAGTTTTTGAAGCAAATATTTAGCCAGGGCAGGGGGGACAACCGATTTCTCAACTCTTGAAACAAAAAAAAAAAAATATTTTGAGTTCTTTATGTACTGCTCTGATAATCACCTGAATAGATAATTATTGTAGTGATGGATGAATGCCCATCATTCTTTTCTGGTATGTAATGCTCATGGACTTGCTAAACCATTTTTAAAATGATCCACTTGGGTAAAGCTGTGCAGTAGACTAGAGGTACTAACAATGGCTTATCTTCTGTGTCTTCTGTGTGTCCTCCAGGAAGTGGCCAGCTGGTCAAACAGCTCTTTGTCTTTGTTTTAATCACTACTAAACAGAATCTTTCTGTTCAGAATCTTTCTAGTAGCTAAAAGTTTGAGCATCTGCATTTGTCAGAAAGTTGGATTGTCTTGATAGTCACAATTCTAAGGATTGAGCAGAATGAGTTCTGCTATTTTTAGATTGTGAGCCCTTTTGGGACAGGGAGACATTAGCGATTTTATTTTCTCTGTAAACCGCTTTGTGAACTTTTTGTTGAAAAGCGGTATATAAATACTGTTGTTGTTGTTGTTAAGGTCCATGCAGGCCAGCAGCCATTATCATTTCTTCTAATAATGAATTTGAATGATCATGTGACTGTCTGTTGGGCAGTGAAATTGTCATCCACAAGATAGGGTTTCTGCAATTTTGAGGGACTCCCCGGTAAACAGAAATAATTTATAAATTTTAAAAGTATCAAGAGCACTTAATACCATTTAGTTTTCAGGATATGGTG
Organism: Tiliqua scincoides; assembly: GCF_035046505.1. NCBI lineage: Eukaryota > Metazoa > Chordata > Lepidosauria > Squamata > Scincidae > Tiliqua > Tiliqua scincoides. The sequence continues at coordinate 123,186,253 of NC_089822.1, forward strand.
ATTTACAACTAGGCCCGATTCCTCTAAGAACTGCAGTTTTATGCTCTTTTATTCTGACTCTTCTGACTGCTGTTTTTATGGGTTCTGCTAATGTGTTTTTTAATATGTTTTTATCTGTGAAATTATGTTTTAATTTGTTTTATATGTTGTTAACCGCCCTGGGTCCCTTTTTGGGAGAAGGGCAGGATAAAAATAAAGTTTTATTATTATTATTATTAGAGTATTCTGTGTATATGCATATTGTGAGGCTTATAAGGCCCCCCCCCCCCCGCCAATACAGAAAGAGGATATTTGGGAGAGATGTAAAGAAAAAGATACTTTCCCCCTCTTCCTATGATCCCAGATTAGTGGTTCTCAGATTTTTAGCCCAGGGACCCACTTTTTAGAATGAGAATTTGTCAGGACTCACTGGAATGGCCGGAAGTGACATCATCAAGCAGGTACATTTTTAACAATGCTAGGCTGCAATCCTACCCACAGTTACCAAGGAGTAAGTCCCATTGATATCCCATTGATAAGTTAAAAGCATATACAGAGTCCCATTGTTAGTTAAAAGCATATACAGCCTGTTAAAAGTACAGATCTGTAACATTTCCCCAATGCAGTCACATGCTGTGGTAGCATCAAGTCTATTAAAAATAAAATATTGACATGAATGGCAACCCACCTGAAATCAGCTCGCAACTCACCTAGTGGGTCCCAACCAGATGTATCAGTAAAGAGTTCAGCTTTGAAGCTGACAGCTAGTTTCTTTAGTATTGCATAGCACAGCATGGGAAGTCATGCAGAGTAGTGATTTTCAATTTTTTCATCTCATGGCACACTGAGAAGTCACTAAAATTATCAGGGCACACTGCACTGCTGCCTGTAGTCTCACATCCCCCAATGGCCCCACTAACAAATTACCCCCCCCCCCAAACTCCTGTGGCATGCCTGCAGACTATTCATAGCACACCAATGTGTCATGGCACAGTGGTTGAAAACTGCTGCTCTACAGTGAGAAAGAAAGGAAAATACATCCTTTTTCCTCCTGCTTGTAGGTAGGCCCATGGTGAGTTTGGAACACTATTACTTTTTGTAGTAGGGCACCAGCTTTCTATTGTATTGTGGTTGCAGTGGGAAACATGACACAAATTGGTTGAGCTGGTGTGTTGGCATGGAACATACATGGATACTTCATCTGTTCAGGTAACAAAGTAGTGAGGATGTTTTATAAAAGGAAAGTTCTGCTTTTGGCTGGGATTAAACCTCTCACAGGTCTTTGGGGCAGGCTGAGGATTGGGAAGCGCTCCCAGAAAATAGAAAGGTAAGAGTGCTGGATGTCCAGAGACAAGGTAGTTAGAGGAGGGGAATGAGTAGGCAGTGGACTGAGAAATGGGAACCTGAGGAGAAAGCAGTCTAAGGCAATTTAAGAGATTGGCTTGGAGCAACCACCAATTCTTTGACTTCAGATTTCTAATTTAAAACTTGTTGCTTCTGTTTAGTTCTGTCATGGATGATAAGTCAGCTGCTGTTGGGTAATGCGCAGCAGCACTGTGTAGCTTACAAATGCTGGCAATACTTTTATTTACAGGTTGTTGCTGATGTAAATATCTGACAGCAGCTAGTGCTGTAGACCAGAAAAAAGCCTCGGACTGCCACCCTCTGGGCTGCGGGTTCTGAAGCCTCTATCTGTTTCTCTCTGACAAGGATAACCCTCATTTCAGGGCAAATGTATTCTCTTCTCTTGCTGGGAATAGGCTAGAGGGTGTCTTATGCCCCTGGTGGCATGACTGGGGGAAGATCTCTGCCTGGGACCTAGAAACCGATTCAACTGTATGTTCTGAGCTAGAGAAGTTCGTACGTTCTGAAATATTGCTGCTGCTCATGAAATATGATGCTGAAGGGGATGTGGTGGGGTAGGCACTGTTCGGGGACTGTGACCATTGGCATGTTGTAGCGGAACAGAATTTTAAAGGAAATAGTTAAAGCTACAGGGATGTGGGTGTCTTACACATCAAAAGTACTTCTAAGTTTATATTTGTTTAAAAGATAGGAACTTGCAAAAGATCTGTTGTCCAGCTCTTCCTATTTTACTTATCTCAACTTTTATTTAAATCTACAGGATAGGAAGCTATGCCATGGAGTCACAGTGCAGCCCAAAGGCAGCTACTCTCATTTGAAAGAGCTGCCTCCTCCCTGCAAGTCTAGTCTTTAGGTCATTTGTCTTTAGATTAGTGAGTAGATGGACTGCCACGTGCATCTTTGATTGATGCTGTCCTGTTTTTTCCCTTTTTACCTGGCAGGCTTGCCTGGCAATGGTGCCAGGAAATAATTAGCTGCATGCCTGAGTCAAGTAAAAAATTATGAATCTACTTTGTATGCAAGGGTGCACTCCTGTGTTTCTCCACCTGGAGAATAACAGCCAGTGAAATCACAGAAAGGTATCCTTGAGTCTGCCTCAGATATGCTTTCTAGAGTGGAAGTGACCCTTTTTCCTTATCAGTGATGATCGTGGGAAGCAGTAGCAGAGGTTGCTCTAGTAAAACCCTCATAAGTACAAATTTATGAATGGAGGTACATTCTCCTCCTTGGCAGCAACTGTTACCCTGCACATGCCTGATCTCGGAAGCTAAGCCTGGTTAGTACTTGGATGGGAGACCGCCTGGGAATACTGGGTGCTGTAGGCTTATACCATAGTCTTTCGAGACTGAAGGTTGCCAACCATTTTCTCCTCCTTGGAAAGCGGTTCATTCTCCAACTTCTCTGGTGAGAGCAAAAATAATTACTAATGTTAAATATGCCCTGAATTAACACATCCAGTAATATAGAAGATGGTTTTAAAGCAATTTGCTGTAGATTAGAGTGAGTTTTTTAGAACATTGTGCGTTTTTTCCCATCGCATCTAGCTACTCATATGCACAGAAGGGGAACCTTGGGGCAGCGTAGGGGAGGTTAATTTTGGCATAAATAGGAAATGGGTTTCCTTGGGCCATCCCAAAGCTGCTTTGGGCAGCACTTTATGATAGAAAGCTGGAGTATATATGAAATAAATGTGAGAAAGAGCTATTAACCCTATGGAAAGACTTTGAGGGTGGACTGCTGTTGATCCAAAGCTGAGCAAATATGTGAAATCAGAAGTCTGTTAGGCTTACTTGTTGACTCTCAAGATCCCACAAAACCATTCTTCTGCTATATGCATCACCGACTTAAACACTTCAAAGTGTAGCTTAACTAGTCTTTGTTGATGTAAGTGCAAGACAGCTTGCTCTCTAGCTGTCTGGAGCCAGAACCGTTGAATCAGAGTGGAAGGCATTAGTGTACAAGGTAATCAAGAAAATAACAAAATGAAGGCAGCTGGGTTGAATCATGCTACCATTGTAAGTAACACAGGGCAAAATCCTAACTGCTTATGTCAGTGCTTTCCAGCTTTCTAGCACTTACATAAGGGCAATGCAGCTCTGAGGTAAGGGAACAAATATTCCCTTACTTTGAGGACGCCTCTGTGAGTGACACCCAACTGCAGGATGCAGCACATGTCCCATTGGCACCGCTATGCCAGTGCTGGAAAGCACTGACATAAGGGGTTAGGATTGTGCCCACAGTCACTCAGATTAGAGCTGCCTTTTAAATGCTCCATTAAGCACCATGTTCTTGGAACAGCATCTGTCCCCCTCCCCTTCCTTTCGTTAATGCATCTAACTGAACCATCTAGAAAAGATTGCTTACCAGTAGTTGTGTATGTTAAATCTAGTCCATGTTCTTTAGAAAAGTAAATGTATTGATGTTGCTCATCTGTTTAGTTTCTTGTGAAGTTCAAGAGGCAGGGATTCAGCGTTATAGAATGTAGAGTTAAAACATTACTACAGTATTATGTTGTCTTCTTTTGTCCTCTCTGGTAATGCTGTACTGTGTGTTTGGCGGGGGTGGGGGTGGAATGATAGTGTTTCCAGCAGTGCAGAACTCTAACCATCCTGGTTGATGACTATGCCTTGTATAAAAAAAAAAAATACTACTGAAGCCCATGAGACAAATAAGTCACAACTAATTTAAATTCTATTAATTTCAGTGGGACTTGGTCCAGACTTACTTTGTTTGAGTATAACTCAGTACTATGCCATTGTTCTAGGGTGGAAGACCTCAACAGTTTGTTCTGTGACTTGGCACTCACAAATGTTCCAGCTTGCTGAGAATTGTGACCTTTTGTAGTTTTGACAGAGTGAAGACTCTTGAAACGGATGGTTTTGGGGGGGAAGACATCTAAAGCTGAGGGAAGAATCCAATAGTTGATTACTCAGAACTTTTTGAATGCTGTGATACACATTCATAAACTTAATGTTTAGTATCTCCAGAGAGTTGGGATGCTCAGGGAAAGTTAACTGTATGTTTGAGCTGACAACATAAATTGACCTTGAATCTAGTTGGCCTAATTTTCCAGCCAACCATGATTTCATTAGATGGTTTCAGCTAAACCACTGTCTTGGCATCCCATTTCCCTGCCCATCTATAACAGGAGCAAATATGAAATTTCTGGGATTTTGTTGTATGTAATATTTAACATCTGCATGAAACTGTTGAGGGAGATCATCTAGAGTTTTGCTGTTTGGTGTCATCAAAATGCAGATTGTACATTTCTTTGCCATGCCAAGCTGGGCATATCTTGAACCAGTGTCGTAAGTTGTGAAAGTCTGAATGTAGGAAACAAGCTGAAAATAAATCCAGACAAAACAGAGGCTCTCCTGGTTAGGAGATCTTTTGATTTGGTAATGGTGTGTTTCCCAGTACTGGATAGGGTTGATTTCCCTTTAAAGGAACAGGTGTGCAGTTTGGGAGTACTGTATTCCTGGACCTATCCTTTCTCCTGAATACCCAGGTGTTGGCTGTGGCATTATCATATGACACTTCTGTTCCAGCTGCACTGGTTGTTGGTTTGCTTCTGTGTTCAGGTCAGGGTGCTGATTATGATCTTGAGAGTGCTAAACAGCTTGGGATCTGGGTACCAAAAGGTCTGCCTTCTCCATAAGAGTCTACCTATACCTTATAGTCCTTTGGGAATGTGTTTCTGTGTGTCTCCCTGCTATTTGAAGAGTGGTTTATAAGGATATGCAAAGGGGGCCTTCTTGGTGGTGGCTTTCCCCTGCAGGAAGTCTGCAGCGCTTCCTCCCTATTCTGTTCTTAGGGAGGTTAAAGGCTCAATAGTGTCTGCAAGACTTACTCAGCACTTTCTGATCACTATGTTTTGTTGTGCCTCTCCTTTCTGAGTGCTGGTGATGGTTTTGCTTGCATGCTTTCTTGATTTTTATTATATTTGTAACATGTGTTGTGAGTGGCCTGATTCTCTGGAGAAAAGCAGGATATACTTCTTTTAAAAATATATTTGTTGGGTTTTTTATGATGCATGCTGGCAGTTCAGAGCGCTTCACATTAGGTCTGCAACCCTTACAATGATCCTATATGGCAGGATAGTACTCTCCCCATGTTGCAGTTGTGGACCTGAGGCCACCAGTGTGTTGGAATGGAGCAAAAGGTGGACCATTTTTTCCTTGATTTTTGTCATAGGCTGCTACAACTCAATTAGAAATAAGTTCTCTAAGTCTGAAAATGCATTTTCTGCCTAGAATGTATTCAAAGGCTAGTTGGACAGAACACTTTTTCTTTCCTTTTTTTCAGAAGGACTGCAAAGCTCTTGTCCCGTTTTTGTAGCTTCTCACATGTCTATGAGAAGATGGGAAATGTGGAGTTTGCACACAGTTGCAGTTAACCCTGTTTGGGGAAGCACTTCAGTTCTCCTTACGTAGCTCTTAGTTTACAAATAATATGTTGGTGTCATTTTGAAATAATGGCCCATGTGCTATTGGAGTCGCAAATAGTTTTGCCTGACACTTATTGCGCATGGATTATCATGGCTTCTATTTAAAGATCTAAAATTGCTTGCTTTTAATTTAATTGCAGATGCTGGAAATTGAAGACTGTGGCAGAAACTGCCCCTTCCAGAGGATATCAAGTGCTCATTATCTACTCTCAGAAAGGTTGTACCAGGAAAGAAATTCAGACTAAACTATGTCCCTCCTTGTATCTAAACTAAGCACACTAAATTTTCAGAACTCTTAAATCTAAATGTGGTTGTTCAGCAGCATAGTTGAAATCGTTACAGCATTTTCTGGTTCATGTTGCCGTGTACCAAACTCACTGGGGTCATAGTGCCCTTTGCGCTCACAGGGACACTGCACAGCTTCTTTTTCCCATCTCACCAAGTCAACATCACACAAAATCTAGTGAGACCTCATGCTGTTCTAATGAGATTTTGCCCAATGTCAGCCCTTTGATGCATGGGTGTGCTTGTTATAAGAATGAATCGCCGTGCCAGGTCAGAGCAGTGGTTTGCTCATTGTGCCTGATGGGAGGCTGCTAAAATCTGTCTGGATCTTCCACCAATGTCCACAGCTATTCATCTAAGCAACTGTGGCTTGAAGGAATTGAAAACCGCCTCAGTACTAAGATGCTTCTTGACCATTACAAGTAGCACTGGCTGTTTGTTTCTCTCAAAGGGAAACCAAGAGTTGAAGTGGCATGATTGAAGCTGGGAAATACTATCGGGTAGGTAGTAGAGTTTCTTCCAAAAGGGCTCTACCATCTGATACATCCCTACCCACTCCTGTCAGAAACCATTGCACCCTAGTGTGGGAAGGGTTATATGTAACTTTGGTACCTTGGCTGCCAGATTCTCCTTGTTCTGCTTTCCTCTTCTCGACCAATCCCCAGTCCACTGTGCTGTAAGCTCCTCATGCCCCTTTGTGAGGTAGACAGAGGAGTAACTATTCTCTGCAATTGTCCTAAGGGATAAAATGATGAGAACTGTATCCTCTAGTAGGCCATAGGTGTTCAGTTGTTGTCTTCATCTAAAAGCAGTAGATTGGAGTCTGATCTGTTCTTAACGAGTTGCATGAATATTCCTTTAGCATGCTGTTGAATCTCTTCCAGCCTCTGGAAGGTGAAGCCCTAGCAGATGCCATAAACAGGATTCCGCTTTGGAGATCTTTCATAGATAAATACCCAACACCAGTTTCCTTTCTTTAGCATGTTCAAAAGAAGTTTGGCAAACACAAGTTGGCCATCGATAGTTTCTCCTTATCTAGCAAGGTTGTGGTCTGCTACTTCAGTAAAAGATGTGGGGAGCAGATGAGTGACATGTTTAGTCCTGGAATAAAGATTAGAGATTTCTTTGAAGAATTTCACGTAGACCCTGGACAGCCTGTTCGCTAAACACTTCCCAGAAGTTATTTTCTTGTTTTGATGTGTTTATTGGCATTTTTTATTGTTTTGGGTTTTTTTTTAGATGTTTCTGTTTCTAAATTTTATACATTGAGGAAGTGGTTGCTTTGATTTTCTGTGTTTTTTTTCTGGTTCTGTTTCTGCAAAAAGAAATTGTGTAACCTTAAATATTGTAAAAGCCAAGCTGTTAAAATTGTTAACTTGAGTGTACTCAGTGCAGTTCGAAAAGAGCAGTTGTAATATTGAACTTGACTTGATATACATTAAGTGATATTTTCTTGGTTAAGGTGTCAGCAATTCTTTCAAACATTTATTTGGTCCTTAAACAAATTTTCAGAATCAGTCCCAGAATATTTTACAGGCATGTGGTGGTTTTGTGTATACCGTTGGTGTGTAATTTAACCTTTTGTGTATGTGTGTAGTTGGCTATCAACAGTCACCACCTCTTGTCAGCGGTTCTGAAATGGTAAGAAATAACAAAGCTGCTGTATTCTTAGTTGGGTATGTTAAATATATGAAAAGTTTTGATCTTATACTGAGTATCAAATATAGATGGAATAGTGTGGGATTTGAGTTTCAAATTTTTTATGTTCTTCTAATAAAAGCTAGTCTAAGCCAAGGACTTTTTTTTTTTAACCTGAGTTCTACAAAACTAATAGCTTGTTTTCACCCAGCCTGGAATGTCTCTACCAGAACTGTGTTTTAAGATTGTGGTACAACTCTAGCAAATAAACCTCAGATACGAATATGTAACTCCACAGTTTAATGTAGGGAAAACTGTATCTGAATTCCAGAACTATTTCTGTCTCTGGAGTTGTGGAGTTGTACATCTTGGTAATGGAAAGTCCAATACCACTGGTTCTGCTGGCTTGTGAAACATTCCCATGAGAAGGTGTGGTCTGGTGGTAGAGCTAAAGGCTGCCTGAACAATGCTAAGCAGGAGCGCTTCTGGTTGAAAATTGGATGGGAGACCAAAAAAGCTGACAAAGCTGTTGTGAGAGGACAGAGCCAGGAGGAGCCACTGTTGTGACCTGTGACTGTGAGAGGGTGATGGACCGCAAGCGATGCCACAGGAATGCAGAGGGGTGTGGAAAGTTAGCTTCCAAGAAATAATGAGTAACAGCGTGGCAGACCTGAAGCTGCTCCTGCTGGAAGCTCAGAACACACACTCTGGATATGATGACCATGCTGTGAAGAATTCCATCTGGAAGTGAAGGGTTCTACAAGTTGCTTATAGAACATTTATGGTAAAATGAGTTCAGTATAGCCTGCCTATGTGAACTGCCTTGAGTCTGTAAGACTCTTACAATGTGTTGTGAGACAGGCAGTATACTGTAATTAATAATATCATTAAAATCTAATTTGAAAGGCAGACCTGATTTTCAGATTGCTGGGGGTGAATGAACACATTCATTTTGTTAATTAGTTCAGTAATGGCTGGCATCAGTCTTGGGTGGATGGAAATCAGGACTGAGGGGACATCTACACAGACCCAATACTGTTTACAAATAAAAGTTGCAACTCTAAACAAGTTGTTTGGCTGTTGTAACAAATCTGGCCTAATTCACAGGATTGTCACTGTTGAGCTGGATTGTAATTTCTCAAGGCCAGGCAAGAAGTCAGTTTGCAAAAGCATCCTCCTTTGAGAAGAAAATTGCTTGGAAGTACTTGTCCTTGTAATTTCCAGTGCAGCCTTCAGGAAGATGTTGTGACAACTTCTGAGGGAGCTTGCCTGCTTTTTAATGCAAAACTAGTCTCCCATTTGATTGCAGAAAGTAGAAATGTGCTTATCTTCTGAATCTACAATTCCCTTTCATTGCCCCCCCCCACAGCTTTGATTGACTTCATTTTGTGTTTACCTTGTACTTGATAAAAGCAAGAATGAGTCACCCAGAAGTAGTTAAGGAGTTCATTTGGGTGCTTGTTCAAAAGAAAGAAAAACTTCAAAGAGTATTGACTGCCTTTATTTAAGAATGTACTTTTAATTCTGTCCTTGTTCCTACTAGTGAGGACTTCACATTCTGTGTTTGCATTGTACAGGCTCTTGATACACAAATAAAGGTACTCCCAGATGCAGTGTGCTACTGGTGGTGATCACTGCACTATATCTGGACACCAGTCATGCTTGATCCATATGTCCTTGGTACTATTTGTCACTAGTCCTAAGAATATTATTTTGGTCATCTTTAAAGGCTGGGGCCAATTATATTTTTTGGAAAACATGTTGTCTGAATTCACATGTAATGCTAAACTCTGATTAAAGGATGGTTTAGCGTTATGCGAGCCTCAGGCTTGCATCTTCTTCCCCACTTTTAAGAGCAAGGGGGGGAATTGGCTACTTCCATTTTTGGTCTACAACAAACCTGCACTATTTGTCATTGCAGAGGGATCTGACATATACCAGTTTCATCTAACCTCAGTTTGAACAAGCCTAGGTCGATTTTCTGGCTTGTTCACAAACTGATTAGAATCACCCAGCAAATCCTGATTGGACCCGGTGACAAATTCAGATTAAAGCAGAAGTAGAAATGGCAAACTTTTCTCATCACAATCAAGCCTAGGCTCAATACAAAGTCATTACTCAGTGTTGCGTCTGAACTCAGCTGTTGACTAGTCACCTAAATGCAATTTTCCAGTTGCTATCTCAAGGATGTTTCTGCAGTATAATAGCTTTTTTTAGAGGATGGCAACTATAAGCATCTAGACAAGGAAGCAGTTCTTAACATTTCATTGAACAGGACAATGTTCTGGAATGATCATTAACCATTCTTCACCTTTGTTGTTTTTTGTATGAGCACACAGTGCCATTTCTCCTTGATGTAATACAGGCAGCTTTCATTAATGGAGCAGAGCAGGAGGAAGATGGAAGGGGAATACAGGACAGGCACACAGTCCTTAAGTTTTTCAATAGCAGTGTGGTAGTGTCTCTGACAAGATGGGCAACAGCTGTCTTCTATGGCTCTGAGAATCCCTCTGTGTGTGGGTTCTGTCCCTGCACAAAGAAGGATCCTGCCATACTTTTCCCCTAGAAAACTTTACTTGGAGTTTTTTGTGTTTTGTTTTTTTTTACAGCTTTGGAATAACTGTTCATTTATTGCACAGTAAAACTATATATGGTCACACTTTGACCATAACACCAAGCCATGGTTTTGGTTATCAGAAGGCTCCCACTACGTTCTTACATTTTTCATATCTTAGTTTTTACTACCCATGATGGACTACTCTGGTGTCTACTAGTTTGGACTACTCTGATGTCCAAATTGCCACACAATGCTGAGTGCCTTGCCCCCAAACCATCTTCAAACAGTGGTTCAGATGTGGCAATGAACAGCCTTGCCAAAATCAGGACAGAGAGAGGGGAGAGCATGTTAGCCCAGTGTGCTGCTCCCTCTTGCCATGCATTGGTTTGGCACTGCATCTGAACGGAGCTTTGTGTGTGGCAGAAATTTAGTCTGGCAACCAAATACTCTTGTGGTTCCCCACTTAGCATTGGGGAATGGCTTACACATGTATAGAGGTGAACTTTAGTGTTTTGGTGAGATGGACTCACTCCAATATTATTCAAGTGTCCCCAGTTTTAGTCCATGTTACTCCTGCAGAGAGATATATCCCTATTTTTTTATGCAAGAAAAATCTGAAGGGCTTTTGAAAGACTGCAGTAAGACTGCAGTAAGACTGCACTTAGTTGTGGCTGTTCGTCCTGTGCTTTTGCTACAGGACTCAAAAAGAATCTCTTGCAATTTCCTTAAGCTGCAGAGTTTATAGCACACTTACCATGAAGCCTTGGGAGTACAAGGTACCTTAAATTTACCTTGGGGCTAGAAATAACACATCCGCCATGCTCCTTTCAATAGATATGATGAGCGTCTCAACACAGGGCAAATGTTATCCAAAACACTTTGGGGAGTTGTCATAAAAGCAATAAGCGAACTGCAGCTGGCCTTCGGCCAACTACAATGTGTTAAACTTTTGCCCTGTTCCCTGGCTCATGAGCGTCCAGAGGTGGATGCTTTTGTAATGACTTCATCAGTTGTGCTGTATGTATCTGTTGCATACTGCATTGATATACGTTATACAGAGATTCTGCCCATTAAGAGTGACAGATTTTTAACATGTGCTCAACCTTACAGTCCAGCACCAACCATTGCAAGATCATTCAGTGGACAAATTCACACTTCTTCCGTTGTTCACTTTGCTGCAATTATTTATAAAGTGCTTGCATTTAAAAAAACGTCCAACTTGCAGGCTTGTAATCTAATAGGGTATAAATGGGGATGGGAGGAAGAAAATCTGCAAATTCAGCTACCGGTTCTTACATGACTCACATAATTATTAGACTGATCAATGCAGCAGCCACTGCTGGTAGGTCTAGGAGAGAAATGGCTTAGTCAATGAAGTAGGCCTTGCTTCCTCACTCTTTACTGCTCGCCCTGAACCCCTCCTTCCTGGTAGAGTCATACAGCCCCTCCATTTTCCTCTTCAAAACAAATATGCCCTGAAGTAACTTCAGTGTTTATAATTGCATAAAATGGTAGATTAACCCATTTCTGCACACAGGTCCACAGGTGTGCACATTTGATCCCCATTGTGTAAGAACAAGAACAGCCCCACTGGATCAGGCCATAGGCCCATCTAGTCCAGCTTCCTGTATCTCACAGCAGCCCACCAAATGCCCCAGAGAGCACACCTGATAACAGGAGACCTGCATCCTGTTGCCCTCCCTTGCATGTGGCATTCTGATACAAAGCCCATTTCTAAAATCAGGAGGTTGCACATACACATCATGGCTTGTAACCCGTAATGGATTTTTCCTCTAGAAACTTGTCCAATCCCCTTTTAAAGGCACCCAGGCCAGATGCCATCACCACATCCTGTGGCAAGGAGTTCCACAGACCAACCACACGCTGAGTAAAGAAATATTGTCTGTCCTAACTCTCCCAACACTCAATTTTAGTGAATGTCCCCTGGTTCTGGTGTTATGTGAAAGTGTAAAGAGCATCACTCTATCCACTTTATCCTTCCCATGCATAATTTTTTATGTCTCAATCATGTCCCCCCTCAGGCGCCTCTTTTCTAGGCTGAAGAGGCCCAAACACTATAGCCATTCCTCATAAGGAAGGTGCCCCAGCCTAGTAATCATCTTAGTTGCCCTCTTGCATCTTTTCCATTTCCAATATATCCTTTTTGAGATGTGGTGGCCAGAACTGGACACAATACTCTAGAACATAAGAACAGCCCCACTGGAGCAGGCCACAGGCCCATCTAGTCCAGCTTCCTGTATCTCACAGCGGCCCACCAAATGCCCCAGGGAGCACACCAGATAACAAGAGAACTCATCCTGGTGCCCTCCCTTGCATCTGGCATTCTGACATAACCCGTTTCTAAAATCAGGAGGTTGCGCATACACATCATGGCTTGTACCCCATAATGGATTTTTCCTCCAGAAACTTGTCCAATCCCCTTTTAAAGGCGTCTAGGCTAGACGCCAGCACCACATCCTGTGGCAAGGAGTTCCACAGACCGACCTTACCATCCAGGTGTGGCCTTACCACAGATTTGTACAACGGCATTATAATATTAGCTGTTTTGTTCTCAATACCTTTTCTAATGATCCCAAGCATAGAATTGGCCTTCTTCACTGCCGCCGCACATTGGGTCGACACTTTCATCGACTTGTCCACCACCACCCCAAGATCTCTCTCCTGATCTGCCACAGACAGCTCAGAACCCATCAGCCTACATGTGAAGTTTTGATTTTTTGCCCCAATGTGCATGACTTTACACTTACTGACATTGAAACGCATCTGCCATCTTGCTGCCCATTCTACCAGTTTGGAGAGATCCTTCTGGAGCTCCTCACAATCACTTCTGGTCTTTGCCACTCAGAAATGTTTGGTGTCATCTGCAAACTTAGCCACCTCACTGCTCACCCCTGTCTCCAGGTCATTTATGAAGAGGTTGAAAAGCAGCGGTCCCAGGACAGATCCTTGGGGCACACCGCTTTTCACCTCTCTCCATTGTGAAAATTGCCCATTGACACCCACCCTCTGTTTCCTGGTCTTCAACCAGTTCTCAGTCCAGGAAAGGACCTGCCCTCTAATTCCCTGACTGTGGAGTTTTTTCAGCAGCCTTTGGTGAGGGACCGTGTCAAACACCTTCTGAAAGTCCAGATATATAATGTCCATGGGTTCTCCCGCATCCACATGTCTGTTGACCTTTTCAAAGAATTCTATAAGGTTCATGAGGCACCCTTACAGAAGTCATGCTGATTCTCCCTCATCAAGGCTTGTTCGTCTATGTGGTTTGAGATTCTATCTTTGATGAGGCATTCCACCATCTTACCCAGTATAGATGTTAGGCTGACCGGCCTATAGTTTCCTGGGTCCCCCCTTTTGAAGATCGTTGTAACATTTGCTATCCTCCAATTCTCTGGCACCATGGCTGTTTTGAGGGACAAGTTGCATATCTTAGTCAAGAGCTCAGCAACTTCATTCTTCAATTCCTTAATAACTCTTGGGTGGATGCCATCAGGACCCAGTGACTTATTGATCTTTAACTTATCAATGAGGTCTGAAACATCTTCTCTTTTAGCCTCTATCTGACTTAATTCCTTGGTCAGGAGGGGCTGTTCGGGCAGCGGTACCCACCCGAGGTCTTCTGCTGTGAAGACATGCAAAGAACACATTTAATTTCTCTGCCATCTCTAAGTCTCCTTTTATCTCCCCTTTCCCTCCCTCACCATCCAGAGGGCCAACCACTTCTCTGGCGGGTTTCCTGCTTCTAACATATTTGAAGAAGCTTTTATTATTCCCCTTAATGTTGCTGGCCATGTGTTCCTCATAGTCTCTCTTGGCCTCCTGTATCACCTTCTTACATTTCTTTTACCACAGTTTATGTTCCTTTTTATTCTCCTCATTAGGGCAAGACTTCCATTTATGGAAGGAAGCTTCCTTGCCCTTTACGGCCTCTCTAACTTGGCTGGTTAGCCATGCGGGCACCCTCCTGGACTTAGTCGAGCCCTTCTTCCTTTGCGGTATACACTTCTGCTGGGCCTCTGTTACTGTTGTTTTAAGCAGCCTCCATGCACTCTGGAGAGATTGGACTCTTTTTACCTTCCCTTTCAACCTCCTTCTAACCAGTATATGCAATGTTGGGCAGAAATGGCCTAAAATGGGTGCTGAGTGTTGACTCAACCTAGTATATCTCATGGGGTTGTTGTCAGGATAAAAGGACGGGGAGGTGTTGCGTACATCAAGCTGCATGCCTTGGAAGGAGTGGTGTATAAATGTGAAAAATAAATAGTACTTTCTAGTCTCCAGGTTGTAAGTAGATGTACTTTAATAGAAAAACAGCTTTGATTATCACTGAAGTGTCTCACTTATGTCACGATGTTGCTAGGAAGTGGAGCAAGAGCATAAGATTCGGCACACTTTAATGTTACAGATACATTGCACAGGACTGCCGTATAGAAGTGGCTGTGTGTGCACATGACAAGAGCGCATAGCATTGCATGTAGAACGTTCCAGGTTCAGTTTCCTACATATACAACTAAAAGATTCTCAGATATCAGTGCTGGAAGACCACTGTCTGAATGCCCAGAAAGCTGATATCAGGCAGGGCAGATACCATTGAGCTAGATCAGTGATTTTCAACCTTTTTCATCTCACAACACAGTGATAAGGTGCTAAAATTGTCAAGGCACACCATCAGTATTTTACGATTGACAAGACACACCATACTGTGTTGGAGGTACTCATATCCCTCATGGCCCTACTAAAAAATAACTTTTTCCCAAACTCCTGCGGCACACTTGTGGGCTACTTGTGGCACACCGGTGTGCCATGGCATACTGGTTGAAAATTGCTGAACTGGATGAACCAATGGCTTGACTCTGTATACGGTAACAGATAACACATGTTTATGAGAAAATACTCAAGGAAACTGCTAGCTAACATCATACTGGAATGCTCAAATACCTGTCTTTCGCATTTACACTAGTGTTTTAAGAGTGTATATCTGTTCCTTAAATGTACATCTACAAATGTAATGTTTGATGATGTCCTTTGGTACCCCGGGAAGCAAGTACAGTAAGAGGGCATGTACACATAGTTGTGCAGTATTAATGCTGTAGTTAACAGTGTCTGTTATCTGGGTTGACAAAAACTGTTTTTTTCTGTATTACCAGATTGCCACTGGATATTCATTTTCACTTGGCAGAGTTTGGCCATGTAACCAGGGTCCTGGTGAATTTGTTCCAATACACTTTTGCCTACTGTGCTTTTCTGCCTTGCTCTCCTTTACACCTCTGCTTCCTTTGTCCAGGTTTGTAAAGGCCAGTGGGGGGGGGGGGGGAGGAGCGTCAGCAGTCTTTATCACAGGAGGATTCCAGGTGTTTTGTCAAAAGAATTTTTTTTCTGATGGCACTGTTTTTCAAAGGAGTTTGAAGTATGATTTTTGACAAAAAGCAATCAGTGTGGGGTGAGAGCAAATAGCTCTGCTAATGCTGAAGCTACGTATTTATCACAATGGCTCAAGGAGCTGCATCCCAAGTACCCCTGAACAATTTGTGCTTTTATAAGGAGCAGCTTAGTTCATTGCTACTTTCATTGGCAAGAGACACCTTGTGAAATGCAACTTCATCAAAGAGGGACATTTTGCAAAATGCAACTGACCTGCTGGAGGCCCTTGGTTTCACTGCCATCAACAAGAGTCAGAGAGGTCAGTCTGCATTAGGTTGGGTTCATCCATATTTCTCTTGAGTTCACAATGAGATAGACAGAAACTGCTTTTCTCCCTAGTCCCCTTCTTTTTTGCAAGAGGCAGAGTGGAACAGTAGCTGCTGTAATACTGGACGTGGACATAGGAAGCTAAGGGTTCAGCTTTACAATTCACTGAGTGACCGTGGGGTAGAACTGTGGTTCTTGAGGGGGGATTAAAAAAAAAAGGCACATAAACTGTAATTTGGAGTGGAAGATATGGAGGGAGTGTTTCTTGATTTTTGTAGTTTGTATCATTTTTTCCCCCCACTGAAAATTAAGGATTTGGATCATCTATACCTCTTTCCCAACAGTGATAAAAGCAACTAGGACTGCAATTTTCAGCAGAATTCAACAGCTCCTCCCTGCTGGTCCTCTGCTTCAGATAAGGCACTTGTGAGATCTTTTGAAAAAAAATTTAAAAAAAATTTAATTCGTTCTTAGCTTAACTTCACAAAGGTATTAGGATAAAAAGGGTGGGTCTCACTCACCCCAGTTCTGTTTCAGATTGCAGCTTCTGTAGCTGTATCATATGAGAAGCGCCCCCCCCCCCCCCACGCATACAAAGAGCAGCTTTTCCTTTGGTGTGGGAGAGATTGGCGGTATTGAAATATGAATTCATGCCATTCTCCCCCCAATTTGTATAATGTAGGAGTAAAAATTCTTTTAATGCCAAATTGTTTTTAAAAAACAAGTTAGGAAAATGAAGTCAATTAGGTATCCAGCAGGGGCTGACAGTGATGCCAAGAGGGAATGGGCAGGGGTGATGCCCAATCAGCCCTGCACCTGGGTCATGGTGGTAAACCAGGGGTGTCAAACTCATTTCATACAGCGGGCCATATAGGATTTAAGATGGCTGCTGAGGGTCAGCAGGAAGTGATGTCATTAAGCGGATCATGACCAGAAATATGCACTTTTTTTGTCACTTCGAAACTCATTGGCTGCAAATGACAGAAGAGAAAATATGCAATTCTGGATCATATTTTCAAGATGGGGAGAGCCCAATTATTATGCAGGCCATCCATTTAGCAGCGGTGACTCCTCAGCACAGCATAGCTGGGGGAGTCCAAGGGCCAGATAAACAGCTTCTGTGGGCCACATTTTGCCCATGAGCCTTATGTTTGACACCCTTGCAGCAATGAGAGGGGGAGGGCTTGCCATTTAGCTGGTCTGCGTTCGTAATGTGTGTCACTGGTGACTAGTCAGGACTGAATTTGTGCCTAAACATAAAGGATGACCTCCAAATTGTACTTGTTGGTCTCACAGTTGATCTTCTAAGGACTTTGCTAACATATGCAAGGTTTTGAGTTAAGTAAGATAAGCCCTAATAAGAAATACGTACATAGATTTTGTGGCAGCTAATTGCAAAAGCATATGTAATGGACATGTACATTTTGATTTTTTTTCCCTCATGTGCTATATTCTTCTAGCTACTGGTTCCCCACAATCACGTTTGAATAAACACACATCCCCTGTAACGATGCAAGGAATTGCAGGCTGCACCTCTAGAGTCTCATGCAAGCCCAGCTGTGTAACTCTTTTTCCCCACTGCCTGGTCCTGTTATATTAGCTCATTGATGCTCAGCTGCTCTCAGTGGATGTCCCTGGCACCTGCTAGATTCTTATTAAATGGCCATTGATCCCTGTAGCTCCGATAAATAGCTGACGGCAGCTTCTGACTTGTGGTTAATAACCATTCTTTCCTGTTCCTGGTGTGTGCGGGGTGAGGACTGAGGGACTTAATACTTCTAGCACTCCCCTTCTCCCCCCCCCCCCCACTGCTTGGAGCCAAAGGCCCAAGTAATGGGTTGGCTGGGCTGCAGCCATTTCCGTGCAGCTGCATGGAAGCTTTGGGAAAAACTTAAGTTTGTTGACCTTGCTTTGGAATTGGCCAATGCATTCCAGGCTGCAATAGTCTGTGCCCAAGCTGTGTGCTGTAGTTTACAGGCCTGACAATAGATGGCAGAGTAACACTGCAATCCTTTGCATTCTAGAATCCTGTAGGCCAAGCCAAAAGTTAGTGTTCCAAGACATGCCCCAATAATGAAAAATGATGAGAAATTTACAGCAAAGCCCTGCCCAGGCTTGGCCTAGCCTTTGGAGCTAATCAGGGTTTTTCAAGCTTTGCATCATAGGGAGCCTCCCTAAGTTATGACAACGGCAGCATTCAAGCTTATCCAAGTTAGGTCAGGCCAGTGCTTCATTTTGAAATCAAGAGTTGCTTAAGCACAAAAAGCAACTTGTTTTAAGTAGGGCCCCTGTTACTGAAAGATCATCTTCCACTTCCTGAATGTATGAGGACTGCTATGCATCCTGAGCGATGAGTGGCATTCTGTACATGCTCAGAGGTACTCTTATTCCCATAGTTAACAGTTGCATCAGGCCTACAGCAAAGTAAATTAGAACAGCATATTTGTGGCTCCCAAATATGATACAACACAGACATGGTTCCATGACAGGATCCTCTCCTCTCTTATCTGGGACCAGTGGGTGGGGCAGGGGGAAAGCAACTCATAAGCAGTGCTAAGGTCTGTTGAAAGTCTGGTATTATACAAGCACTAGTTGTAAGCTGCCATTTGTAGAAAGAGAACTGCATTTTTAAAAAGGCAGAGTTGTAGATGGTTTCACCAAGCTCCAACACTGCCTATCAGCAGAAGAGCGTGGGGAATTTTAGCTTTGTTTGGGGGGGGGGGTTGGGTGGGCCTGTGTGTTCATGTACTCAAAGTCCCCTAAGTATCACGGATGGGCACTTAAGTTGTGACAACTAGAGTTGTGAAAAATGCTGATTTTTCACAACTCATGTCAACTCTAATCATGGATGTCATTGATTTAGAAGTGACTTGGGGCCAGTAACTCAAAAATGAGTCATTACCCGAATTGACCTGAGCGATGACTTGTTTTTTGTCTATGCTTGCGACTTGGTTTCGTGTGCGCACATACTTGCTTACTTTGTTTTCACCACGCCTGACTCGTGCCACCACTCATTTCTCAAAATGATTCACGACTTGAGTCAAAATGATTCTGCAGGCAGCTTGGGTTAGGTCACAACGGCTGCCTATCATGACTAACGAGTCGAGTCGGGGGTTGGCGACTCACGACTTGGGTGCAGTGACTCTGGCACATCCCTGCTAAGTACGTTCCAGTTCCATTCCAGAAGCTTGTATGGAAGTTGGAAATTGCACAGGTTGAATCAGCCAGCTCTTGCTAGCCCAAATCTATCACACTTACACAAAAGCACCACCAAGGATGTACTATGCCTGCACAAAAGCATCAATGCAGCCGTTTATAACTCAGTTGTCCAGCGTATTTCCTGACAACTTGGATCCAGGGGTAGAAGGGAAGGGAAGAGAGGACAGAAGAAACAAGTGCCCCCCTAAGGACACCTTTCTGCCTCCCCCTTAATTTCCTGCAGTTCTATGCTGCTCTTTTTCAAAAGAGCAAAATGTGGTATACCTGGGTCACTTCCCCCATTTTATTGGTTTGAGAGCAGTCGTGATTGGCCTGAGGTTACCCAGCAGGCCTCATGGCCAAGTAAGAACTTGAAGATGGGGTTCCTCAATCAAAGATTCCACTCTCTCCATTGTACACTTCGGCTCTTTGATAACTCTAGTTATAATGAAGACCCTGGAAGAAGGGAGACCAAGTGGTCTGAATTTCCTCCAAAAGGAAATGGCCTGCTTCAGCCTTCACTTAACAAACTGGTTTGTTTTTGCTGATTTCTCGTCTTGTTTATGTTAAAAAAAATTCTTCTTGGCTTTCCAACACCACTTCTTTCTGCTCTTATTTCAATTCTGCTGTTCATCTTGTTTTCTTATTCTGTCTTTCTGTTCATATTTCACCTCTACATTTTGTTTTGTTGGCTAACTTTTCCTGTGCAGATGGGTTATAAACTACATTTGAGGTCCTTCATGATGTTGCTCCTTCCCATGTCTCTTCTTTTGAGCTCCTTAAATTTCCTCTTATTCTTACACTTTGCTCAGTCAAATCTTCCAGTTAGGGCTCCTGGCTTTTCTGGACCACTCTTTTGTCTTCTGCCATCTCATCTAGCTTCATCCTGTGCATGTAGGCTTCTGGCTCTTAATATCAATCTTTTTTTCTTTTGTCTTTAGAAAGCCTCCTTAAACCTCCCCGTTCTGTACTTCATTTCTTCCTATAAGCTCTTAAGTTCTACTTTTTAGTTTTAGTTTATATTCAGAATCCGTTTGTTTCCCCATTTCTCCTTTTATTTCCACTCACACAAGAGAAAGGGATGCAGTCAATTTGTTTTGGGTGTGTGGGCAGGGAAGAGGCTATTTATATGAATGAAAGAAGGAATGAAAACAACTGTGAATGACTCTGGGTAACTGTAGCAGTGTTTGGAATAAGACACCACTTAACAGAAGCACCAGGGCGGCATGGAAAGGAGGCTTTGGAATAGCTGGGCTCATAGCGCCTGTTCTAATTCAGTGCTAGGTAACTGGCACTCTAGGTAGCTGGCAGTGGTCCTTAACTTTTTTGTGCCATGATCCCAATAAATAAATAAAATATGGGGCCCCACTGTCAAGCCCACCTCCTCTCCTGGGACCCAATCTGCCCACTCCCTGCCCCCGTCCACCCCCACAACTGCCCTTTTTTTCCTACCTCTTGTGTCTTCACAACAACCCTGTGAGGTTTGAGGTACCATCCTGATCTGAACTGGCCTTAGGAGCTGCAGGGCAAAACAGCAAGAAGAGACTGCAGGACTATATCAAGAACTCTGTCTGATACAGTACTGTTATCAGATTGGATCAAGTCTTTTCTTGCATAGGCTTTGAAAGATTGCTGTGATTCCCCCCATGACGCTTTGCGAGCCTGTTGGGGTCATGATTCATAGTTAAGATCACTGCTATAGACCAAATTCTGCTCAAAGCAGGCTTACCAAAGAGTGTCCTTGGCAATCCCATGCCTGCTTTGTTCCTCCCTATTTGCTGTGGAGAGGATGCAAAGGGGTGATATTTCCAGTGCACATACCACAAGTGCTATGAATGGTATGGGCAAGCAAGCTAGGTAGGGGATGCATGTTAGAGCAGGGATGTCATTCATTTCATACAGGCCGAAGTTAGCATTCATGGTGCGTGCTGAGGGCCGGAAGTGACGTCATTAAGCGGATGATGGTCAGAAATAAGCATTTAGTTCTCACATAAAAACTCATTAGCTGCAAATGACAAAAGAGAAAATGTGCACATCTTGTTCATATTTTCAAGAGATGAGAGAGCCCAAATATCAAACTGGAAGAGCCCAATTATAACAGGTCCCGGATAAATTGCTTCCGGGTGTCACATGTGGCCCGCGGGCCTTATGTTTGACATACCTGTGTCAGAAGAGTGAGGGACCTGGGCTCTTTAAAACCAGCATTAGGTTTAGCCCTCCCCCCCACTGAGCCACTATTGCTGCTCTAATGACTTAAGACTATGCTTGTGGCTGCCTTAAAAAGGACAAGAGTGTTTTTCTTCTGAATCAGGGATGCAGGTTTTTCCAGCAACATGGGGGAAGAGAATGACCCAGCATTTTTCTGCACATACACAGAGTTCCCACCATGACTTCACCAACTGGCTAGTTCACTGTGTAGGTGGTTCTGTCTACCCGCAATGAAATGTCTGGCTTGGACTTGTGAGAAGTTCCCAGGACCCTGGGGAAGGAGGTGTTTTAACCGTTCTTCCCCTGCCATTTTTCCTGATCCAGCATCCCCTAGCTACTGTTTGCAGACATGGCAGAGGCTGATTTGAGGAGGCAAGGCCAATCATGAGGAGAGAGAGCGGGCAGTCTCCTCGTAAGTGAGCAGGAACCTTTTAATTTCTGAATTAGCTTCTTTCTCATGGCATACTAGTGTGGCCTGGCCAGCAGTTGGGAATTACTAATCTATGTGATGCAGTTAATACAATTTTGCTTAGGCATTTGGAGGTTATTGTATCTGTTGTGTAACAGATCTGAATACCTCCAGATGCTTCCAGGACACTGAACAGGGTAGCCAATTCTTGTTGCAGCAAACATTCTCAGCTAGGAACTGGTAATCCACACCTCTGCCTACAACACTGGGATGCTTGTCAAAAGTGCTGGAAATGGATTATACAAAAACAGTGAGACAAATTTGTCATTAAATACTGGGAATGTGTTATCTTACCTTGCAGCAACAAATGCAAGTTCTCGCTTTGTGATATGTCGTACTTAATGTTGGTTTTTAAACCACAACCCTTTCTGCTGTCTCAGTTTTGTTTTTCATCTCTTGCCTTGGTTACTCTAATCCCTCCTTGCTGGCCTTTCATTGAATCAGTTCCCTCACCTCCACCCAACTGCTGAACAATTAAGGTCATTCATCTCACCTTTCCTGAAATCTCTTCATTGGCTCCTTGCCAGCTCCCAGATCCAGCACAAGCTCCTTATCTTTACTTTCAGAGCCCTCCATAATGTCTCCCCTCCTTGCCTCTGTAATCCTATCCTGCTGCACTCCAGCTTGCACCCTTCGCTCTTCCAACTTATTTTTTGCATTTTATATTGCCCTTTTCCCAAGAAGCTCAGGGTGGTACACATGGTTCCTTCCTTCCTTTTGTCCTCACAACACTGTGAGGTAGGTAAGGCTGACAGTGGTCACTCAGAAAGCTTCATGGTTGAGTGGAGATTTGAACCTGGATCTTCCAGGTCAAAGACCAATTCTAAGACACTACACCATCCTGGCTTCACTACTCTCCACTGTCCAAAGATCTCCTACGCCTCAAATGACTCCGACCTTTCTCTCTCTCGCTGCCTCTCTTGTTTGGAATTGCCTCTGAGACTGTTTGCAGATACATCCTTGCTTCCAATTCCTTCCTAAACTGCACCTTTTGCGCTAAGCCTTTGCCACACACCCCAAACCTCTCCCTTGCCATAATTAAGCTATCTACTTGTGAAAGAAGTAATTGCATGTGCTTTCTCTGCCTTCCCATGCTTCCATCCCCCATCCCTTCCTCTCTTGTCTCCCTTGCGTAAAGAGCTCAATTGGAAACTCCTCAGAGCAGGGACTTTATTCTACATCATGCATATCGATTGCCTGTCATAAATAAATAATAAATTTTCTATGCTGATTTCCTACTAAAAATATGGAAAGTTGCATGCTATAAAACAGCACAAATAAGAAAAATAAGAGTTTTTTTTTTACAAAATTTTTTGTTTTGTAAACTTTTATGAAGTTTTTTGTTACAACAAAAATAACAGCAGATGAGCACTGAAACAACCTTCTAAAACACCCGGGAGAATAAAAAAGCCTAGAAGACATATTGTTGGCGCCTAGCTATCATCCGTGGGGAGAGTATTACACAAGAGGGACACTGCAACCAAGACATCCACAGCCCCAGGTGCCACTTGCCTGACCTCCAAAGGTGAAGAACACAGAGGAGAACCTCTGAACGTGGCCTCAGTGCGGGGGTAAAGCATGTGAGAGCAGGCGTTCCTTCCAGTACTTGAGTTCAAGTCATGTAGCATGTTAAAGACCAGAATGTTAGGCTTTTGTTTCAACTATTTTTGGGAGAGATTGGTTGAGATTCTGGGAAAAAAGATGAGATGCATGACATGTGGTACTGGTTCAGGCAGAGCCTCAAACGCACTGGCAATCTGGCTGCCTGGGAAAATAGGCCTGAGAAGATCGGAATGGCTGAGTAGGGACTGCTTGAGCCTAGATAGCAGCTCTGCAGTGAGATAATGACCGCTGGGGTTCTTCCAAACCAAAGTCAAACAATGACTCCACACACTGCTTCCGCCCAACCTGATTCCCTGAGGTAAAAAAAAGTGCTGATGTGCTTGTGGGGGAATGTCTGACATAAACTGAGTGGTCAGGCCTGTTATTCTTAAACTGAAGCTGAATCACCAGAAGACGTACACGTTCACCCACAGACCAGGGCTGCATATATGCTCTGTGCATGCACACAGTACAGTGTAAGACTGCCCTTCCTCCAGGGAGCTCAGGCAGAACATAAGGCTCTTCCCCCTCCTTTTATCATCACCACAACTCTATGAGGTAGGTTAGCCTGAAACACAGTGACTACCCTGTGAGTAGGTTTCATGGCTGAGCCTGGATGTGAACCCAGGTCTGACTTGTCCAAGTCCAACACTCTAACCACAATGGTCCGATGCACGCGCATTCAATGCACATTCGGTCAATGAGCAGTGAACCACTGAAATGCAGGGTCCAGAAAAGGGGTTTCAGCAACCTTCTGCAAATCGGCATATTTCAATATTGATTGCATTTTTTTCCTAGCTATACAGGTGTGTGCCACTTAGCGACAGAAATACGTTCCCTTATCCCTGTTGTTGTGCGATTAGGCCATTAAGTGAACATTCAATCCAATCTATTGCCTGTTGTGTAAACAGACACTCCCTGCCAGACACTAGCTGGCTGCACAGGTTGCTGGAGATAGATTGCTTCTTCTTTGCAGTAAGAACCTCTCTGTTGTGTAAACAGACACTCTGCTGCAGGCTATGGGAGACAGAATTGCCTCATTAAGAGCATCTTTATTGTGCTTTGACCATCATCAAATATGCAGTCTGTTGTTAAGCAAATTGTTGTTAAGTGCCCCCCCCCCTGTATATAGGAGGAGCAAGGAGCTAACACAAAATACTCTCCCATGAGGCAAAAGCCACATCTTGTGATCATCTGAAACCCTGCACAACCCTCTTCTCCTTTTCATTAGCATTAGAGAGTTAAATGCATACTTTCCAACCAATCTTCTTACCCCTAGAGCCATTTTCAATTAGTGTGCCACAAGTGGTCCACAGGTATGCCACAGGAATTTGGAAGAAGGTCATTTAATAGAAGGGCCAACAGGAGATGTGAAACCCCCACTGGCATCACTGTGCACCTTGTCAACTGTCAAAAACCTGATGGTGTGCCTTGACAATTTTAGTGCCTTGTCAGTGTGCCATGAGCTGAAAAAGATTGAAAATCACAGGTCTAGAAGCTTGTTTTGTTTTTTTCTTCTTAAATGACCACTAAGAAACTCGGTTTTAAATTGCATTCCCAGGAGAGAAGAAGTGAAGTAAAAGATGGGCCTGTGGAAAAGGGGGTTGGGGAAACCCTTCTAGGGATAGATGATGTGTTATTGGTGGGAAACAGCAGAGAGACAGGAAAGGAAATGGAGCATATAACGCTTCCCTTAGCCCATCTAGCCATAGACTTGCATATTCTGCACTGACTTGCAATTGCTTGCCGAAATTTCAGAAAGGAATCTTTTCCAGCCCCCCCCCCCCGGAGATGCCGGGGGGTGGAACATGGAACCTTCTGCAAGCAAAGCAGAGACTCTACAGCCCCTCCCCTGACTTTCGACAAACCTAATGGGAAGTAGAACTGCTTGGGAAGTAGAACTGCCTGTTCTTGGAATCAACCCAGAGCAGGTTTGGGGATGGGGGATAGCCATTATTTTTACTCATCTTGGGGCTGAGCCTTTTGGCTTTTGAGATGCCACAGGGTGGTGCCTAATGGTTTTTGTTGGCTCAGAGGGCTGAAGTTTTTGCTGACTCTGGAGGGTGGAGCTATTTCTGGTGGCCCTATACCTAGTATGTGCAAAAGAGAAAATGGGGTTGGGACACAGCCTTACCCTATCCCCCCCCCCCCGCAACCTTAATAGGAAGAGGACCAGGAGACTGGGTGGTGGAAGGAAGCAGAACAAAGCAACAGTGGGTTAGAAAGCACAGACCAGAGAGATCAAAGGATGGAGGAATCAAAGTGTTGGAGATGGGAGGAGCCCAAGAAGAGAAGAATTACGGACAGGCTTTCAGACTGGGTTGTGTGATTCTGGCAGGAAAGGAGTGAACCTGCAAGGAGCCCTGGTAGCTGAGAAGGGCCCTGGCGGCTGAGAGAAGACAGAGGGGGCATCTTGAGTTTCACATTCTGAAATTATCTTGCCAAATCTCAAGTTGGCGGTATCTGCCAGACCATGCTTCTTTCACCCATTCAAAGTTTGAACCAAGTTGTGCTGATTTGCATTGAGCATGTGCAAGCATGCCTGAGAAAAGTGTCTGCAACACATGTGAATATATGTTGATTCACATGAATATATTGGCACATACAAATGAGTGTGGGCGTGCACTGAGCTGCTGTTATTCCAACTGTGCTCTTTAAGGCCCTGGGACTTGGTGGCATAATGGAAAAGAACAGAGAGGTGTGATCTGTTTCCTTTTGAGCTGTCTCCTGGCTGGCTAGCTGTGTTCTTTATTCCACTTTCTCCCTTAAGCAGTTCATAAAGTCTGGAACAAGCAGGCCAAATGGTGAAGAGGAGAGCAAGGAAATAAATACCAGGAAGGCAGCCTGAGATGTGGCATTACTAGAATGGCCGGAGTGTGTCTCATTATTGCCCTTCCCTTGTGGAAATTCTAAATGGCTCCAGAAGGTGAAACACTTTTTAACCATTTTTTAACAGTCCCGCCTCCTGATCTCTCACTGTTTCCTTGGATGAGGCCCCCCCCCTTGCAAGTCCCTCTGTTTTCCTTTTCTATACAGTGGGACAGCAGGGCTCATGGGCAGAAGCA
The DNA here is from genome assembly GCF_035046505.1 of Tiliqua scincoides. Classification (NCBI taxonomy): domain Eukaryota; kingdom Metazoa; phylum Chordata; class Lepidosauria; order Squamata; family Scincidae; genus Tiliqua; species Tiliqua scincoides. Next base: position 123,212,772 of record NC_089822.1, read on the forward strand.
AATGTCTCATTGGTACAGAAGCAAGCCTACATCTATAAGAGCCGGTGCTCAAATGTCTGGAGGTGGGGGAGAAGGAAGCCCTTCATAAAACCCACAAATCCTGATGCTCAAGAGTTAGTCATATTAAGGCTTTTCTTGGGCCTTGAAAAACAGTAGCTATTGGGACCATTGCAGAAGGTGAAGGGCTGGGGTCCTTTTGTCCTCTGCCCCTTGATTAGCCCACTTGCCAACTTTCAAACAGTGCCTCATTTCTAGAAAAAGATGCCAGGTCTCAAATCTGTCTGGAAACCACACACTCCAACCTGGAGGTCCTTCACTGTAGTTCCCGGTGTGAGAAATATCTATGGCCCAAATCCTAACCCACTTTCCAGCACTGGCATAGCTGTGCCAATGGGACGTGTGCTGCATCCTGCAGTTGGGTGTCACTCACAGAGGCCTCCTCAAAGTAAGGGAATGTTTGTTCTCTTATCTCGGAGCTGCATTGCCCTTATGTCAATGCTGGAAAGTGGGTTAGGATTGTGCTCTATGTTATGAGAAATGCGCTCTGCACTTGCTCAGAAGCTTTTTCACCTATACCTATATCGTGTATTTTGGGACTGGACTTGGGTGTTGACAACAGATGCTGGGACTGAAACCTGGTCTGCCCTGCCCCCCCCCCCCCCAATAATTTCTAGTTACAAGCCAAGAGCAGAGTCAGGGTCCCTTTTCTCCTTCTCCTTCCTCCTCTTTCCATGTCCATCGCTGTGCATTTCTGGGCAGTGTTACAGGGTACTCAGCACTGCTTTTATTGGGCATGCTCTTCCACAGCTATGTTCTCTTGCCCGCTGTGCGGGCAAATGCTCATTTTCAAAGCACGGTTGCTACATCTGTTGACTCTTTACGAGGCCACGGAAAGCTGCTGCTCTCAGCCAGGGCTGTGACAGGCTGGATTTATGCTCCTTGTTCTGCTGGGGAAGTGCAAACCAGATGGGGAGCTGGCAGCCGGTATTGTCTTCTGCATCATCCAGTTCTTTGCCCCCCCCCCCATTAGCAGCAAATGGTTCCTTCTCTACCCTCCTTGGATATTAAGTGGAGGAAGTTGTGGGGGGACGGGACAGGGAAGGAGGAATGTTTAGTGCACACAGATCAGAGGGCTTCTGTACTCAGCACAGGGAGTGGGGGGGGTACAGTTCTTTGCAGTACATCCTCCCCCCCCCCCAATACTGTAGGAATCCAGGTGCTGCAGGAAACGGCTTTAGCCAACAGGGAAACAGCAAATAAATCTCCTTCTCTGGGGATGAAAAATTGCACTTTCTTTTCCAAAAATTCAATCCCTCACATCCAGTTTCTCCCACTTAGAACCCCCCACCCCCAATTCTGCTTTCATACCTGCCATCACAACCCACAGGTGGGTGGATCATTAACAGGAATGAGCTACTGCCACAACTCGGATACCTCCTACTGCTGGGGCAGTAAATGGATCCTGGTCCTAGACCAGGGGTGCTCAAACCCCGGCCCAGGGGCCATTTGTGGCTCTCAGGGACTCCCAATCCGGTCCTAAGGGAGCCCCCAGCCTCCAATGAGCCTCTGGCCCTCTGGAGACTTGCTGGAGCCCAAGCTGGCCCAACACAACGTTTGACCTCTCATGTGAGCTATGGAACAAGGGCTCCCTCCACTGCTTGCGGCTTCATGTCTGTGATGCAGCAATGGCAGCAAACAAAAGGCCAGCCTTGCTTTGTGGAAGGCCTTTTATAGTCCTTGAGCTATTGCAAGACCTTCATTTATTCATATAAGTTCCATCTCTAATACATTCATTTATGTAAATTTATTCAAATTTGAAATGCCAATTCTTTTTTTCCCCGGCCCCCAACACAGTGTCAGAGAGATGATGTGGCCCTCCTGCCAAAAACTTTGGACACCCCTGTCCTAGACCAAAGTGTCCCATCAGTTGTTATAATATGCAGCCGTAAGGCGAAAGAAAATCTCAGATGCAGCATCACTAGCTTCAGTTTAGAGCAGCAAAAGGCTGGGCAGCTCACATGGTGTGACAGGACCATTGCATTGAGGACAACTGTGTCCCAGTTCAGTGTGTCCTGGTATTGGACATTTGTGTCCATTCTTTTTGCATCCCCGCCATTTGTGTCCCAATATGTCCATATTTACATTAGATGTACTTTTTTAATTTTTAAAATGCAAAGATATGATTAGGGATAAGGCTGGAATAAGAGGCTTAGGATATACAGATGTTTCCCCGTATCCTTGGGGGTTCCATTCCAGAACCCCCCATGGTTAAGTGAAGCTGTAGGGATATGAGAGAATACCCCTCCTTGGAGGCGAGGAGAGTTGAGCTCCCCTTGTTCCAGAGGGTCTTCTGACCTGCCCACAGCCTCTACCAGGCTCAGAATGATGATTAGAGGCCAAAAAACACAACTTCCGGTTTTCGACTGAAAACTGAAAGTGATATTTTTTTGCGTTTAAAAGGCATTAGGAGGGATTTTATCAATCAACATGGCAAAGTACCTTTACTGTATTTATACAAGAATTGTCTCAAGACGTTGAGTCTAATTAATGTATGATACATATACTTCTGTGTCTAACACCCTGGTTTTATTGTTTATGCCAGAGGTGCCCAAACCCCGGCCTGGGGGCCATTTGCAGCCCTCGGGGACCCCCAATCTGGTCCGTGGGCTGCCCCCAGTCTCCAATGAATCTCTGGCCCTCCGGAGATTTGCTGGAGCCCACGCTGGCCTGACACGTACTTTCAGTATTAGGGCCAACTGTTTGACATCTCTCACAAGCTGCAGGCTGAGGTCTCCCTCCACTGCTTGCTGTTTCATGTCTGTGAAACAACAGCAGCAAAGGAAAGGCTGGCCTTGCTTTGCACAAGGTCTTTTATAGACCTTGAGCTACCGTGAGATGCTCATTCATTCATATAAGTTCCATCTCTAATATATTCCTTTATGTAAATTTATGTAAATTTATTCAAATTTCAAATGTGAATTAATTATTTTTTCCTGGCCCCCAACACAGTATCGGAGAGATGATGTGGCCTTCCTGCCAAAAAGTTTGGACACCCCTGGTTTATGCCAATATAGGTGTTTGATTTGATTTGATTTGCATTAGGAGGGCCAGGGAAGCAGAGCTCTCCTTGCCTCCAGAGGGGTTGCATACAGGGGGGACCCGTGGACTTGATCTGCGAATAAGTGAAATGGTGGGTACGGGATCCACGGATATGGGGGCCCCCCTTTATAACATGGGGTTTGTTGCCAGGTTTTAGTTTGTTTGTTGCCTAGCTATAGTGGGATGCAAATGACCAGAATGCAAAAAAAGCCAGACATGAATGTCCATGGACACCAATGACCAGGATACAATAATCCAGGATGCAAATACCCTAGTACCCTCACATAGATACACAGGTCTAATCAACCTGCTTGGTGAAATCCTGTTTGATGGTGTCAATGACATGCATTGCATCATGCAAACTGGACAAATGCTGGAATTACATGGACTTGGATGGCAGAGTCTTAAATCCAGGTCTAGAGGACTTTGTCAAGAATCCTGAGGGGGGGGGGGGTCTGCCAGGCACCAGAAAAAAGGCAGAAAGGGTCTGGAAGGACCCCTCCCTTCTTCCTTCCTATTTTAAGAGGCAAGCTCAGGATAAAATAGACCATGTGAATGATGGCTTCACAGATGGGACCTGGTGTGGCACATATCAGGGAAACATAGCCACACAAAAGTCCACACTTGTGCCCAGCCAGCCTGTTAGGCAACAAAGGCCCTCAGCTGCAACTGCTCCCCACCAAGGCCAGGCAAGCCAGGGCCCACAAGAATGCTCACCATGGCTTCTGGGTAGAAATGGCAGCAACAGACTATCTTCTCCCCAGCACCATTTTGCAGTTATCAGATGTGCTGTCCCTGGACACTGTGGAACAAGTGGGGGCAGCTGGGAACTGCTAAATAGCACCAGGGAAAGAAAGATGAGTCACTGCTGATCTTGCTCCCCATTGGGCATTGGTAAGCCTCTCCATTGCGCTCTGAGCTGGCTTATTGGGAGACAGCGAGAAGCAATGGCAACAGACGACCGTCCTTTCCCTGGCACCATTTGACAAATCCTGCTGCCAGTGCTTCCCGCCATCAGCCAGGCACTATGGGGGAAGGGGTTTCTGGCACATTTCTAAAGTATGGGGTGAGTGCATCTGGTAATGCCCAGATGGACAGGTAACAAGAGACAGCTCTCAGTTAAGTTGCACTTGTTATTTCTCCAGTGTTACTTTTTTTCTACCTTGGCTTTTCCCAGTGAGTTGTAAGCCATAAACAGTGATTAGAAGAATCAGCTGTCTGCCTCAGTTGTCATATATTCAGTGCCGCCACCCATGATGGGGAAGTCTGGCTTTGGGCTACCTCTATCCCATAGACACTGCTGGCTCCAAAGCTCTGCAATGAGAAGCCATGGCACTCCTAGGCTCATTTTGCCCCTCAGTGCCCTTGAGAATGTCGAAAATGGGTTTCCTTACCACTCAAAATACTGGATAGGGGAGAGGTGCTTCCCAGGCAATTTGGTTTTTCCAGGCAGCACTACTCATGTTATTGGTTTATAAAATCTATACCTGAGATTGCACCAAAGCTTCCTGTGGCCAATTGCTGAGGCCATCCATGCTCAACAAGAAGGGCTGCTTCCAGGCCCACAGAGAAGGGCTGTCATCATCAACTCTTGGTTCAGTCCTAAAAGGGAGATTCTGGGAGGCTAGTCTGCCCTGGGCATAATCTGCTGTGCCCACCAGCTGACTCTATCAAATTAATTCTGGACCTGAATCAGGGGAGTTCGTTCATCCCTAGCCTAATCCACCTCACAAAATTCTTGTCTAACAAACTTCTCTGAACACTTGGCGGGGGGAGGGGGTGTTGTAGAATGTCAAAAGTAATTTTACTTTAAGTTGCATAAAATAAATCAAGGAAGGGGAGACGAGGAGGAAAATCTGAAACAAGAGGTTCGCTACACCACTTCTAGCATTACAGGTGGCGGATCCAGCAACCGCAGGGCTGCTTCAGTCCAGCCAAATAGTTAAACCAGTTCAATGTCTAGGTGTTTACTTAACATCAAATATGGTAGGCATATATGCAAACAATTACCGATCCCATATAAACAGGATATCTCTAGTCTTGAAAACAGGGTCTGAGTGTAAAAATACCTTGGATCAGAAAGACTGCAACGCTGAAAACAAATGTTCCCCCTAGATTATTGTTTAGATTTGCGAATGTTCCTCATAACAACCCCACTGGCAACTCTTGACAACTTGGCCAAACCTTCTAGTGCATTTTGTGTGGGAAGAGAAGTGTGCAGGCATCCCAGTCGCAACACAGAAGAAGCTATACAAAGAGGGGTGTTAAATGTTCCAAGTATAATTTTACGAGTGGAACCTGCAACAAAATGTGACATCTCCCTAACCACATCCTCACTTCCAGGACAGGGGCTCAGGCAGACTAATTCCTTCCCTCTGGGATCCCTACAACACTTTTCTGTTCTTTTTTCCCCAGCTGCTACCATCAATATTCCCTGGCACCTGGATGCCGCTGAGCATGGCCACCAAGCAATCCTCATCAGACTATTTTTTATTTTTGGGGGGTGGGGGGGGTTACATAACTTTTTCTTCTAATTTACCAATGTTTTTACATCTGCATGCCTAGATTGTCCCCCAATTATGTAGAAACTGCTACCTTATTTTGGGATGGCCCCATTTTGCTTCTAGTCTGATCACAAACTCAGGGGGTTGAGTCCCTATTAGTACATATTGATGGATGTTAGGATGCTTCTCACCTGCACATTATTTCTCAGTGGATGAGTACAGAAAAATTTAATGCATGACATCATATGGAACATGTACGTATGTTGGCAACCTTCAGTCTCGAAAGACTATGGTATCGCGCTCGGAAAGGTGGTTCTGGAACAGCATCTAGTGTGGCTGAAAAGGCCAATTCGGGAGTGACAATCCCTTCCACACTGGGAGCAAGTGCAGTCTGTCCCTGGTCTGTCTCCCTGGCTATGGGCCTTCCTTCTTTGCCTCTTTGCCTCAGACTGTTGGCCAAGTGTCTCTTCAAACTGGGAAAGGCCATGCTGCACAGCCTGCCTCCAAGCGGGCTGCTCAGAGGCCAGGGTTTCCCACCTGTTGAGGTCCATTCCTAAGGCCTTCAGATCCCTCTTGCAGATGTCCTTGTATCGCAGCTGTGGTCTACATGTAGGGCTGTGGTCTACCTGTAGGGCGCTTTCCTTGCACGAGTTCTCCATAGAGGAGATCCTTTGGGATACGGCCATCATCCATTCTCACGACATGACCGAGCCAATGCAGACATCTCTGCTTCAGCAGTGCATACATGCTAGGGATTCCGGCATGTTCCAGGACTGTGTTGTTTGGAACTTTGTCCTGCCAGGTGATGCCGAGGATGCGCCGGAGGCAGCACATGTGGAAAGCATTCAGTTTCCTCTCCTGTTGTGAGCGAAGAGTCCATGACTCGCTGCAGTACAGAAGTGTACTCTGGATGCAAGCTCTGTAGACCTGGATCTTGGTATGTTCCGTCAGCTTCTTGTTGGACCAGACTCTCTTTGTGAGTCTGGAAAACGTGGTAGCTGCTTTACCGATGCGTTTGTTTAGCTCGGTATCGAGAGAAAGAGAATATTGATATGCCCCTGAGACTGCAAAAAAAAAAAAAAAAAAAAAAGTCATATAACACTATCCCAGCCCTCTCTGCCAGTGGTTCTGGTAGATTGTCAAATTTAGCTATTTGGGACAAACATGGAAAATCCTTGAGTCCCTCCATTTCCTTGTTGACTACATTTGTATTTAATCAGTTTTTCTCTGCATGTAATAAACTAGATTACACATGACAGAGCATGGCTTAAGCCAGGGATGTTTAAAGAAGGAAACAGCACGAGCCATGTTGAATAAATGAACAACGTTCATATTCAAGGGTTGCACTATTTTTAATTAAGGCAGTGGTTCCCCAGGGAGCAGCAGAAACCAGCCAGAGGAGCTGTGGAATCCTCGCGAAAAACCCACCACCCTATACAATGTATAGGATTGTAACCCTAAAGGGGAGCCATGGCCAGTGGTCCAGTAGATCAAGGGAGCTGCCACTCGAAAAAGTTTGGGAACCACGGAATTAAGGGATTATATAATTTCTAAACTAAGAGGTGTTATAATAAACTGAAAACAAATCCCACTTTAATGTGGCAATCAAGGCAAAAGTGTTAATGCCAAAACTATATGCCTTATGGCCCACTCTTATGGGGCTTTTATGGTGGCAGACGTGCCACAGTGGTATTGTAAAATTCACGCCGCTGCTGTGACCTTCAGGGCTGCCACCACAAATGGCCAAAGGCACAAAGGCAGCGGCTCGCAAATGCTGTGCTGGAGCAAGTAGGGTGGCAGAGGGGACAGTTCAAGTGTGGGAGGGGGTGGATCTGCAGCAGCGCAGACCATGATGCTATCAGCCCCAAATGCCCTCTGCCTCTCCTTGGACTTTGACCAGCAAAATATCTGGCCTAGTTCCAAGGAAGTCCTTTGGGGGCCTGGCAGCCTACAGAGTGGTAAGTTCAAAATATTTCTACTTACATCTGCCAGGCTATCTGGTTGCCCCCACCGCCACCACACACAGTGTGAGCTCCATCAGCATAGCAGAGGACGGTGGGGAATAAGACTGGGCCTTTTATTGTTGGCACTAGATAACTGGGAAGAACTCAACAAGTAAGTGTGTGTGGGGGGGGGGAGATAACCGGCATTAAGTTTCTGGAAGAAACTTAGAATAAGACTTGGAGTAAAAAGGTCCAGCATCTTCTTCATGTATTGATGTCAAAGAAAATGACGACAACACTATGCATTCCTGATATCTCACTCCCCCCAAATATATAAGCCTGGTATTGACGCACTGGTGGATCTGCCTCACCCCATATGAGCATGGTGGGGGGGGGGAGAACAGCACACAGAATTAATTAAACTAATGACTAGACATAACATTCCTTTCAATTCACTCGCTACTTGTTGGGTTATTTAGGGAACCTTATAAAAAGGAACATCACAATTTAATTTGGGATTTTATCACAGCTGCAAAGATGTTGATTGCTTCACAGTGGCATATCTCAGCCACGCCAGCCCTCAAAGAACGGTTGCAGAAGATCTAGAAAAATCGCTGAAATGGCAAAGCTCACAGGACTTTTGTACTATCGTGGTTACCACTTATTTGTTTTTGGAAACAGTGAGATCATCCGGTCATAAGCAAATAATATTGTTTTAGCACTTCGTTGTTCTTTGGGATTGCGTCTTGTTTTCTATGTAAACTGTTGTAAATTATAACACATTTTTTGTTCTTCTGCAATTATTTCTTTGAATTTAATTGTGAATTATTGTAACACACTGTTACATAAAGTTTCTTTTCGTATTTGTGAACATAATGTACTAATTACAATAAAAGATTTAAAACCAAAACCAAAGAGGGCTGATTGGTTGAAGTTATGCAGATTTTAAGTTGGGAGCCAAAGGCTTTGGTTTTAATCCTGTTTTCCGTTTGTGTTTTTCAAGATATTTTTATCTTCCACCACTCATTTTCATTGGCTAATAAGAACATGCTACCATGTTGGTTTGATTATTTACAAATATCCTCAGTTTATATGTGCATGGTAAGCTAACGGCAGGCAGACGTGAAAAGCACACTCTGTCCCTTGCTAGTTCAGTGCAGAATCATTGTCCTTTCAGTCTAGAAAAACAAAGATATTATTACCTTTTTATTGCACTAGCTTACACTGCTGAAAGAGCATGCAAAATTGTGGTTTGCACAGAAGTCATTTTCACGCAAAAGTGCGGTAAGGATTTAGCTTTCTGCCATTCTGCTTGATGACGACTTCTGTGTAACTTCAACATGGTCTTTCAGCAGCTCCAACTGGTCTGGTGAGTTGGTAACAGATCACATGCTCTACAGATCATCAGTTTTGTACCAGCACAACTAGCATTGTTTTCTCCACAGGACTCAGGGAAATGTAGTTCAGCAGAGATGAGGAGCATTCAGTCATAGAATGACAGTTTCCATGATTCCCTGACCTGGGGGTAAAAACCTATTAAATCAGTTTGTCTGTAGTGTCAGTGTACTAGTGTGGTACATGTGACTGTGTGCATTTCAAGCCTGGCATACATCAGACACCCTGATGTACAGCCATTTTCAACCTTTTTCATCTCATGGCACACTGACAAGGTGCTAAAATTGTCAAGGCACACCATCAGCATTTTGACTATTGTCAAGGCACACCATTCTTCTGCTAGGGGGCTCAAATTCCCCGATTGCCCTACTAATAAATGACCCTCCCCAAAGTCCCAAGGCACACCTGCAGACCATCCACAGCACACCAGTGTGCCACAGCACAGTGGTTGAAAATGGCTACCCTAGTATTTATGGGCTTTGAGCACTGTGGCAAGGAAACTTACCAAGGAAACTATAGGGCCCAATCCCATCCAGCTTTCCAGCACTGATGCAACCATGCCGTAAGAGGCTTGCTGCATCATGTGGTAGTGGGGATGGATGCCTCCTCAAAGTAAGGGAATGTGCATTCTCTTCCCTTGGGGCTGCTTTGCAGCTACATCAGTACTGAAAAGTTGGATAGAATTGGGCCCTCAGGCCGCAATCCTAACCACATTTTCCTGAGAGTAAGCCCCATTGAACAAAATAGGACTTACTTCTGAGTAGACCTGGTTAGGCTTGTGCTCTCAGTCTGCTTCCCCTCCAGCCTCAGCAGTGTTTCTCAACATTTGTCCTCTGCCTTCCCACCTCACGTGGTCCACCTACTCGAAGCACCATCAGAAGTAACTGACAATGACATCATTGCCAGTTACTTCTAGACTGGGAGGCCAGATGTGACATGATTTACACCAGTAAAAGACTTAGGGTGTATAGGATGGCTTTTTTGAGAGCAGAAAAGCATGCTTTGGAGCTCTGCCCAGCAAGCTGAACCTCCTACCACTATGTGTTGTGTTGCGTCCCTTATCTCACTGCTGAATGGCAGGGGTCCAGGGGTACTGGGAGTTCCACCAGACACCACCTCAAGTATCACTGGTGGTACCCATACCACTGGTTGAGAAATGCTGAACTACAGAATTGAGGACCAGAAAATTCATGTTTCCAAGCATCACCACCTCTATATGAAAACCCTCTGCAATCTTGACCACAGTAGGTCCCATATAGAAACCAAGTGTGCTTTGAAAGATTACTCCAAACAATTAAGTAAGTCAAGCTACATTGCAGAAGACAGAGGACACAAAATGTCATGATCCTTAGCCAGTCTGATCGCGTGAAATGAGTCCTTACTAACTCCAGGCAATTTGATCTGTCAGACCTTATGATAGTGGTAACACCCTCTGCAATTTGGCCTCATTCTGCATTTTCCAAGCCAGGATTTTGCCTCAGACCCTGTTTTAGTTTTATGATGCAGAACTGAAAAGTGAGATGAAAAGAGAGTGCCTTTGAGCGTGTACAGAATGTTTTTTTGTCACTCTCCAGCAATCTACTCAAATTCGGAACTGGTGGTCAGTTCACCAACCTGGGCTGGTAGGGGCTTCTTCCCCTGGGTCTTGGATCTAGACATTTCTTAAAACTACAGGTTCCTTCTCAGGACCAAACTTAAAACAATATTGAAAGCACAAATAGCCCTGGGCTCTCTCTCTCTTTCAATATTAGTAGCCAGATCAGATAAGATCAGAGGTATTTCTGTTCATTCATTTCTTGCTGTAAAGAAGGGGCATACCCATAGATGGGAGAGAGTGGTACTGAAGAGGTGGAGCTGAAGAACCAAGCCCAGCTTTGCTTGGAAGCAACTTTTTCCCCCACAAGCACCACTGCTGCAATCCTTTGCAGAGCAACAGTAAAGTCCAAAACCCAGAAAAACCACAAAATGTAACTGCAGCTTAAAGAGAAAGCAGAATGATCCACTAGATGTACTTCTATGAATAGAAGGAGAGGGAGGGGTCGAGGGAGTACCCCAGTGTGAAGCACAGAAAGCCACATGACACAACCACATGCCATTCAGTCAAGGACTCCAAGTCCCAGCGTTCCAACCCCAAACGTCAGAACCCATGAGGAAACTGTTAGCCTGGACTGAAGATGCAATAGACACCAGATTCTGCTGGCAAGCCTGGAGAGAACTGAAGCCAAGTAAACAGAAAAAAAGCCAGGCTATCCAGGATGGGGGAAAAAAAGAGAAAAGGCTAAAACCAGGACCTTTCCAAGATTTACACAAAAGAAACCAACCCGGAAACCTAAGAGAAGAACAAAAACAACATCATTAGGAAAATGACCACTGTTGATTAAACACCACCAAAACACAACAGCTAAGCCCCCTGGGCATCTTGAGACAACGGAACGTCCGGAAGTGGAACCAGTGTTGAAATACAAAACCAGGAAGTTTGACAGATTCCAAACATTCTGTCAGCTGGAATGGGAAATATGACATTGGATGTGTTCTGGGTGCCCTTGGTAAACACATTTAATCCAGTCTCATCTGCCTGTAAGTTATCTACCTTGGGATGTTGTCAGGCAGATTGTGGCCTGGTGGGAAGACCTAGGGTTAAATCCTGGCTCAGCCAAACCTCACTGGGTGGCCTTGGAGAAATCACTGAGTTTCAGTAATTAGAAATGGCTTGGCACGCTTTTACGAGTAGCATTGCAGTGGCCTCTCTGGAGCTGTTTATTGCTCATTTAAGTTATGGCATTTTTGTCCCACCCTTCCTCCACGGGGCTGAGGGTGGCATGCGAAACTGTCTCCCTCCATCATTTTACCCTTACATCAGCCAAGTGACTCACAGAGGTCTTTCAGTAAGCTTTATAGGTGAATTGGGATTTGAATTCAGGGCATCCCTAGTCCTAGCCCTGCACTAACGACTACACCACATGTCATAGTCCATGGAAATGGAATGCCCTGCCTGCTTACACCCAAGGAGGCTCTTCTTACACCTGAGGAGACTCTCCTTACACCCACTTTCTTGGGTGCAAGGAGAGTTTCCTTGGGTGTAAGCAGATGGGGGCAGCTGCAGTGCTTTTTTATGGACCACAATGGGGTGATTCTGATTCACCTACCACCTCCGCACCGCACATCCCTGGGTGACTATGCAGAGGACTGAAACCCATGTTCTCAGATACTTATGAGGCTTTCCCATTCACAGCTTATGTTAGGTTCCCAATCCTAGGCAGATAAGGATTCCAGAGTTGCTGTGTTGGAAACAGTTCCCTAGGAAGAAGAGGCTCTGCAGCTCTGGAATGAATGCATGTCTCTTGGTTCTCATCTGTCATCAGTCTGTCATCTGTCATCACACTGGCTCTATAAAAGACAATCACAAAACAGAAAGGGAAAGAGGCATTTGGCATTTAGATGTGCATTCTGACCAAAGTCACACTGCAATCTTAGCAATGGTGGGGTGGAAAGGAGACCGTGTATCTGCAGAGTGTCTGTCAGATTACAGCTTTTAGTGGAAAACAGAACGTAATGTTGGAAAGCTAGGGCAAGGGATAGGTGAAGGTGCCCCTGAGTAGGAACAGAGTGCATTTCTTTTGGCCTGAAGGGGGTGATGTCAATCTGCACGCCAGGAAAATAAACAGGGCCTGCCACCAGGGGGCAACCTTGTTCTAATTAGCAGCTCCTGCCCCTGAGGTAGGAAATGAGCAGGATTCCTTCAGGAAAAAAAACAGGAGTTTTGAAATGTACTCACTAGAACTTCTCATGGGAATAGTGACTCTGCAGTCTGTAAACGGACCTCCCCACAATTCATCCCTGAAATGGAAAAATTCCCTGAAAGCTGGAAACAAACGCAACAGATTTGACGTTCGGATGTTGAAATCTTGGAACGTCTCACAGGAGAGATGGTGACCGTGCAGATCCAGATTGAGTGAAAGATGTTGCTTCCTCCTTTCCCCCCCCCCCACTCCTCCCCATTAGGTCTAGTATGGGCACACGTGCACAGTGACAACAGTGCACAAAAACAGGCATTCTCATATGCACCGTTGTTCAGGCAAATGTAAACACAATCCTTGGCACAAAGAGCCCCCATTATATATATGCACACATACAATGTACCTCCCCCAGCTCCAGCCTCATTCCTGGAGACAGAGTGTCGTGCCCTTGGCAGAATCACAGGAAACACCTTGTCCCTGGAAAGCAGCAGTACCGGGCCTAGCGCAGAGGCCTCTTCCTTCTAGGGCATTGTTTACAACACAGCTACTCGGGATTCCTTTTCCACCTTGGGTCTAGGACCTAGCCTTTGATGCAAGTGTAGGGTGGGGAAGCCTCATAAGGGGCAAAGCATCTCAGAGCTAAGGCTGTAGCCCTGGGCACACTTACCTGAGAAAGGGCACACTTACCTGAGGCCCACTAAGCACAGTGGGAATTATAGCATAATGAACATGTTTAGGCTTAGACTGCAAGTTACACTAACAGCAACAAGACCTGGGAGCTGTGTGGTGTATTGGTTAGAGCAGTGGTTCTCACACATTTAGCACTGGGGCCCACTTTTTAAGAATGAGAATCTGTCAGGACCCACCGGAAGTGATGTCATGACCGGAAGTGACATCATCAAGCAGGAAAAATTTTCACAAGCCTAGGCTGCAATCCTACCCACACTTACCTAGGAGTAAGTCCCATTGACTATCATTGTTAAAAGCATATACATAGTAGTATGTTAAAAGCAGAGGTCTGTAACATTTCCCCCAATGTGGTCACATACCAGGGTAGCATCAAGTCTAATATATTAAAAATAAAATATTGAAATGAATGGGGATCCACCTGAAATTGGCTCGTGACCCACCTAGTGGGTCCCGACCCACAGTTTGAGAAGCACTGGGTTAGAGGACCTGCCTAGGACTGGAAAGACCTGAATTAAAATACCCATTCAGCCATGAGGCTCACTGGGTGACCATGGGCCCAGTCATTCTCTTGTAGTCTAAGTTATTTTACATGTCTGTTGTAAGGCCAGAAAGGGAGGGGGAAGGAATCATGTATGGCACCCTAAGCGTTTTGGAGGAGAAGGTGGGAGCAGGGCCAAGCTCTCCCAACACCTGAGGGGACATGCCAAATCCTGCCGCCATCTGGCGACATGCCAGCCTCTGCTCCTTCCATGCTCCAGTGTTCAGGTTCAGCCTCCCCTCCATTCCACCTTTCCTCTTCCTTCTTGTCTTCCTCTTCCTATCCAGGGAGTGGAAGGAGCAGTGGAGACAAGTAAACAGACAGAGATTAGTGCCCCCCCACCATTCTACTGTCTGAAGCGTCCACTTCAGTTGGCCTTATGGACAGCTGGTCCTGGCTGTGACGGAAACATAATATTTTAATATTAATTAAATATTACTAATTTGTTTTGTTGGTTTCAGTAGTACTTAGTCATGACTAAGTATGGCTTAGTGGGCTGAGTCAACCATTGATGGACCTTGGTTCTACCAAACCTCACAGTTCTGCTGGAATCCAGTCAGCCCCCCCCCCCCACCCCATCTAGAGGATTAGAGGTTACATCCAGTAATAGTAAAATATTTGCAGGTTACTTGTAACCCAGGTTTGGATTCTCAGTGGTTGCATGCCAGGCGCTGTGTATCTTGTCAGTCTCCTATTTTCTTGGAACTTTAGATTTATTCCATCATGTGGTCATTCTCGGTCTCTGCCACCTGTCAAATAGAAAGAATAAGTTTCACTGCTGAATTGTTCTGAAAGTGCAATCATGATTTTAAAGCACTTTGTAACCTAAGGTCAGAGGATCCAGCCAAGGCAAAGCACTTTTAAGCCCCATTGGGTTCAGTGGAGGATCCAGCCAAGGCAAAGCACTTTTAAGCCCCATTGGGTTCAGTGGGATAGAAGAGGATGTGCAAAACGTGATCAGTGAATGAAATCCATGGGGCTAAAAAATGGATTGGGCCCTTGAAATGTTAATGACCAGGAGCGCAACTGCAGGAATGACAGGATCTCACTCATTGGATCACCAATGAACATGAACATGAACATGACTGAATTAGCTAACCCTTGTATGCATCTGAGAACCATTTTTAAAAAGTCACACTCACACTCTAGCGCCAAATGTTAAAAGTCACCCCTTAAGGATCTGTAGAAGTGCTGAGCTTTGGTTTGACCCATTTGTTGACACAAATGCAAAAGGAAGTTGGCTGTGGCTTTTTCCTCAACACCTAAGCAGGAATGCCTCCAACTGGGCATCCTTTATGTGCCTGGCTCTTTCAAATGCTAATAAATTCACCTTACAGGCCCCCTCCCATGTTTTCCTTTGATCTTGCTGCCTGTAGAAGCCTGTGTCAGTTTTGAAGCTCTTCTAAGCTCTCCATTTTGCCAATAATACATTGTTCTAAGAAAAGATACCTATCAAAGCACAACTCTATGAGATTCAGCATGACAAAAGGATCTGCTCACTGGCTCAAATGAACTAATGGAATTCATTATTTTTTTTTTAATGAGAGATGTTGGGGCTCTCAAAGCTGAAAAATCCCACCTTCTGCAGTTAGACTTCCTCAGTGGCAGTGGCATAGCTAGAGGGGTGCAAGGGTAGCAATTGCACCAGATTGCAGGCTGCCTGGAGCAACAGTTTGGCCGCCTGCCCATGCAGTTGTGCCCCCCTTCATGATCGCTGCTTCTGCCTCTTGAAAAAAGTTCCGGGGGGGAGGGCACTTTTTGCAAGAGGGGCAGTGGGGATCATAGGCTTTGGCCACTTGCTCCGTTTGCTCCAGGGGGCTTGGGGGGGCAACTGGGGAGCTTGGGGGTGAGCAGAGGGGGCCTGGGGGAGCCAGTGGGTTTAAAAAACAAACAAACATGGGTGTGACATCACACTTGGAAGTGATGTCACTTCCAGGTGTGATGTGGGGGAGCATTTTTAAATTTGCCAGCTACACCACTGCTCAGTGGTAAGGATAGAGCACTCTGAATGTGCCCCGAGACATTCCTGTCATTACATAGGAAATGGCCTTATCCTGAATCAGGCCATTGGTTTGGCTAGCTCAGTATTGTCAGTGGGGGTTGCTTCTGAGCAGTTTTGCTTCAGCCTACCTGGAGATGCTGAGGATGGCACCTGGGACTTTCTGTGCACAAAGCAGGTGCTCTGCCATGCAGCTATAGCCCTTCCCTGTATCATTCCACATTTCATGTTTTCCTGAGCTGAGCCTTGAAGACAGATTCCAGGGCAAAGCCCTAGTGAATTTTTATGGCAGTTTGAACTCTGAATGGGAAGGTCAGCAGCTGGGGTTGCCAATGAGGGCTGACACCTTTTTCCGGAGGAGCAGCGAGAAGCATTGTTCTTTTCCACGCGTGCACATTGGACGTTTCCCCATTGGTTCTGATATTTGAGAAAGGCCCCAGGCAACTGCATAAAATGAAAAAAGATCAATGCTGAGACCCACAGGACTTTTTTTCAAGAACATTAAGTCTGGCAGTGCCGCTGGATCCATGTCCCCTGTTGTCCAGCAGTTGCTACAGATTCTCCATGGTCTGGGTTTCCATGTATTATGACAGTCTTTGGCTGTGAGCATTATTCCCTTTGAAAGTCAGTGTGCGGTGGTGCCTTTGACTTCATGGTGTTGAAACTGTGCCTCCACAATCCCAAATGAGCCGATAGTTCCTTCCTGCCCCGGTGACCCGAGGGGATGTGAATAACATGGGTGGAACGACAGGCAATCTGTTGCAAACAGAAGTTGCCTGGAATCATGGAGCACGCTTTTCATTCCTGATTAATTAAGGCCAAGATAACTACACCCGCCTGGTTCTGGATTCACAGCCCTTACTGCTGACAAGGAACACAACTCCATGAAGAAAACAACCATCTTTGACAAAAGAAAGAAAACATCCCTGACCCTTTCCCTGCTCTTAAGGCCCACCCCTAATTAGAACACAATAGGAAAGTTACCGCCTGCTACTCATTCTACTTCATTGATCTTTGAGGATGGACCCAGAGAAAGAAAGGAGACCACAAAATTATGTAGCATATAGGACATGTCATTTTACATTCTAGTTTGTCCCTTTAAAAAAAAAAATTTTATTGTTGTAACTGGTTAAAGTCTTTTTTAGTTGACCAGTTAATGAAACTGAACTAAACATTGTCCTCTAGGGTAAATAGGTATAGTGTGATGGCTAACAAACTGACATTGCAATCCTAACTTGCAATGAAACAGGGAGGCCCATATCCAGGCCTGCTTCATATCCAGTGCAAGTTTGGGGCTGAAAGTGCCTCAACCCTGGGCAAGGGGCATCGCTTCCCTTACCCCGGAGAGAGCCACTGCAGCCCCAGTGGGTCTACTCAAATCTGTACCACTCGGGCTGACTGGGAATCCTGGCCCTGGTCCTGCCCGTTTCCCCATCCCAAAATGCCTCTCTCCCGTCCCGTCCCCCCATGCCTCTCACAGGCCTAGAGCTGGCCCCTGTGCTGACCTGGAAAGGCTGGCGCGAATTTACCAGGCTCTGGGGTGCAGGGAGGCTGGCGCACATTCTTGTGCATCCTTGCCTTACAGCACATTTGTGTTAGTCCCGAGCCAGTGCAAGGGACTTGCAATGGCCCAGCACATCCTTTGGATTGCGCTCTGAGGACCTAATCCTATCCCTTGCCTCAGGGCTGCATCAGCCCAGGAAAGTTGGATAGGATTGGGCCCTGAGAATCAGGAACCTCTACCATAAACTCATTAGGTGGCCTTGGGATGCCACTCCCTCTCCACCTCAGGTTTCCAGTTGCAAGATGGGGATAATAACACTAGCCTACCTTACAAGTTGTGTTTTGAACTATGCACTATACCAGGGGTGTCCAAAGTTTCTGGCAGGAGGGCCACATCATCTCTCTGACACTGTGTTGGGGGCCAGGGAAAAAAAGAATTAATTTACATTTAAAATTTGAATAAATTTACATAAGTTTGCATAAGTGAATATATTAAAGATGAACTCATATGAATGAAGGTCTTGCAATAACTCAAGGCCTATAAAAGGCCTTGCACAAAGCAAGGCTGGCCTTTCCTTTGCTGCCACTACTGCATCACAGATGTGACCCAGCAAGCAGTGGAGGAAGCCCGCATCCCACAGCTCATGTGAGAAGTCAAACAGTTGCCCTCACACTGAGAGCAGTTGCATTGGGCCAATGCGGGCTCCAACAAATCCCTAGAGGGCCAGAGGCTCATTGGAGACTGGGGGCTCCCTGAGGGCCACATTGAGAGACCTCAAGGGCCGCATGTGGCCCCAGGGCCGGGGTTTGGGCACCCCTGCACTATTCAAATGCTGTGAAATATTATTATAGAGACCACTGGTCCATCCAGCCCAGTATCACCAACTCTGATTGAGAGCAAATCTCAAATTGCCTGGTACCTGACAAATTTTTAGATTCTACCAATTGATACTGGCAGCTTTTGCATGCAAAGCATGTGATTTACCACCAGGTGATAACCCCTTACTTAAAACAGGACCCCTGCACCAAATGTCAATTCTCCTCTCAGACTAAATCACATCACAACAGGATGCTAGTTTCACTATTTGGTTATGACATGTCCTTTCTGTCATCACTGTAACCTTGTGAGAAGCAGGGGTCAGCTGCGTTTATTTATTTACAATGTTCATCCTCCACTTTTCAAAGAAAATTGTTCACTGCTGGTTTGCAGCCCTTTGAAAAATGCAAATAAAAACATTTCTGACAAAATAGAAAAATAGTACCACTAAATTAATGAAAACAAAAACGATGGAAGAGGCATTTTATTAAAAAGTTTGAAGCCCCACCGAACCCCAACATTCAGGAGAATAAAAGACATGTTGTCCATCTATGAAAGGAAGCCAGAGAAGAACACAGAAAGGCTTACTGAGTGACAGCATCCCACAGCTCTGGAGCCACCACAGCAAAGGCCCTACTCCTGGCAGATGACAACTTTACCTCCCTAAATGATGGCACCTGCAGCACAGCCTCAGCAGCTGGCCTTAAGACCCTGCAGGGCTCCTGGAGCAGAACACTCCTTGTGGTGCTGGAGACCCAGTACACTACACTCCTCCTGAGCCCAATTTGTCCCTGCTCTCTATGGTCACCTCAGAGCTCTCTATGGTTACCCCCTTTGTTATGGGGGTGGGCACATGAACAAAAGAGTCCTTTGCCCCCTCTCCTTACCCCCTGCACCACCCTCTGACATGGCAACAACCTCTCCAGAGTAACCCCACCAGGTTCTCTGTGTTGGCTATATTCCTCTCTGACCACGGAACTTTCCCATGAACCCAGATGTGTGCAGACCTAGCACCTTTGTGTTGCTGAAGGTACGTACTCCTTGGTGGCATGAGGGAAGCCACAATCCATGCACCTAGTGGGTTTTTTGGATGGGGCGGTCCTCTGCAAGGACAAGAATGACCTCCCCCCCACTTAGGCCTACAGGATATCTGCATGTAGTCATTTCATTTTGAAGAGATATACATGTACAGGCCAATTTGAATCCAACACATTTGAATTAGGAGAACTTGTCAGAAGCTCTTTGTCCCCAGAACCTTTTCATTCCTAGCAAACAGCTGTTCAGTTGAGGCATCCGAAGTGCAGTTGCACTGCTTTCCACCATCCACACTTGTATTTTTCAGGCTCACAGGTTGCTTCTAAGCTGTTCAGAAGCTTCTTGCAGCAGGGCATGCAAAATGCCCATTTCTCAGCCCTGGGCTGTAAGCGGTCAAAGCAGAGCCAGAGCTGAAGACCAGGCTGCCACTGGCATGGCCAAGGGAGCTCCAAGGGTGAAAGGTCCAAGGCAGGGGTGTCCAAAGTTTTTGTCAGGAGGGCCACATCATCTCTCTGACACTGTGTTGGGGGCCAGGGAAAAAAAGAATTAATTTACATTTAAAATTTGAATAAATTTACATAAGTTTACATACATACATACATACATACATACATACATACATACATACATACATACATAAGACCTTTATTGGCATAGAGATAAGTTTACATAAATTAATATCTTAAAGATGTACTTATATGAATGAATGAAGGTCTTGCAATAGCTCAAGGCCTATCAAAGGCCTTGCACAAAGCATGGCTGGCCTTTCCTTTGCTGCCACTACTGCATCACAGACATGAAAGAGCAAGCAGTGGATCATCCCACAGCTCATGTGAGAGATCAAACAGTCACCCGCATGCTGCGAGCAGTTGCGTTGGGCCAGTGTGGGCTCCAACAAATCTCTGGAGGGCCAAAGGCTCATTGGAGACTGGGGGCTCCCTGAGGGCCACATTGAGAGGCCTTGAGGGCCGCAAGTGGCCCCAGGGCCGGGGTTTGGGCACCCCTGGTCCAAGGGATCACACAGCAAGGAGCTGTCCAAAATCCAAACCCTCCATCACCAGGTTCAAAACCACAGCCTCTCTCCAAAGGGGGCAGGCAGGCAGATATGAGCAGGCTGTAAACCAAGACACTGTAACACCTTAATTAGACTATTGTCCTGCCAGAGACAGAGGAGCATTTATAGCTAGGCCAAGACAAGGAAACAAATAGGCTGTGGTGGGGGAGGGTGTACTGAAGTTGATACAATTGTCCCTTTGCACACTGGCATCAGCATGTGGATTCCAAAGCTCCTGGTTTGAATTGTGGCTGCTCCTGACACTGAAAAAAAAATGGGGCCAGCTTTCTGCAGGATGTTTCCAAATGCTGCAATACTCACCTGGGAGATCAGGTATCTGCCATTTGAATATACCCCAACTGGGCTTACGATGGTATGAACTGCTGCAGGCTCCATTAGATGCAAGTGAAGTGGGCAGTCTGATCATATAATTGCCAACAAAAACTCAAAAGTCACAATAATAAATACTTTTTTCTCTGAAGGTCCACAGCACCAACACAGTTCCTCGTCAAAATGACAGTTGTGTGCTCTTATTTTCTCATCCAAGTATATACTTCACAAGGACACTTTCCTTTAGAGAAGAGAGCGCTAGAGCCTTACAATATCTTTAAAGAACTTCTTATTGCAGGTGTGTCTTTTGTGCAAATGTATCATTGCACATGCATTACCTGGGTGCAAAACAAGCCCATCATCCCAAAGCAACAAAGGCACTCTGAAATCCAAACTTGACTTCTCTCCAGAAACTTTCTGGCAACTTTGCCAGAGTGAGCCAAACTGGTTCCAGCCTTCACGCAGACAAGCAAAGAGCTCAGGATCTATTCCACCTCCTTGAAACACGGAGTTTCTTGCTGTTGTCCACTTGCTCAGTAGTGTCCATTGTCCCTCATCAATGATCAAATCATACCAAACCCTAAAATCATGCCATAATATGATGGCTCTTTGTACGAGTATATGGAATTGGGCTTAAAAATGAATCTGTGGTACTGACACAACCTTGGGAGATTCCTCTTTCCGACATCCTGCTCCTTCACTAAGCCTCCTCTGATCCTGATGCCCAAATCAAGCTCCTGGGCCCAGTTCTCCACTCTCATCCCTCCCCAGTTTACACACATCAAAGACAAATGTCAAGGCTCATGTCTCTACCACCGAGAATCAGTCTCCGGGGCAGAAGGGATGTTGATTTAGCAGCAGCAGTTTGGGGGCAAAAGCCAAGGGGACAGCCTGCGTTTGGCTGATCAGCATGGATATGGATGGCTGCCCAGAAGCACAGGCTGCCAGAGTGCTGAAAGGGCCAGGGCGACGGCAGACGGGGCCAGCTGCTTTGTCTAATGCTGACTTTACTGCAGAATCAGTCATGTAACAACACAGCATCAGACAAATGGGATAGCTGAACGTCCTCTTCCATCCCTCCCCAGCAGCTCCTCCGTAATTGCTGAATAAGCAAAAATAAATAAATAAACCTGATATTATTAGCCTTATGCAGAGTTAATAGAATCTGCTAATATGCTGACCTAAAGCTGTTTCACACATGACCAATTTCCTGCACATGGCAAAATGTGCAGGTCAAGTACACAAGAGCATACATGCAGACGAAAACTTGCATCATGCATGGCTAACTACAATTAATTCCTACAGCTAATTGCCTCCCCTGTAAGAATGTGGTAACTTGTGAACACTGGGTTTGGGTGGCTCACCCTATGATAAACCTACTCCTGGACTGTACCACTTCAGCCTGCAGGGGGGTGGTGATGACATGGCCAAATGTTCCCCCATACAAAAGACTCCCAGAACACAGAACACTAGGTGTCAGGAAGGAAGAGTCTGAGCCTAACACAGAATGCCAGATGCAGGGGAGGGCACCAGGATACAGCTTGTGTCTTGCTGTCTTTTGTGCTCCCTGAAGCATTTGGTGGGCAACTGTGAGACACAGGAAACTGGACTAGATGGGCCTTTGGTCTGATCTAGCAGGGCTCTTCTTATGTTCTTACGTTCTTATGTTCTCCCTATCATGCTAGTTTTCTATGTAGGAGGACTGGTTATTGTTGTTGGAGAAAATGTCATTTATCTATTTATTTAATACATTTATCCCTTAGTTTTCTTCTCAAAGCAGTTTACAATTTGAAGGAATACAACATGAAAGCAAGAACTACACATTCACAGAAAATGTATCAGACCAACCAACAGCAGTAGTAAATCCAGCAATATCAATTAAAACCATATAAAAGTAGCTTAATTAATTCAAGGCCGGAATCAATGAAAAGTCATTCAGAATAAAATTGTCTTGGTATATCATTTCGAAACAGCAAGTGAGGAGGCCTGGCATATATACCCAGGCAAAGAGTTCCATAACAATGGCACCACAAAAGGCCCCATCTCTGGTTCCTGTCAACCACAGTTGCATAAGAAGCGGACCAGAGATCAGGGTCTGAGATGTCAGTTCTAGGATGCCAGTGGAGACAGTGACATCCAGGTATGCAGTTGTCATCCACCACCACCATCCCACTGTGTGAAGTGGTTCAATCCAGGAACGATTGAGCTGTTTTCAATGACCGGGCTTCCACTGGTATATATGACATCATGATTCATCCATTTTGGGGTGTGTATTCCTCAGTCATTGCGTGATATTTATATATGCCACAACACAAATACGAGGTAAGGGAACAAACATTCCCTTACCTGGAGGAGGCCTCTGTGATTGCCCTCCCCCATCGCAGGATACAGCACACACCCCATTGGCATGGCTGCGTCGGTGCTGGCAAGTTGGATAGGACTGGGCTCTGAATGACCAACAATAATATTAAGAACCCAAATGGCTCAAGATGGTGAACCCAACTGGATTTTTCTAGGGAAGGCACAAAATTGCACAGCAACTGGGTCAATAGAAACCCCACCCTAATGCCAAATATGGGAAGCTGGATTCCAAGTGCAAAGCACCTAAGTCTCCCCCAAGGGGGTAAAAAACTCACGCACCCACCACACCCAACATTTCAGGACCAGTTGCAGTAAGGTAAGCAGAGAAAACAGGGAACATACCAAGAGGGGGCACAGAGTGAGTTTCCTGACCGCACTGAGTTACATTAAGGTGTCAGGGTTTGCTGCTGGTTTCACTCCCCCCCCCCTCCAAAAATAATTCTAAAATACCTTTCATATATATTTAAGACATAAGAAAAGCTCTGCTGGATCAGACCAAAGGCCCACTAGTCCACCATCCTGTTTCTAAAATTACAAGCCAGATACTTCCAGGAAGCCCATAAGCAGGGCATAAGCAGCCTACCCTGCTGCTTCCTCCAATGCCCCCCCCCAACTCATCAATCAGAGATAAACAGTCTTTGAACACGTAGGTTCTATTTTGTCATCACGACAGTTAGCCACTGGTAGGCCTGGCCTCCATGACTGGCAGCAGCTTTCACCAATCAGTGACGCTCTGTTTCTTCACAGCTGTGAAACCACTGAGGCTCCACATTCCTGAAACAGTTTTGTCACCATCATCAGCTCTACTTGTGCACTGCTCGCAAATGAGATACTGGTGGAAGGCCACATGACAGATGCATGGTCTGCTCTGACTCAGGAGTTGATATGTGATTAATGTCCGTCCAGCATTTCCGGGACACTGTACTCGGAAAATCTGACTCTGTGGTTTCCTGTGCAGTAATCTTGGACAAGCAACAAGCATGGGACATCCTCTCTCTCTCTCTCTCTCTCTCTCTCTCTCTCTCTCTCTCTCTCTCTCTCATGTCCCTAACTCAGCTGTGATAAGGTTTTTGCACGGTTTGAGCCAAGCTAATGAAAAGCCAGAATTCTGCACTAGGGGAAAAATTAGCCATTACGCAGTTAGCATAATTTATATGTTTAATGTGCATACGTAGTTGCTAATTTGCATGATTTTTTTCTTCTTTAGAGATTTTTTTGGGGGGAAGTGCTTGGGAGGATATAAAGTGGGAGAAAAATAAGGAAATTGGAGGCAGCAGGGGCCAGGAGCAAGGGAAGGGAAGTGTTATAGTTTTGGTTACAGGAGAAGGAGCAGTGCAGAGAACTGGAACTCTTGCTGCCTGAAAAAATGGAAGTCTTCTTCAACCTCATGCTTCGGAAGGAGCTGCTTGCACCATAACAAGTTCAACTCTGGAGTCATTTTTTAATGGAGAAAGCTGCAGCCAGGACTGGCCAAACAATGCACGCAGACTAAATGGCACAATGAAAAAGTTGTTTACCATGCTAGCTCCTTGCATAAACTGAGAGCACCCTAGAATCCTCAGTGATGATGCAGGGAGTTTTATAACACACTCTCACTTTGCTTGGGGACACTCTTGTCCCACCTTAGGCAGCAAAAAAGGTTCTTGTTCTGCACGCTCACAAGCCAACTGGGCAAAGCAGAGCTGCTGACAGCTCTGTATGATATTCCTTCCTTTGCCTCCCTTCTCCCAGCTGGTTGAGGTACAGGCACCAGGCCAAATCTCTCTCTCTCTCTCTCTCTCTCTCTCTCTCTCTCTCTCTCTCTCTCTCATGTCCCTAACGCTCATGTCCCCGACCCCCCCACACACACACTTAGGTGTCTCTTGATCACCCACATAACCCCAAATGTGGTCTTCCAAGGTCTCCAAAGACATTTATTGTGTTGCTTGCCCATATATAGCTGTACTCTGCTTTCTCTGGCCAGAACCTGGGATTTCTCTGGATTAATGCCCAGCCTCAGGGTTGACTCTTGGGACTCTCCTAATTTGGGCATCCCCAAGCACCATGTAGCCCCACCCTGCTCCCAGAGCAACACCAGCTCCCAGATGAGATTATTCCAGCAAGTGGGGCATCTTCATCAATCCCAGGTTGCACTGGCAATCTTAAGCAGTGGGGCACGAATAGCAGCTTCATTCTCAGAGACAAAGCAGAGCCATGGGCTGCATTAGCAGCCACATACTATGGGTGCTTATGGGGGTGGCTGTTTTGTTCTGTGTGTTTTGTTCTGTGTGTGAATTCCAGAATTGTTCTGTGTGCAAATTGCACCAATTTTCGGTTTCCTCACTTTAGTAGCTTGTAAATAGAAAAGAAGCCATAACAGAGCAGAAGAGCCCACGTTTCACATACAGAAGGTTACAAATCCAATCCTCGGTATCTCTGCTTCAAAAGAGTATCAGTTGCGGGAAATCCCTCTGTCTTCCTGGTGGACAGATGTCACCGGTCAGAGCAGACAACACTGAACCAGATAGATCAATCGCTTGCCTGAGTATATGACTCACTGAGGGCAAGTGTGATGTAATTACTAGTATATTCGATCAGGATTTAGGAGGCCTGGGTTCAAATTACCATTCAGCCATGACAGTCAGAGTTAATGCTCTCCAGCTAGCCTGCCTCACAAGACTGTTGTGAGGATACGGTGGGTGAGAGAACTATGTATAGTGCCCTGAGCTCTTCAGAGGAAGAGCAGCATAAAAATGTTCATATGCACTTTGACCGGGGGCGGGGGAGGGTGGAGAAGGAAACAATAATACACTGAATACTCACACTCCTGTGGGGGGGTTGCATGCTCTTCAGATTTGTGGATGACATCTGGGATGCATGAATCCCTGCTTTGGATGTTGCACAAAAACAGGAAATGTGTGCTTCCTGTTTCCTTTACGTCCAAAGTCTGTTGATTGAGAGGTGGAATTCATGGCAGCTGTCTGCCTTGCTTGAATGCTGCATGGTCAACATTTGGCCTAGTGGTGTCACTTCCTTGTCCTCCCATCCGCCCAACTGTAGCCAGTCTTTCTCCATAGGTGGGGCAGCACATTTCTAGGTGAGCTGGCATGCTCCTAGGTAGGCTTGCACCGCCCCTGAAGCACAGGACTAGAGACGGAGTGACCAGGTGGAGGCAGCCAGTAGCCAGCTGCAGGAGGCAATGGGGAACGCAGGGGGTACTCCCTGCCAATCCACTGCTCCCCCCCCATCCTGCCGTCTGCCACTATTCCACCTTGTGAGTGGGCCAGCCCTGAGGGCACTATTATGGCATACCCTCTAGCCGTGGTCAACCTGGTCCTCGTTGATGGGGCTCTCATCTGGACAGAGTGCACTGTATTCCCACAAAGGTCTTTTCAAAGCCAAACCCTCCCTACTCACACACAAGGGGTGATGTCAGGAGTCAGCCAGGTCAGGCACTGGCCTAGAGACCACACCCTCTCAGCTGGACCAATCCCTGATACACTATCAGAGACAGCTGGAGTGCCCAATGAACCCTCAAGGAGTAGGGGCAGTAGCTGATCTGCCCCAAGCCATTCCCAGGGCAAAGGTCCACGATGCTGCTCCCCTGCAAGACACCACACCCAGCATGACGTTGGAACTGACTGGGAAAGCGTTCTGAGTCTTCCCTGCACTCTTAAACAGTACTTCCAGAAAACTGGAAGTACTGGTTGAGATCGCATCGGGAGCCTCAAAAGGTTTCCCGTGCGGTCTGGAGCACTGAGTGAATGCAACGCTCAGGGCATTTGCCCCCCTGACCCCCTCCAGGACTGCCACTGGGTGGGGGGCACACCATGGAGAGCCCATGGCAGGCCTTGCTCCAAGGATCCTAGCAGTGACACACAAAATGCCACGGAAAGGTCATTTCGTTAGTAAATCTTAAATAGCGTGAACAGAATAAAAATTGGCCACAACATCATTAAGCTGATTTATGCCTCCCCTTTGGCTCACTCCCTTGCTCCATGGCTCCTGGCCACAGTGTGGACAGTCTGAGATAAGTAGCAGAGCCAAAACGGCCTGAGCTGTTCAATCTCCTTCCCTGGCCAAGGAGGGACTGCCATTTCCTGAACTTACTCCATCTATCTGTCAGCTACTGCTGGGCTGGGATTGAGTTAAAGGCCATTTCTGCTCCACTTCCTAAATTCACACAATCCTAGGCAGAGTTGGGAATAAAATTCAGAAGGTTTGCAAGCTTGGCCCCTCCAAGTCTCTCACCCCATTTCCTGCCCTATGTCCAGACATGATGCTACAGCAGGGCTGCATGAAAGAAAAGTCACAATTCTGCAAACAGGAAATCAACATCCTATGATCCGTTTTAAAAAGAAATGAATATGTTTGCTTAGGCTTGCTTAATTCAACATGCTGTGGTGTGATTCAGCTTCTTAAAGATTCCTTTTTGGTTAGGAAAGTGTGTAGTGACGATGGGAACTGAGCAAGGCGACAGGCAACAGAGTTATTTCCAAAATGTTTGCTGTAACAATGAAGGTTAGCAATTGAATTTTTTAAACAAAGAGAAACATAGATTCCCAGGATGGCTGGTTCCACAGTAGCATCTGTACAGCACCATGAGCCCACAGATAACTGAATTCACACAACTGTACAATAATTCTGGTCCCCTGGGGGCTGGGGATAAGAATAGACCCTCAGTTTGGCTGTACTTGTCATAAGAGGCGACTAAACAGCCACCGGGTAGTTGTGACTCGTTAGCCTGGGAAGGCAGCTCATCTGAGAGAAGGAAAACTCTGATCCCAAACCTCCACTGCCTTGTGGCTACATCCAGTTATGGAAAAGGCTTCAGGAGTCAACCTCAAGGCAAAATCTGGAGCTGGAGTCCCTGAGGCAGTTCATGGCTGAACACAGTCACGTTCTGGCAACTCCTGCGACGCCGCTGGAACCAACCGTATTGGCTTCTGCCTTTCCACTGGACCATTTCAGCGACGTGGAGAGGGGGGATTTGCTGCATGGGTAACAGTCTATCCTCCATACCTACTTTACCCAGGCTTCGCGCACTGGAGAGGACACTCTGTTCCAGAACACTATTCAGAGTGCCATACCAGAGTCTTCTTAGACTGAAGGATGCCAACAATAATTCTGTCAGCCACTTCCTCCTGCTTATAACTACTCCTGATCACTTTCCTCCTGTGCTAGGGCAAAAAGCCTAAAGGTTTCTGTAGAGTATTTCTCCTCTTATCCAATCTCCAGCCCTGATTTCTCTTTAAGTCATACTTCTCCTCCCAGGCAACAGGTACCCCCTTTTTGGAGACCAAGAGATTCTGTGCCTTTAAAAGCTACACAACAAGCAGAAATTCATCAGGAGAAGTGTCCCTTATCATAACCATCCCATGTCAGGAGAAGTCATCCTTAATGAATTTCTACACATCATGCAGTTGTTACAAGCACAGAGCCTTTCTCTGGAGAAAAAGGTGTCAGCCAGAGGAAAAAATTCTGAGATTTTGTTACCTGAAGTTCTATTGAAGTCCAACAGAAGTCCAGTTCTCCTCTTTGGGACTCTTGGTTTCAACCAATCAAGAATGTGCTGGTGGCAACACAATCAGTAAAGAAAATAAGCATGCAGCCCCAGAGTGGACAATTGACCTGCTTCTGTGCCTTGAATAGAGGTATGATGTGCAGAAATCAGCAGGTGAAGCTTCTCATAACATGTAGATAAGCTTTGTCACCTAATAATAATGTGGGGAGGGCCATAGTTTTGCAGCAGAGCAGCTGTTCTGTACAGTAGGCAGCGAGTCTCAGGTTCGGTCCCTGCCATCTCCAGGTACGCCTGGGAAAAAAACCTCTGTCTAGAACTTTGAGCTGCTACGAGTTAGTATAGACAATGTTAAGTTGGATGGACCACTGGTCAGATCCCGATATAAGGTATTTTCCTGGGTAATGTTTGTTGAAGGCACAGGTTCCCATTAAACAGTTGGTAACTCTGATCTGGCCCCTTGCTCTTATATTCTTCTGCAAACCAAGTCAGTGGCTGCTGTAGGTGCTATCCCTTTAACAGCTGTTTAAGAGGCAGCTTTTAGTGGATGACACTACAGTATCTAGATCCATGCTATTAAAATGTCACCTGTTGATTTCCATATATCAAATTCAAAGGGGAATACAATCCAAATAGGCTTTCCCCCCCAGAGAGATCACCCCACTGTGATTTGACCATTCCCTGACTCCATAGGGGGAGTTCCAGTCTGCTCCTAAGCTTCAATGTTTCCAACCCCTGTTCTTCTACTCCATGAACCCCAGCTGGCTCTTGACCACTGTCACTTTCCTATCATTCAACACTCCCTCCTCCCCAATGCCTGTCCTTTGAGCAGATATTGTAATAGCCCCAAGAGATCCATTTTGGCCCACAGTGAATGAATGGTGACAGCCTGGCTGCCTTTCCTTTCTCCCTTAACTGACACCCAGACTTGGCCAGGCATTTCCTGCCCTGGCTCCTTCCCATAGGAGAATTTATGCCTCTCCTCAGCTCCGACATGTAGCCCAGGCGCCTTTGTGTTATGGGCTCAGAGTTCAGCCAGCCGACCTGTCTAGGCAGATGAATAGGGTCTGAGGCTGGTTTGGCTCTTACCCTTACAATCCTGGTGATCTATATCTTTAGAGTCACTCAGGCCTCAGCCTGGGGCAACAGGAAATGCCCCTGTGGTTCCAGGTTCCTCCTGTATTCACTCCATTTCAATAGGAACAAAATGTATGCCTAGAAACATAATGGCTATGCACCCTCTCCATAATTCACTGTTCTTGCCCTCAGATGTGTTCTTCCCCTTCTGTGTGCTGTACTTCCCTGTTTAGACTCCTGAACACCTGAGGCTGCAGTCCTGTGCACCTTGGAGGAAGTCCTACACATTGGAGCAGCAGAAGGGCTTGTACTGTATGGTTGTGCAGTGTATTGGAATTGCGGAAGAGATTACCGAGGAGATAGGGTGTGGTGTCCACAGTGCCCCTTGCTCTGAGTAAATGCAGGATTAAGGTGGTAGCTGGAGGTGTGCTAGAGCATAAGGAGATCCCTCAGGTATATAGGGAGCACCTGAGGCAGAAAGGGTTTGGTGGGTTTTGAAGGAGTGCAGGTTGGAGGTAGGAGAGGAGACTGATTGACTTGGTTTATGGAATTGGGAATCAGACTGTGGATTGTGACTGGACTTTGGCTTTGGACTTTGATTTGGATACCCTGACGGATTGGACTGACCTACCTGGAACCTGACCTTGGATTGTAACTTGGCTTATTGGCAACTCTGATTGATTGGACTGGTTTACAAGGCCCAGTGGATTGGGATTTGGAAAAACATGCAGTCAGAAGCTGAAAAACAGGAGGCTTCATCTTCTCCAGAGACTGCCAGCAGCAACGATTATGCAAAACTGGGAAAAAAAGGCACATGATTGGGAAAGATGCTGGGAAAAAGAGAGAGTACAGGAGGAGAAGCCAGGATGAGCAGCCAATGCTGCATCTGTGCTGGTTTCAGGTTGTGGGGATGGGGTGGCACTGTTTATCCAGGATATTTGAGGAGGCACCTTCTCCCATATGATCTCCACCTCCACAAGTGGTGTAAGTTCTTCACTCTTCCCTTTAAGCTCTCCAGGGCCTGAACCCCAATATGCTCTCAAATCCAGCAACACTCTTGCCTGTGCTCCTCCGTTCCCCCACCAGGAAGCCTCCTGTTCTTTTACAACGGCAGTCTCCAAACCACGGCCAGAGGTGCATCAGAATAATCATTCTGGGTGTGACGTGGGCGAAGCCTTACCATTCTACCCCACAGCCAGCAGTTTTCACGCCTGATCTTTGCACAGCACTGCACCTGTCAGCCACTTCCCCCAAGAAATCCAGGCACAGAGCCTTCTGAGGCTATTTCCTGGGGAAGTGACTGACCAGTGCAATATTCTGCATAGATCGGGTGCGAAAACTGCTGCCTGTGGGGCAGGACCGAAAGGCTATACCCACGCCACATCCAAAATAATTATTCTGGCATGCCGAATCTGGCCTACGGGCTGGATTTTGGCAGCCCATGCTTTACAACAGGGGTGGCCAAGCTTTATAATATGATAAACTTCAGATGCTTCACAGGGGAGATGTTTGAGAGCCATAATATTTAAGAAGCATTTAAATTCTAACAATTTTAAATAAATATAAAGGCTGAAAATTTCTTGTATACCTTTTATATTAATTGTGATGCAAGAAGGGGCTTGGCCAACATATTTCTGAGAGGGGGATATTATAAGTCAAAGAGTCACAGTTTGGCCACCTCTGCTTCACAACAACTTTGCCCGTTCTCCCTTGCCCTTTCTGACTCAAGCTCTTTTCCAGATCACCTGCTTTGTTTCTTCTTTCCTCCAAATCCCAACTTTTCCATGAAGCCTTTGGCCTGACTCCCTTTGCATTCTACTGCAGTGAAGCCTATAACTGCCTATGGTTCCACCATCTATTGCTCACATTCACCTTCTCTGTTGTCTCTCTCTTTATCTGTTTCTAGAGAGTGAGCCTGTCCTCTCACCTGTTGCAAAGCACTGTGTAGTTTGATGATGATGATGATGATGATCATACTGGTATTTATATACCGCCTCTCTGGTCATTGGATTACTCCTCTGACTTTATTCAAGGCGGTTCACATAGGCAGGCTATCTCTAAACCCCAGAGGGGATTTTTACAATAACAGAAAGGTTCTGTCTTTCAAGAACCGCACAACATTTCAGATGGCTTTTTCAAGGTCTGATTTTTCATGGCACTTTTGGCCCCCATTTGCCTCCCACGCTGGCTGATAAGCAGCTCCTTCATCTCTTGATGGCATCATATTATGAACAAAAATACAGAGGTCTTCTTTTTGGTTCTATCAGTGTGGGCTATGTGAGGTTGGAACTGGGATTTTTGGGTGGTTTGCAGAATTCTTCTCAAGGGACAACTGCAATATCCATTCTTGTCTGAGTAAAATCTTTTTGTTTTGCAATCAAGTATTTTAGGCATAAACCGTTGGGATAATCTTAATGTCATTTTATAAAAGAAAGAAAAAATATATTTCTGTGGCATACACCAGCGGTTTACGCTGGTGAGGTAAGGGCTCAAATACTAACCGTGCAATCCTATCTGTGTCTACTTAGAAGGAAGTCCCATTGCATTTAATGGGAGTGACTCCCAGGTAAGTGTGTATAAGATTGCAGCCTTAGTAACCAAACAGTCAGAATTATCTAGCTAGCTTACATTAGGAAGCAACTTTCTTCTCCTCGGCTGGGCAGTTACATAAGTCTGTGGTCACGGAAATTATGAAACAGAAGGCAGATGATCTGACCACACCTAGCAACACACCCTTTTTTCTTCATTAAAGGGAGAAGTTCTTTTGTGAATACTGCGATTGTTATGGTTTATAGCCAAACAAACAAATGTGCTCACTATTAATGCTATGATCAGCTTCTTGGGTTAAGCATAAAGTGGTCAATTTTCTAGTACTGTAATGGTGCAGCCAGTAGGAAGCTTTGGCAATGTTGTGGCACACTTTTGGTAAGGGTCACATTTGCGAAAAAGTTGACCACCAAGTGCATAACTGGAGGTGTTTGAAAACAGTGTTATTTATTTTATTCAGAAGTAAGCCCTTTGGGTTCAGTAAGACTTAGGTTGCAATCCTAACCAACTTTCCAGCACTGATATAAGGGCAATGCAGCTCCGAGGTAAAAAAAAACAAATATTCCTATACCTTGAGGAGGCCTCCGTGACTGCCTCCCAACTGCAGGATGCAGCGCATGCCCCACTGGCACAGCTATGCCAGTGCTGGAAAGTTGGTTAGGATTGCACCCTTAGGCTATAATCCTATCTTACACTGGAAACAAACAACTCTAGGCAAGGCTGTTTGGGATTGATGTTCAGGATGGCCACAGGATTGGCAAACAGGCAAAACACACAAACCAGTTGTTGATCTAAGTTCTAATAACACAAGACAACACACATATTGTTGTCTTAAAAGTTAAACCTAATCTTGGGTATATTTGGGGAGGAAGTTGTTTGAACTCCTCCCCCCGGTTCCGCCCCCCACCCTTGTTCTATCCCATCCTCCAGGGATGGCGCTGCTGCCCAGCAGTTTCACTTACCCCTGGTAGCAGCACGTCTTCTTCCTGCCAACGCTGAGCCTGGCACCTGACTGGTACGGGCCCAGCACCAGCACTCCCTACTCTCCTGTTGCCATAAACTTGCTTTAAGTTAGTAGGACTCAGTGCAAGCCCTGGGAGGATTCAGGATTGGGCCATAAAAGATCTCCCAAGCAGCCTGCTAGTTTGAATGCAGCAAGCAAAGAATGGGGCACTATGGCAATCATTTGCTGCATTGCTAAGTATACAATACATGACAATGGTTTGGACACCAAAGTGTGAGGCCTATTTCCTGAGAAAGTATGACCAGTTGCTAAAAGTGTCCTCCTCTCCAAATCTTACACCATGTTAGAGTTTGAAGGATGCTTGGAAGCTACCTGGTCCAACCTCCCACTCAGTGCATTCTCTCCCACTTCCACAGTTAGTGTCCTTGATGAGATCAAGAAGCAAAATATCCCCCATTGGTATGCATTCTGTCCTTTATGTTGACAGCCAGATTAGGGCTATAATGGTGCACAAAGGTTTTGATTCTGTAAAAACACCTCCCAAATTGGGGAACTGAAGAGACTAAAGCAGCACACACAGAAGCATGTATGCTCTTCTTATATTCCTTTGAGTTTCTGAGCCCTTATGCCATCACATCCTTGGCATCACCTGGCAGGACAAAGTTCCAAACAACACAGTCCTGGAACGTGCTGGAATCCCTAGCATGTGTGCACTGCTGAAACAGAGACGCCTGCGTTGGCTTGGTCATGTCGTGAGAATGGATTATGGCCGGATCCCAAAGGATCTCCTCTATGGAGAACTCGTGCAAGGAAAGCGCCCTACAGGTAGACCACAGCTGCGATACAAGGACATCTGCAAGAGGGATCTGAAGGCCTTAGGAGTGGAGCTCAACAAGTGGGAAACCCTGGCCTCTGAGCGGCCCGCTTGGAGGCAGGCTGTGCAACATGGCCTTTCCCAGTTTGAAGAGACACTTGGCCAACAGTCTGAGGCAGAGGCAAAGAAGGAAGGCCCACAGCCAGGGAGACAGACCAGGGACAGACTGCACTTGTTCCCAGTGTGGAAGGAATTGTCACTCCTGAATCGGCCTTTTCAGCCACACTAGATGCTGTGCCAGAACCACCATTCAGAGCGCGATACCATAGTCTTTCGAGACTGAAGGTTGCCAACACACATGCCATCACATATAAAACATCTCACTGCATTCTCTCCTTACTGCCTCTTGAAACTCCAGGAAGATCTCAGTGATTACAGGTGTGCACCACTGAACAACAGGGATACATTCTCTTCTCCCCATTGTTATGTGATTAGGTCATTAAGTGAACATTCAGTTCACTCTATTGCCTTTGTTGTGTAAACAGACACTCCCTGCCAGACACTAGCTGGCTGCACAGGCTACTGGAGATAGATTGCTTCTTCTTTGCATTAAGAGCCTCTTTGTTGTGTAAACAGACATTTTGGTACAGGCTAGGAGAGACACAATTGCCTCATTAAGAGCATCTTTATTGCGCTCATATATGCAGTCCGTTGTTAAGGGAACGGTTGTTAAGTGGCACACGCCTGTATTTGTTCATTGCATGTTCACAGTTTCAGAAACTCTGGTGTAATATGACTATTTTATTCTGATGTGTATTTTTCCCCCCAAAATAATAAAGTGCAGAATTTAGGATGCTCTTTATTCACTGAATCTGCCTTTTGCTGGACACCCATTCTTGACATATGGACACCAAGTGAGGTGGAAAACCTCATGTGCCCTTTTCCAGGGGAGGGGGAGGGGGGCTTGTTAGTTCCTTGCTAATAAACATTTGGCCCTTGTTTCTGGTGTGAATTTGTGACACTTGTTCTGGGCAGGGCTTTGATGTTGAGCAGATGTTGAGTGGGTGGAAAAGAAGAGCTGCTACTCACCACAAAGGGCACCATTCCCTGGTCTGGAACTTTCTTCAGCACAAATGGACAGAAGGATGCTGTCCCATGTCTATTAATTTGCTTCCCAATTCTCCTACTAGGATTAAACAAACCGGTGCAAATCTTTCACACATTACATTACATTTTATTTTCTTGCACATATGCAGACAGGCCCATGTGCACCATGTGGGAATTAGCCCCCCCCTCCCGTTAATAGTTAGGCCTGGTTAACACATGCACATATGTTATCGGATTTCTCTGCACTGGAAACTGAATGTTTGCGATGATGCCACTGAAAAATATTATTTTTGAGGTGAGGACAGGCCAGCTGATCTGAAAGTTCTGCCTGTAGTGTCACATTTGTGACACAAGTACATTGCCACCTGATATTGCACTCACTAAATGGTCAGCATGCACGTGTGACTAAGCTCTTAGCATCAACAGTCTGCCAAGTACCATAAAGAACTTAAACATGTTACATCCTTTCCTGGGGCATGAGGTCAACCATCTGCATGAAGCTTGACCAACCAAACGTTGTTTCAGTCTCTGAAACAATTTTACCTGTTCTGACTAGATGATAATATCAGTTACAGTTTAAAAAAAATTTTTTTTTAATGCCAAAAGTACCAGCTGTAAGAGCGATTTGAAAGTTGTGAGACACAGGGAGACCCTTTAATGTTACATCTCTCTTTAGATTTTGTGTGGAATGGAAAAGAAGTGTGTGTGTGTGTGTGTGTGTGTGTGTGTGTGTGTGTGTGTGTGTGTGTGTGTGTGTGTGTGTGTTTAGTGTGCTTTGAGGCTCTTTAGCTTTTTGCAGCATCTCTGTGAAAAATAACATGATTACTGGTAAAGCACTGGACATTTTCCAGGTACTGCTTGTAGATTTAAAAACTGACACAGGCCCTGCCAAAAGCCTTGCCCTCTAGTAGGAACAATTAGAAAAAGAAACAAGGAATGGGAAGAGGAAAACAAGCCAAGTTAGGTACCAACCTTTTCGGTTCACATAATGTCTAGGCCAGCGATTTTCAACCTTTTTCATCTCCTGGCACACTGACAAGTTGCTAAAATTGCCAAGGCATAGTTTTCTGACAATTGACAAGGCACACCATGCTGCTGGCAGGAGCTTGCATCCCACAGTGGCTCTGCTAACAAATGATCCTCCCCCAAACTCCTGCAGCACACCTGCAGACCACCCACAGCACATCAGTGTGCCACAGCACAGTGGTTGAAAATGGCTGGTCTAGGTAGAATGACTGCTGATAGAGACCGTCCAGGCAGGGGAAGAGTGAAAGGGCAGACAAAAGCAAATATTCCTTTACTTAGTGTGTAGTTGGTCTGTGGAACTCCTTGCCACAGGATGTGGTGGTGGCATCTGGCCTAGATGCCTTTAAAAGAGGATTGGAAAAATTTCTGGAGAAAAAGACCATCACAGGTTACAAGCCATGGTGTGTAATGTGCAACCTCCTGATTTTAGAAGTGGGCTACTTCAGAATGCCAGATGCAAGGGAGGGCCCTAGGATGCAAGTCTCTTGTTGCCTTGTGTGCTCCCTGAGGCATTTGGCGGGCCACTGTGAGACACAGGAAGCTGGACTAGATGGGCCTATGGCCTGATCCAGCAGGGCTCTTCTTATGTTCTTATGGTCCCAGCCAAGCCAATGGGGAGCACTAACCCCTGCTAACTGGTTAAGAGGCACTTTTTCAAGTGGGTGCTCCTCTTTTATTTAGCAGGGGGAGAGTAACTGGCCCACCTCACCCCAGCAGTGTCTTTTCTAGTGGCTGTCTGCTAGTGTTGCATCTTTTTAGATTGTGAGCCCTTTTGGGACAGGGAGCCATTAGATATTTGATTTTCTCTGTAAACCGCTTTGTGAACTTTTTGTTGAAAAGCGGTATATAAATACTGGTTGTTGTTCCTTGTCTCCTCTCTGCTGATTGTCCTCCGCAGCCTTTAATAAGGCCATCTTTAATTTCCCTTCTGAAAAGGAGAGTTATCTTTTGTTTATTAAATTACCTCATTATAAAAATGATACAATTTAAGGTAAAATGCAGATTCCTCTTAACTTACTCCCTGAAACAGCAATTTTCAACCTTTTTCATCTCACTACACACTAACAAGAGGCTAAATTTGTCAAGGCACATCATCAGTTTTCTGACAACTGACAAAGTACATTATGCTGCCAGTAGGGGGCTTACATCCCCCAAAGGCCTACTAATAAATTACCCTCTCCCAAACTGCAGCAACTGTTACCCTGCATATGCCCAATCTTGTCTGATCTCGGAAGCTAAGCAGGGTCAGGCCTGGTTAGTACTTGGATGGGAGACCGCATGGGAATACTGGGTGCTGTAGGCTTATACCATAGTCTTTCTAGACTGAAGGTTGCCAACCAACCAAACTCCAGCAGCACACTCACAGATTATTTGTGGCACACTAATGTGCCGTGGTACACTGGTTGAAAATTGCTGCCTTAAAAGGTACATGAATCAACTCAATATTCTTTAGCTAAATGACAGGCTTTGAAAATGGCTGCACTTCTCGCCCCCAGAATGCTGTCTGGAGAACACTGTGGCCCTCTTTAAATATAAAAGTTGTCCATCCCTGATCTGTAGGATGTTTAGGACAGAACAGAGGGGCAGTGGCCCATTGGGCATGCAGAAGTGAGAGCATGCCATTCCAATCACACCAGCATTCCAGCCCCAGCCCTGAATAATCATGTGCAACTAGAAATAGCACACTGGCCCCCTTGCTGCACAATGTTCCACCCCACATGATAACTCAGAGCCAGGGTTGATTCGCACGAGAGTAGGGCGGGGAGACAAATCGATGTGCTGTCACTTCTCTATACAGGATGAATCACCAATACGAAGTATCATCCAGACCAGCCCCATGTTAGACAATAACAGAAAGTTGAGAGATACCAAGGATGGATAGTTCTGTAGATGAGGTACAGGAGAGCCAGGATTAGTACTGGTAAGGGGAGGCTGGGGTGGTTCAATGTCTGAGCTGAAGAATGAGAGGCCTTGGGGAGGAATCTGAAGAATGAGATGGTGGGAAAGACAGTTCCAAGTATAGAGAATGACCCAGCAGAAAGACTCCAAATTGGCAATGGTGGGGCAACATTGTGGAGAATTCTTTGAAAATAGAAAGCACCTTGCTTTGTAATCACCAAATGACTCAGCTTCTCAATGATCTGCTTTAGAGGCTATTTAGGTCTATGTAGGTCTCTCTGAATTCAGTGAGGCCTACTCTCAAGTAAGTATGAAGAGAATGGCAGTCCTTTGAACTACTCATTAAGCCCTTTCAAAGCATCCTTTTAGGACAGGAATAAAATCATTTCTAGAGGGCAACATTCGAAACATCACAAACATTTTGCAGTCCTTTAAACTCCTTTCTCCTTTGCTCTGTGGTACTCCCACACCAGAAAGCATCAGATCCAATCTGTAGCCACAATTTAGTCAGATTTTAAAACTCATGTTTACTTACACATGGTGAAGGGTCTGAGGGGTGTATGGTGGATTCAGGGTGATTTTCACCCGGAGTCTGCTTTTGCGTCTTCCCTCCAACCTGCCACCAGTGCAAGCTGGACTGATCTGCCTCTCGCTCACTCAAGTGAAAAGCAGGTCATCCCCCTCTTTATCATGCTCTTTGCATGCTGCCATAAAACCCGGGAGTATAGGACATCCAATTTCATAGGGACTGCATGACAGTTTGCACTGTCCCTGTTAATGAAACTGGAAGTCCCACATTTCCAGCTTTCATGGCAGTGTGTAAGCAGCAAGGTGAGGATTTTGTGTTTTGTTTTTGTATTTTAGTGGCACAGAGGCTGTGGACCCAAGACGGTATCAGACAAGATTGTGTGTTGCACTGCCCTAATTATACCACTGAGCTATGTGCCCTTCCTGTCCTTAATTGGGTCTTCAGAGGGACCTTACAGAAGATTCTGTACTAAAGGTTACAGCTATTGCTTGTGTATACAAGTCCCCTGCCACCATGCAGTGCATCCAGTCATTATATCAAGCCAACACAGATCAAGGTAAAACTAAAGCTGTAGATCCAAAAATCAGCACCTTTGGGGAGGGGGGGACTCCAATGATAAGACTCTAGGGCAGCAATTTTCAACCCGACAAGGTGCTAAAATTGTCAAGGCACACCAGCAGTTTTTTGACGATTGACAAGGCACACCACACTGCTAGTGAGGGGCTCACATCCCCCAATGGACCTACTAATAAATGACCCTCCCCTAAACTCCCACAACACACTTGCAGACCATTCACAGAGCCCCAATGTGCCACAATCTCGCATCTTGGCATCTTGCCTAGATGCCTTTAAGAGAGGACTGATCCTTTAAGAGAGGATGCCTTTAAGAGAGATGATGAACTTTTCTGGAAGAAAAGTTCATCATGGGTTACAAGTCATGGTAGGTATGTGCAAGGTAGAGGTAGGCTGCCTCTGATTGCCAGATGCAGGGGACGGCAGCAGGACACAGGTTGAGTCTGTTGTCTAATGTGTTCCCTGAAGCATTTGGTGGCCCACTGTGAGATACAGGAAGCTGGACTAGATGGGCCTTTGGCTTGATCCAATGGGGCTCTTCTTATGTTCTTATGTTCCCAACAAAGTGGCTGAAAATAGTTGTCCCAGGGCATTATGTTTGACACTCTTGGTTTAAAAGGTCTTGCTACAACTAAACTAAATTTCCTTTAACTCACTCTACTCATGTTCACCGGCAAGTTCCACCCACCACAGTCCTAAAGCTCAGCTAGAGAAAGCATTTTCTTTCATAATGTGTATAGCCTGGTCCTTGCAACCTGAGTCATCCAAGCAACCTCAAATGAACATTTTCAATGTCATGGGTTATGGGCATGGCACGCTCAAAATGTCATTCCTCACAAAGCCACTATGCCTTTGAGTCCCAGATGTGAAAAGGCATCTGAGGCAGGGAAACCCAGTTGTTGTTTTTTTTTTTCTTCCCTGATGAGAGTCTCTGAAGCCATAAGAAAAGCACATGATCCCAACTCAGCCATATGGAAGCAGCACTGGATCCAGATGTGTAGGCGTGAGCACATGCTCCATACAAAGGGCAGCCTGAGCCGTATGCTCAGCCAGGAATTTTGCAGTGAGTTGTTTGGCTCCTTTCCTTGCCTCGATGGGGTCTTGAAGACTGCAAAGGAGAGGTGTAGGAAGAGCAGAATGTGAGACTCAGCAAAGGGAAGTGGATGGCTTTAGGGTGCTGCACCGAGCCTGCTTCTTCAGAGCTATGTACTGTATGCTGCTATCTTTGCCAGGCAAGCGTCCTGGGAGAACGTGCATCAACTCTGTACAATTCCGAGACACCAGCAACTGACTTCCGTTCCCACCGGGTCCCACCGGGACGTCGAATTTATCGCTCCCAGCTGGGGAGCATGTGCTGACTGCCTGATTGCTCACACATTTCTTGCTTCCTTTCGAGGGATACAATCAATTAACTTTTTTTTTTTTATTTCCTTGCTTCAGGGAAGGGGCTGCTCTGGCAGCCAGGAGGAGCAAACATGCATGCAGGCTTCTGCACAAGCAGGTGCAAGGCGGCGTTCAGGCCTTGAGCGTGTGAAGGAATCATGTCACACCTCTGAGCATACGCAAAGTGTCTTTGCCAGCACGTGAAGTGACTTTGCACTGAGACAATCTAGCTTAGTGTAGTCCACACTAATCAGCTGCAGCTCTCTAGGCTTTCAAACACGGTTGGCAACCTTCAGTCTTGAAAGACTATGGTATAAGCCTACAGCACCCAGTATTCCCAGGCAGTCTCCCATCCAAGTACTAACCAGGCCTGCCCCTGCTTAGCTCCCAAGATCAGACGAGATCAGGCATGTGCAGGGTAAACACAGGCTTTTCTTAAAATGATCTGGCGATGCTGGAAATTTATTGAAGCTAGAACCTTCAGCATGGAAACCAGGTATTCTCCATCACTGGAGATCTTCAAGCAGAGGCTCGACAAGGACCTGCTGGAGATGCGCTAGGAGGCTTTTCTGCTACAGACAGGGGGTTGGACTAGATGACCTTGTAAGTCATTTCCAACTCTATGGTTCTACTGCTAAGCTGTCACGCTTCCTATGTGACTTTCACTTACACTGAGGGAACATAGTATATACAGTAGTTACACATCTGGGATTGTGAGGAAAAGCTTCCAGGCAGTCCTGGAGATCTGCCAAGTAAAAAAAAAAATCACCCACCCACCCCTGGATAACCAGGTTGGGATCAATAGCAGTGAAAGCAGCAGTGGTATGAAACTTCCAGAGCTTAAAAGCCCATGTTTAAGCCACTCTTTTAATGAGAGACTTAAGGGAGAGTGAAGTTGTGTTCTTATGTATATCTCATAATAAAGATGTATATCTCATTTCTCCCTAATATTTGGGGTGCTCAAATATAATATATATTTGCTCAACATATAATATTTGCTCAACATATAATATTTGCTCAAATATAATATATATTTGCTCAACATATAATGCTCAAATATAATGCTCAAACCTTAGAAAGATTCATAAAATACATAAATAGTTTAGCCCCTCTACTTTCCCACTTCCTGTCCTTGCCCAAGGACACAGAACGAGTCTGCAGCAAAAAGAAACTCTTGAATCCCAACGTATCTGAGCCACATCCCATCTTCTAGAACTCGGGACTTCCAGGGCTGCCCATTTTTGATGCCACCATGACAACAACCAGTGGAATATGACAATCAGCAACATTTCATATTTTTTCTAAATTTAAAAACATTTTAAATTTCACAGCTGAAATTCAACGACAAAGGGGTAGTTATGAAAAGTCAGTCTGAAGTTTTGTGGATGGCATAACAGGCGTATCCCCCATATCCATGGGGGATATGTTCCTGCTGCTGCTGTGGATACCCAAAATCAAAGACAGCAGTGAATGTTACTGTTGCTCCACACAAGCCCTCCAAACTGCTTCCTCTTCACACCTGCTTGTTAGTGCTAACAAGCAGGCACAAAGAGGAAGCTGTTTGGAGGGCTGCAAATGGGAAAACAAAACAAAAACAGATGAGTAGGATGTGATATCCCCCCCATATGTGAACCCTGGATATCTGAAACAGCAGAAACCGATTCCACAGATACAGGGAGCAACTGTATTAGGGTGCTAAAATTCAAGTACTTACTTGCCAAATTAATTGTTCTATGCCTTGCCCCCCCCCCTTCTAAACCCTCTAAACCTGTTAGCACTCATCACTGGAAAACAGCATCCAGTTAGGTGCTGGTGTGGACATAGGGAGGAAGTGGGACACTTAGGGCACAATCCTAACCCACTTTCCAGCACCGGCATAAAGGCAATGCAGCTCCGAGGCAAGGGAATAAACATTCCCTTACTTTAAGGAGGGCTCCATGAGTACCACCCAACTGCAGGATGAAGCACACTTCTTATTGGCACAGCTATGCCAGTGCTGGAAAGTGGGTTAGGATTTGGGCCTTAATAGTCCACCCCTGCCAAGCCTGTTCTGTCTGCAGACTATACTGTCTTTCTGTCTAAAGTTAGAGCTTTCTTTCCAGTGATGGAGGCAAGAGGTATTGGCAGTGGTGAGGCAAGAATGGGGGGAAAGTCGTAGTCAGAAGACCCCCAGGAAATACAGTATATTATATTTTGTATCATGTTATTCATATACTTTGGTCTAGGAGTCGAGCTCTTGTTTATCCCAGTCATGTATTGCATTGTTTAGAATTCAGTACTCCTTCGGCTGGGAAAGAGACAGTTCCCAGCCGAGGAAGCCTGGTTCGCTGAAAGCAACTGAAAATGCATTTTCTGGAGGGGGAGGAAAATCTGACAGCTAACCCGAGCCAGAAGATTTGTAATGACATCCTCTGGCCTTGGGAAGCACAGTGATTAGAAACCAGTGGTGGATGGACACCTGGATCATTTCTGTATACAGGATCCCAGACCAACCTTTGCTCTGACCCACAGAGGCATCATTGTGGAATCTTCCAGCGAGAGAGGCACCACCGTCATCTGAACAATTGTCTCCGGTTGTTTGCTCTGATTTCTGGCCTTTTTCCCCCACACACAGGAAGAGCTACAGCCAAAGCTTGCTCTGCTGGAGGCTTCCTGCCATGAGAACCAGGTGGGAAGAATCTTCTCTCCCTCCCCCTTTTCTGAGTAAGGAAGGCATGGATTCACTACAGACCGAAACAAGAGGTGATCCACCAAGCCAAATGTAGCCCTGCAATCACCTATGGGGTGTTATAAACCTTCTGTTTCTGCTACCTTTCTGAGACTGGAAATGAGAGGGTGGATCCAAGCAGATCTTGACAAGCAACACAGACTTGGTGGGTGGGTTGCATTCAGTTTTGTCATGCAAGCCTGAAATACCTATCTTTATCCTCTTGCTGGCTCCC
Source organism: Tiliqua scincoides (assembly GCF_035046505.1). Lineage (NCBI taxonomy): Eukaryota > Metazoa > Chordata > Lepidosauria > Squamata > Scincidae > Tiliqua > Tiliqua scincoides. Next base: position 123,256,138 of record NC_089822.1, read on the forward strand.
CTCCTTGTCTGATAGGGTTTCTCTGAAACTAAAGAGGAGGCTGATGCAACTTGTGGCCAGGAAAATATAGATTTGGGGGGGGGGGAGAATATAGATTTTTATTTAAAAAGTTTCATACTACAATAAATAATACAAAGGAAAGAAATCACATTTTACATTTTCAACTACAGTCACGTTACATCAGCTGTTTAACTAGAACACAGATACATCACGTTATAGGTGGATTCACCCCATCTAACCACTCCCACCATTTTTTCCACCTGTCTCTACCGGTTCTTACCCTTTCGTAAGCTGCGACGCTGCATACTCTGGGGACCACAAAGCAGACCCATCCCTGTGTGTTGGTGGACTTTTTCTCCTTTTGCCCAATCATGTGAGCACCTGATGCAGTCTACATCAGCAGCAGATTGCAAGGGGGCCATGGGGTGCCTTTCATCCTGCCACTCCTTCCCTCCATCCAGCCCAACATGGACACAAGCCACATTTATCTGTGCTTGCTTGAGTGAGAAGCAGATCATCTGCTTCCTTACCACACTCCTAGCACAATTTTCTGTGTGAACAAGGGAGTTCCTCCTTTGTCCACATAGTCCCTTTAAATAAAACCAGAAGCCCTGCTTGGTTTGAGGAAGCTGCACAAAGAGTATGATAAGGGGCATTTTTCCCCCCCTGTGCACCAGGGTATAGTGGCCCACCAGATGCTTGACAATCCCCTTCTTTTTTTACATCTCCAGAAAGCTACAAAGGTGTAATGGGAGCACCATCGATTGCTGGTGAACTGTATTTGAATTAGTGGGTCACAAGTTAGTTGTTGCAGGCCTGCTCTAAGATCACCATAGCAACGACACCACCAATCCCGTGATGAACTGCTCTTCAAACAGAATTACATCACTTCCAATTTAGGCTTCTGACCCATCACCCCAAGTATTCTGGCTTGCCAGTTGCTCCGCAAGACCCTTTTTGCCTTGTCCTGGATAGGCAGTGTCACCAGGAAGTTTATCAAAACCCAAGTCAGCTGGTCTAAATGTCTGGTGCATTCAGCTTGGCAGATCACAAGGTGTGCAGGAGGTTTTCTGACACCGGCTCTGAAGGCCAGCCAGCTTTATGGAGCTGTGCCCGGAGGATTGACAGATGCTCAATTCCCCAGCATGGGTTTGGGCATGCTCTAGCTGGCTTAGTAGGAGTCTCAGTTCATCACAGCAGACCAACCACCACCACCCCACCTCAATCCTGTCTTTCTCCAAGCCTCTTCCATTGCCAAAGTCCCCACCCAGACAGAGTCAACAACACATTAGAAATGTCACATGGAAAACGTGTTCATCTCCAACCCTAGGAGGAGTTTGCTTTGGCTTTTGATGGTACTGTTCTGATTCCCCCAGCTTTGCCAGAGAGTTATTGTGTGCCACTGCAACAGCATGTGATGGGCAAGGAATGTTATAAAACATGACATCGGGTCCCCCTGAGACTCTCACTTTTGGGGAGACCGTGGGCTGTGCCTCACCAAGGGCCCAACCAGATGGCTTTAATTTCAGTGATAGGGGAGTGATGTTTTATGGCACGACACTGTTTTATTGTTATGTCATAAAAAGCTGAACAGCTGTTTTCAAAATTCTTCCTGAGACGATGGGGGTGTATATGAATTGGTGTCTGATCCTCTTGCTCTTTGACTGGGATACTTGGAAAACTCCATACGGAAGATGGACGGCTGGCAGCATTTGGCACATCTCTTAAGGTCATTTCTGCACCCATGACTTAAACTGATTTCACAGACATTCTCTGTCTCCACAAAAGCCTGAGAACAGTAGTACTTTGGGGGGGGGGGAAGGTAAGCTGGGGATCATGAATTCTCAGTACCCTCAGAAACTGCAAGACCCAAAAGTCTTTGCCATGACTTATAAATGATAGAAAACTTGATATGCATTTGGCATTTTGACATGCCCCAAGGTCATTACTGTAGAGCAGTGTTTCTCAAACTTGGTCGGGACCAAGTCAATTTCAGGTGGGTTCCCATTCATTTTAATATTTTGTTTTTAATATATTAGTCTTGATGCTACCATGGCATGAGACTACATCTGGGGAAATGTTACAGCTCTGTACTTTTAACAGACTACTATATATATGCTTTTACCAATGATAGTAAATGGAACTTACTGCTAGGTAAGTGTGGGTAGGATTGCAGCATAGGATTGTTAAAAATTTTCCTGCTTGATGATGTCACTTCCAGTCATGACATCACTTCTAGTGGGTCCTGACAGATTCTCATTCCAAAAAGTGAGTCGCGGTGCTAAAAGTTTGAGAACCACTGCTGTGGAGGCATCTGCACCAGGACTCTGTGATGGTTGAATAAACTTAAGAGACTCCAGAAATGGTGACATTGGCTAACGTGGTCAGTTCACAAGGGGAGGGCCACCACAAATACTTTATTTATTTGAAAGATTTCTGTATTTTCTAAAACTCAAAACAGTGTACAGCAGAAAATAAACATCAATGATAAAAACATCAGAATAAAACAAAGTAAAAATCCATGAAAACAATTTTAAAAAAACAGTGATAACAAGATCAGATTAGCATGTAACATAGCTGTAAAATAATGTAAAAGCAGCCATTGAAGTTGTGGAATGGTCCCTAGAGAGTACCTCCCTCTTTAAAGGCCAGGTGAAACAGATGGGTCTTCAAATACCACCAGAAACCATATAACAAGGAAGCTGTCCACAGAACTTCTGGCAGCTGGTGCCACCACCAAGAAGTCCCTTAGGTGAATGAATGGGTTTATATTTGTCATGAAACTGTTGTTTCATGTAGGTCTTTACTTTCCTTCCATTGGTATTACAGTAGTTGGGATTCCTCAGGTGTAAAGGATCCAGGTGAGAAGGGTTGGGCCTATTAGTACAGAGAATAAAACCCTATGGAGAAGGGAACTTTGTTGCCTCCTTGGTGGATGGGATTCGGAGGTACTGTGAGTTAAACCACTTCTGGCTAGTCAGAAAAAGGGTTAGACTGTGTTAGGTTTTAATCTTTTCTTTGCAGTTGTTTTCCTGGCAAGTTCATAAAAGGGTTTTTTGCCTGGGGGGAGTCCTGCAGGATTAGGAGCCTCCTTTTTTGTAGTACTTTAGTTAACTGCATATTGGATTTATGTTAAAGCTTTTTTTATTTGTTAATTGGATCCTAATAAACCCTGTGTTCCATGTTACCTTTTGTTTGGATCTTATTGAGAGCCCTGAGATTATTACTCCCTTCTTTTAGAGCAGGGGTGTCCAAACATTTTGGCAGGAGGGCCACATCATCTCTCTGACACTGTGTTGGGGGCTGGGAAAAGAATTAATTAATTTACATTTCAAATTTGAATAAATTTACATAAATTAATTTATTAGAGATGGAACTTATATGAATGAATGAAGGTCTTGCAGTAGCTCAAGGTCTATAAAAGGCCTTGCACAAAGCAAGGGCAGCCTTTCCTTTGCTGCCACTGCTATATCACAGACGTGAAACAGCAAGTAGTGTAGGGAGCCCTCATCCCACAGCTCAGGTGAGGGATCTGACAATCATCTTCATGCTGAGAGCAGTTGTGTCAGGCCAGCAAGTCTCCGGAGGGCCAGAGGCTCATTGGCACCTGGGGCCAGATTGAGAGCCCAGAGGGCTGCAAGTGGACCCAGGCTGGGGTTTGGGCAACCCTGTTTTAGAGGAACCAACGTGAACCCTGACAATATTAAAGGTCCCCCTGGCATTAAGCCTAGTCATTTCCGACTCTAGGGGCGGTGCTCATCTCTGTTTCTAAGCTGAAGAACTGGCATTTGTCTATAGACTGTTTCTGTGGTCATGTGCCTGGCCTGAGGAGATGCCTAAGCGCACGGAACACCATTGCCTTCCCACCAAAGTGGTACCTATTCATCTATTTGCATTTACATGCTTTTGAGCTGCTAGGTTGGCAGGAGCTGGGACAAGCAACAGGAGCTCACCCTGTCGCGCAGATTCAACCTGCCAATCTTGCTGTCAACAGACTTGTCGGCTCAGCGGTTTAACCCACTGCTCCACCGCATCCCCTTGGGTTTATATTAATTATAATTAACATGAGTTCATTGTTATTAATAAATGGAATAATATTGTACACATAGGGCATCTCCAATCCTATAATAGCGTATTTAAAAAATACCATTTTAGTTTTTCTATCGAGAGGAGTGCTATTTTTAATGCTGCCGATCTCCACTGTCCAGATGGGTTTCTGGGTCAGCCTAGTCGGTCGCCTGCTGGTCCATACCATGGGCAACCTTTTCCTGAGGTAACCATTTTGGCCACTGGATTGAGGTTGGGTGAGAAACAGAAAGACATGGCCCATGGAGAATAATCCACTGGGAAGTTCTGCATGAGCCTCATGGAAATAAGACAGGAGCTGTGTAAGAACTTTGTGCAGGAGAACTTCCCAGTGAATGATGATGCCCTTTATAAATAAGTGGGGGGGGGGGTTTGACAGTTGGATATGCTGTCTCAGGCACATAGATGTCCCACACATCTGTCTTGATATACACAGCTAGCAGGAACCAGCATGGGCCAGGAAGTCCATGAGGCTAACTGACTCTCCATGCCAACCACAGGGATTTTCCAGGGATTAAAAAGTACCTCAAGGCAACAAGAGGGATCTAAACAGCTGTAAAAATCCCCACACGAAAAAAAAAACAACCCACAGTGGTTTATTTTTATCCCCAATGTGTTTGGAGGTTTACACAGGAATACAAATTTCACAGTTAAATCAGGCCAGCTGGATTCTGTTCAGACCCTACTCAGGGTGAAGACAGACATATTATAAAAAGAAAACTCGCAACATGTCCCTTGGTGATGGGGAGAGTCCAACTTCCTCCCAGCTTTGCAGCTGAAGTTGCAGGTGTGCACACCCTTGAATTGTAGCCATCACTGCAGTTGCTGTAATAGTCTTGCCCCTCTCACCCTGCTTCAGGCAGCCCTCCTGGCTTTAAAAAAGACGTTCCTTAACCACTGCTTGAAGTTAATGTGTTTATCCATCCATTCATCACCTTACTCATTTTCTTTAAAAAGAAACTTGCTGTATTGTGCAAAATGTCTTTGGGGAGGTTTCTTCTTGACATCACAGTTGACTCTATTCTTCTGCTTCCAACTTGCAGAACTGTTTTTTGTTTCATTTTGTTTTTCGGAGCTCCAGTCTGCAGATGAAAGATGCCTTGGGACTGAATGTGGTGAAGGCACTTTCAGAATGGCCCCAATGCTCTAAAGATGTTACATCTGTCTTCTGCATCCCTTTCACTGCTGACCCTTCTTGGCTATACTGACAATGTTGGTTTAGCTAATGTCTTGCGACCAAAAAAGCACTTCTAACATGGCATAGTACGGGTAAGTTATCTCTGGTCCTGTCCTCATCCCACTTTCCCAGTCCTTGCAGAATGGCTGAGAATAGCTGTACCTGTGCGAGATGCACAGAAAGAAAAATTATACCAGGTACAACTTCTTCCTTTACTAGAACTTGGTGATGGGAAGAGACAGTTCTGTTATTAATGTGTTACATTTATCCTTCCATTCCTCCAAGGAACTCAGTGTGGAGTATACAGTTCTACCCTCTTTCATATCCTTACAACAACCCTGTGAGGTACACTGCCACAGTCTCTCATTGAGCCTTCCCAGGTTTAGACTGCCAACTTTTATCTAAATCTCAAAGAGGTCCAGGGGCTGAATGTTCATTTGAGGGCCTCCTCCTCTCATCTCCTCCTCCTCCTCTTCTCTATTAGAATATACTATCAATGTGGCCTCTCTGTGTATGAAGCCCAGGACAATTACACCAGTTGCCCCTACCAAGGGCCTGCTCTCAGATCTACCAAGACAGAGATGCCCTCACCATCTGGACCTGGCATCAGAACAGGGATGGCACAAGTGGGATGCTGCCTGACACTGCCCCATGTCTACCACTACAACCTCAGCCAGACTGCCCCACCAAAAACTTCTTACTGTGCTCCATTGCACAGTATTCACAAACCAGGAAGTGTGGGATTGCCAGTTTTATTAAAGGGAGTGTTTGTGTGATCCTTTATTCATGTGGTCCTTGTAAATAAAACTGGAAGTCCTGCACTTCCTGGTTTGGGAAAACTACACGACAGACTAAGAAGTGGATGATCCACATCAGCTGATTTTTTGGCTTATGTCCATAGCAGGCTGAAGGGAGGCAGCAACAGACTCAGGGTGAAGGGTACCCTGAAACTGACACCCCCTCACTCCCAACCATCCACCACTGAGCCAAACTGCATCAGCCTGTTTCATGGCTGGGCCAGCCCTGCATCAGAGGACAAGCCAGACTTCCAACCAATTCAAATTAAAATAAGAACTAAGTGTTTATTGAGGTGGTGGAAAATCCTCCAGTAATCCAAGCTGCTATCCCCAGGACCAGCAAAATGCAAGGAAGCCCCTGCTGGGTTCTGGACATTAGCCAGGCAAAGAATAGAAGCAGGAATATACATTTGCTATGACCCTCAAAGAATGTTTTTTACATATGCTAGAAATAATGTTTCAGCTGTGAAGGAGCAACGGGTGCTCCAGGGGATGGATATTTCAATCCTGAACGGTTCTGAAAAAATCTGCATGACATCGGGAGAGGGCGTCAACTTGCTGTCCCAGCCAATTGGTTGCTTGACTAATGTTCCACCTCTGTAAAATTGCATGTGCTGCCAAACTGGATGTAGTGTGCCTTCCGTCTCTGCCAGTCCTGGCCATAGAAAATTGCTGTGTGTGCTTATCTCTCCAACAGCTGCAGAGCCTCAATCAAGGACCAGTTGCATTTTTCATAGGCTGGAATGTTACTCCTGTATTTGCATATTCCACAAAATGTTTATGCCCTGCACCTCCAAAAGAGAGATAGGAATCCACTACTGGGTGTATACTCTGCAGGTCAGGATGAAGAGGCTTAAACAGGGTACATGAGGGCTTTCTGTTGCCAGGGCGCAGGGAAATATAGTCATGTTATGATATGATTGCAGTATCTAGTATTTAGATACAGATCAAGATTAATAGAACAGATTTAGGATGTCCCCTGATTTCATCTATTTGTGGATCTTCTTGGAGCAAGTTAATTTCATATTTTTAAAGTGTACAAAAACCATGAATGGCAAATGCCGCTTCTTTTCCATCTCCCCCAAGCTGGGATGGGGGAGGTACTTCTTCTAGGATGAGAAGTGATACATGATCTGGAATTCACAGATCCACTTGCCAGCTTGCCAGGACTGGTGCTCTCAGCTCCCTGGCTAGCAGGACTCAGGCTACAATCCAATCCACACTTACCTGGGAGTAAGCCCCATCGGCTGTAATGGGACCTACTTCTCAGTAGACATGCATAGAATTGAGCTTTCAGAGAACCACACAGATCTCCTGCTAGAGGCCTCAGCTCCCCTGCTGTACCTGAGAATGTAAGAAACAACAAGAGTTGCTTCTGAGAAGTGGGAAGGGCATCTTCTGTTTCTTAGCATCACCATATTGGAACACAAAGGACAGAAGATTCTTCCTGACTCCCAAGCTCTCTGTGCATGCCAGCAGTCAGCGAGAGGGTTGGTGGCAACCACAGATTATGGTTTATTAAAAGTCAATAATTCTGAATCTCTGAATATGACACATGCACACACAATCTAAAAACAAAGAAGCTTTATTTTTAAGATTATTTACTCATACGCAAATAGATACAGATTTGATTGCTCAATTAAAACTCACATGTTTAATCAAATAATGGCCAGAATAAGCATTCGGGCAATGTTAGGCACTTTCTGGCAGTCACAAAAGACAACATGCTGGAGCACACAGCCTTTTCACGGGCAAGGGATGCCCACCGACCCTGATAAGTGAGTGCAAGGGGTGGAAGAGAGACCAGAGACAGAATGGGGTGGGGGGTGGGCAGAATGGGGCAGCAACAGGATGGGGGGGAGTGTGGATTCAGACTGGGAAAAGGGTGGATTTGGCAAGAGCAGTATCCACCAAATCCAAACCCCCTTTCCCACCTCGATCCACCTTCGCAGGTTAACACAGACTTGCGTTATTAAGGACTTACCCCGGGACAAGGGAACAAGTGTTCCCTTTAACCTGAGAAGGCCTCCAGAGGGCAAAACTCCCAAGCGAGATACAGTGGATCCTGTGTTGGTATGGTGTATTGTTGCACGGAGAAGTAGGACTGGGCAGCCCATCCTGCAATACTATGCATGTCTATTGAGAAGTAAGTGCTACAGTGCAAGCCTATACATGTCTACTCATAAGTAGCTCCCACCGAGTTAAATGGGGCTTACTCCCAGGTAAGTGTGCATAGGATTGCTGCTCTATTTAATTCAATGGGACTAGGAGTGTAAAGCAGTGGTTCTCCCACATTTAGCGCTGGGACCCACTTTTTAGAATGGGATCCACCAGAAGTGATGATGTGACCAGAAGTGGCATCATCAAGCAGGAAAATTTTTCACAATCCTAGGCTGCAATCCTACCCACACTTACCCAGGATTGACTATCATTGTTAAAAGAATATACATAGCAGCTGGTTAAAAGTACAGGTCTGTCACATTTCCCCAAATGCAATCACATAGCATAGTAGCATCAAGTCTAATATATTAAAAATAAAATATTGAAATGAATGGGGACCCACCTGAAAATGGCTCATGAGCCACCTGGTGGGTCCCGACTCATAGTTTGAGAAACATTAGTGTAAAGATTTGCAGGCTAAGCTTTCTTTAATTGAAGACAGCCTTTATCATTATCATCATCATACACGCCTCTCACATATGCATTTCTATTGCATCTAAAACTGTAGTCCTAAATACACTTCCTAGTGGTTTACTCCCATTGAACTTGGTGGGTTACTTCCTGCTAAATCATGTTGAGAGTAACCACAAACAGGCACAACACATCCCTCTGGCCTCTGTGGTCAGCCTTCCAAGGCGGAGAGTGTGATTTCCTTGCAGGACCTCTCCACTGTGAAATTAAACACTGGCCGTAAACAGCTTTTACACCAAAATGTCTGGGGGATGCCTGATCTATTGCTTTATCTGGTGTGCTCCCTGGGGCATTTGGTGGGCTGCTGTGAGATACAGGAAGCTGGACTAGATGGGCCTATGGCCTGATCCAGTGGGGCTGTTCTTATGTTCTTATCGAATGCTTGATATGTGTACCTGGCAGGGATTAGGAACAATTTGTGTACAGGTGCAGGGGCTGCCTATCTATGAAGCAAAGTGATGCAGGTTGCATCAGATGACAGAGTGGCAGATTAGGGATGCCCTTCAACTCAAATCTGCCCTCACCTCCCTCCAGCCCAGCAGAAAGCAGATCAGCCACCTCCTTACTGCACTCCTTGTTTAGTTTCATCAAACGCAGCACTTCCACTTCTATTTACAGTGACTGTGCAAACAAAGGAGCTCCTTCATTTGTGTGGGTCCTTCAAGTAAAACTGAAGTCTCACACTTCCAGGTTTGTGAACATAAGAACAGCCCCGCTGGATCAGGCCATAGGCCCATCTAGTCCAGCTTCCTGTATCTCACAGCGGCCCACCAAATGCCCCAGGGAGCACACCTGATAACAAGTGACCTCATTCTGGTGCCCTCCCTTGCATCTGGCATTCTGACATAGCCCATAAGGGTTTTTTTCTTTCAATAACACTGGGACAGCAGCAGGGTGACATCAGGCAGTGTTCCTGGTCATGCCACCCCTACATGGATGGATTGCTATCCATTAGGTGAGATGGCTTAACCCATTTTTGCCTGGCCCACAGGTGTAGACATTTGGTCCCTGCTGCATATATGCAGTGTTGGGCAGAAATAGCTTTTAAAAGAATCTGTATCAGATTCTTGGAGGAGGGGGTCACTCAATGGCTGTCACTCACAATGACTGTATGGAATCTCCATGCTGAAAAACCATGTGCTAGTGAACATCAGTTCCTAGGAGACGCTGGCTCTGGGGCTCACAGTGACATCTGGTTGGCCACTCCAGGAAGCAGGATGTGGGACTAGATGGAACTTTGGGCTGATCCTGCAGGGCCTCTCCCATGTCCTTTGGTGGGACCTCTCACTTTGTTGTGGTCTTCTCACTTCCCTTGTATTAGGCATAAGACGGACTGTGCTAAGTCTGTGACTGCAACATACAGTGATGACTTGCATATGTGAAATAGCTTGCAGGGGTCAAACAGAGAGAGAGAGAGAGAGCGAGAGCGAGAGCGAGAGCGAGAGAGAGAGCTGTTTTTATCACATCAGACCCAACGCAGTTCACATCCAGTTGAAAGCAATCAACGGAAGCCTTATGAGTGATATACATGCCTGCATGAATCAGTTCTTCACTATGTGTTTTAAAGTCCAACTGAGAAGGTGTGGCTAAGACAACATGTTCCAATGGTAAGGGAACAGCAAAGGCTATGTGTTCCAAATGCGGGGGTGTGGCCAAGGTTGAGGGTGCCAATGGAAAGGGTTCAGCTCAGTGTACTACTCCATTGCTGGGGATTCTGGAAGGGGCTGTCTTAGTGAGATACAACTGCAGGGTGCAACTTACAGTTAAGCTGTTTGTTTAACAACATTGCTTGTTGTTCTTGGGTTGTAGCAGCTCAGAATACATGTGGGAGGGACTACATTTTTCCTGTGTGTCCCCCACATAAAAAGAGAACAATCTTCATGAAGTAAATGAGCACACCAGGGAGAAAGTTTTCTAGCCGAGCCCTGATATGCTTCCTTTCTACAAGCGTTCCACATTACATATTTGACTCTCTCCCTTGCAGAATGGAGTGGCACAGTCTAGGAAAAACTCTGCCATGGAATGTTTATTTTTTTATTTTTGATGATGATGATGATGATGATGATGATCATATACTGTACTGCTTTTCAACAAAAACATTCACAAAGCAGTTTATGCAACAGAACGAAAAAATCGTTCCCTGTCCCCAAATAACTCACAGTCTAAGAAAGATGCAGAAGCAGCACCAGTGAACAAGACTCTGTGTTGGGGTGAATTGGGACAGTTGCTCTCCTCGTAATAAATATCAGAGGACTGCCCCTTAAAAAGTGCTTCTTTGACTAGTTAGCAAGGGTCATCTACAGCAACATGTAGATTCACCCTCGTTTCTTCATAGGGTGTGAGCAAGGCCAGCCAAGCCATGAGGCAAACTGAACAAGCTTCTTCAGGTGGCAGGCTGGAAGAGATGGGGAGTGCCTTGCACCTGCACTTGCCCACTGCCCCCCTCTAGCTCACCACCTACCCAGTCACTCCACCCCATGCTTGAATCCTTGCTGAGAGCATGTGGGAGAAGGATCAGGGCAGCAGTAACCCACCTCTTCCTTCGGTGCAAGCAAAGGCAGTGGCAGTCCTGGCAAAAAGGTCTGCTGCAGGATGCCATGGATGGCAATCCAATGCTGATCGTTCCCCTTTCACAAGCAATCCAAAAAGGTCACTCCACCTCCTTGCCTGCCCAGCTGCAGCCAGGCAAGCAGAAAGGAGAAATAGCTGAACGTCCCATCGCCTTTACCTCCACCACTTCCTGCTTGATCCCATCCAACTGCATCTTCAAACACACAGGCTGGGAGTGGAAGAGAACTCTGCTTCCAGCATGCTCTGCCCAGCCTGCATCTTTGGATGCGACCAGGTGGGTACAAGTAGGAGACAGTGAAGGTGAAGAGGAGACAGAGGTGGGGTGGGGGCAGAGATACGCTGAGATCACTCTGTGGTCTCCCCCCTCCTTTCCTTGCCTGCCAAGTGGGCAAGGAGGAGGAAGAAGCAGTGGCAGAAGCAGTGGTAGTGGTAGTGGAATGCATGCACATTCGTGTGCAAGACAAGAAAGGGGGGGCAAAAGAGGGCAATCCCTCAGGCGCCACTGAAACCGGGTGGTGGTGTGCACACTAGTGGAGTGGAAGGTCTGTATGGTTTTCATCCATGACTCCTCTTGGGCCACTGATGAGAACTGTGGGGTTAAGGAATCCATTCCAGTTTCTGGGATGTGGATGCAGGCACTGCGCAGAAGTGGCATTGGCAAGATCATGGTGGTCATTACATACAAGGAATTATTTTGTTATGCATGGCATTAGATAATCTGGAGTGTGCCCCCCACCCACTCTTTTTACATCTCATTCACTGCCCTGTCTGTGGGCACAAAAGCCCACAGTACTTGCTGCATTTTAAGAAATACCACACTCTGCATTCAGTTGCATGAATCCTAAAACTCTGTGTGCCCGTGAAGTGGCATAGTTAAGGAACACTGTTGCATTTGAACCCAGTGAAGAGGTCTCGTGTGCCTCAAAAGTTTGCATCCCTTCTGGGATTTTAAACAGAGTTGATCCAAAATAAAGAGAGCCCTTCCCATACTTGATGTGTCGTTTTTCCCTCTTTTGTTCTATGTGCTGTATAGAGATATGAGAAAGGGCTAAAGTCCAGTGGCAGAGAAAATATTCAGCGTGTGGTTGGTCTGTGGAACTCCTTGCCACAGGATGTGGTGATGGCGTCTGGCCTGGGCACCTTTAAAAGGGGATTGGACAGGTTTCTGGAGGAAAAATCCATTATGGGTTACAAGCCATGATGGGTATGTGCAACCTCCTGATTTTAGAAATGGGCTATGTCAGAATGCCAGATGCAAGGGAAAGCACCAGAATGAGGTCTCTTGTTATCTGGTGTGCTCCCTGGGGCATTTGGTGGGCCGCTGTGAGATACAGGAAGCTGGACTAGATGGGCCTATGGCCTGATCCAGTGGCGCTGTTCTTATGTTCTTATGTTCTTAGAGCATATACTTCTCAAACAGAAGGTCCCAAGTTCAGCCCTGGCATCTACAGGTAGTAGAGCTAGGAAAGACAGACTGGGCAAGCTGGTGCTATGGCAGAGCAATCTCAGGTACGCTCCCATATTCATACACCCCCATATGGCATTAACCTCATGGCGACTCAGCATAAGGGTATATGGTACTGGTACCTTTGTGTTCAGGAGCAATATGCCACTGAATTCCAGTTGCATTTAGTGGAGGCATTTGAAGGATGTTGGTTCCTGGAGGTATTTAGAGAGATCTGGCACAAAGCAGGATGCCAGACTGGTTTGACCCTTGGCCTGACTCAGCAGGGATGTTCCTGCAGTCATAACTCTCGACCTGTCCAACATGCAAGCCAAGCAGCCACCCTGAAGTCTCCTCACTTGGCCACCTCCGCTGTTTCGGCAGCCAGAGGCAAGCTGCAAAACCAGGAGATTTAAACTGAGCTCCTTGTCTGACAAGTGGGCTGCTTTTGGCTTGGTGGGTCACAAGTTGGGGAAGCCTGCATTAACCTGGAGTTTATCCAGTAATCCTGCCAAGTGAGAGACAGTGACCCAGCCTGTGAATCCATATTATCCCCTTCCCATGTTGCTGGTGCTGAAAAAAAGAAATAAGTGCCCTAGTGCCGACCCCATTGCAATTCCCTCTCTCCCAGCCTGAAGTCATCATGGTTACTGGTGTGTTTGTTTACACTTCCCTGATCATCTCCTAGGACCCGCCTCTCCCTCCCCATATAGGGCCTCTCCTGGACCCTGCACAGGAGCTGGGGATGGGATTCCATGATGAGTCACCTCCAGGGGGGGTGACGGGGGGGGAATTGGGACTGGAAAGCAGTCGCTTCTTCCAATCAACTGCCCAAGCGCAATTTCCACCCCGAGGGTCCAGGGGATTATTCCTGCAGCTGCAGCCTGTGCCAGAGCTAATGAACTGCACGTGTCACTGGGCACCTTTCCCAGACCTCAGTGGCCAGAGCATCTCCTCTCCCCTACTCTCTCTCCCACCCTCCACCAGGGAATCAGAAGGAGGGGGAGCCCAAAGGCTTAAACAACCCCAAATCCCAATGAAGAACCTTGATATTTTCAGCCATGCAAGCCAAGATTCGTAAGCATGATGCATAAGGGAGGTTAACTGCTTTCCCCTCTCCCTTGAAGCCAGTTTAAAACATGCAGGCTGTACATAAACCTTGTTTTTTAAGAGGAAGGTAAAGTTGTGTTAATTAAATTGTGTTAATTAAGTTGTGTTCATAAAGCAGCCCTGGGTCCCTTTAGGGAGAAGGGTGGGATATAAATAAAGTTTATTATTTATTATTATTCATTTGGTTGCGCATGGGAGCAATGCAGAGGATTACGCCTCTCTGTGGAATTCAGGATGCAATCCTAAACATGCTTACAGGAGTAAGGCTCATTGTGACTTAGTTGGCATCCTTCAGTCTCACAGTCAGAAGACTATGGTATCGCGCTCTGAATAGTGTTCTGGAACAGTGTCCTCTCCAGTGCGCGAAGCCTGGGTAAGGTAGATATGGAGGATAGACTGTTACCCATGCAGCAAATCCCCCCTCTCCATGTCGCTGAAATGGTCCAATGGAAAGGCAGAAGCCAATACGGTTGGTTCCAGCGACGTCGCAGGAGTTGCCAGAACGTGACTGTGTTCAGCCATGAACTGCCTCAGGGACTCCGGCTCCGGATTTTGCCTCGAGGTTGACTCCTGAAGCCTTTTCCATAACTGGATGTAGCCACAAGGCAGTGGAGGTTTGGGATCAGAGTTTTCCTTCTCTCAGATGAGCTGCCTTCCCAGGCTAAGGAGTTCCATCTACCCGGTGGCTGTTCAGTCGCCTCTTACGACAAGTACAGCCAAACTGAGGGCCTATTCTTATCCCCAGCTCCCAGGGGAAAGTCCTCATTGGGACTTACATCTAAGTGAACGTACATAGGATGGCATCGCATGCCTCTCTGTGCCTAACAGAATGGGTAGGAGTGGAAACAACCAGGAAATCTGGCACGGAGGCAGTCTGCCTTTTAGGCAACCCAGACAGCTCTCCCAGGTACCAGCTCTCCTCTCTCAAATATGTAGATGCTTTTTTCACATGTTGTATTCATAAATATCCTGAACTAGTCCTTAGTTCCCAGCCCCAGATCCCAGCCCCAGATCCAGAGTTCCACCCAGGAACGCATGGAGCAAAACTACAAGGGTGTCTTTAAACATGCACAGAATGCCATTTGGTTGTCACCGAGTTGCCATTGGCTTACTCTGTTAACATCTGTCCATTATTTTATTTATAGATAAATATACTTTTATTGATACCTTTCACATGAAAAGTTATAAAACAAGAAATGTGTCATTTACAGCACAATCCTATGCATCTCTACTCAGAATCCTATGCGTGTCTACTCAGTCCCATTGTCTGTGCAAGACTGCAGTTCAAATCTACAAACTATAACATCAACAGAGTTGATGAAAAACAGCAACATAAAAATATCTCAGATAAATGGTCTTTGCTTAGTGCTGAATGGAGTTTAGTGGAGGTTTGAGGCAGGCATCACTTAAGAAGACCTACCCCTAGTTGCCTGCCTCGGATAAGATAGCAGAGCACCTGAGAGCAGTGGCGTAGCTAATGGTCATGTAGCCCAGTGCCAAGCTCAAAATGATGCCTCGGAAGTGATGTCACAATCAGAAGTGACATCATGCCCGGGCTTTTTAAAAGGAGCAAATTGGGGGGAAAACCTGTCTCCTCAGAACAATTAGACTCACAGGTCAGTTTTGAGTTAAAGAAATTCACTTTTTGTTCCATAAGGCAGTTGTGTTTTCATTTTCTGGTTAATTGGCCATAACTTCTGATAGAATACAGATATTCCAATGCAGTTTGTTTCATTGCATTCTGCATTAAAGTACCTTTCCAATGATATATAACATGATGGTATTATTCATACATAACAAGATTTTCACAATTTTGGTCACTAGTGTCAAGTTTAGCTTGTTGCCCCCCCCAAAGCTTGATGCCCGGTGCATCTGCTACCCCCTGCACCCCCTTAGCTACACCACTGCCCAAGAGGCCTCTGAAGATGACCTCAGTGCACAGCAGGCTGTTGTGGGAGCACATGTTTCTTTAGGGTGCAATCGTAACCCCCAAGTTAGGCTGGTGGAAGCCATTTGCACTGACCCAGGAGTGTTGAAAGTGCCATAAGACATGTTTGCGCTGACTTAGGAGTTGGGGAGGCCAGCGCAAGGTGTTGTGGCCTCCCTATGCTGGATCCAGGCCCGGTGGGGTAAGTTTGTGTCAGCCGAGCATCAGTCGAGCTTGGCCAATGCAGGGGTCTGGAGGGGGCATGGGGAGGGTGGGGAGAAGGCAGGGAGGGGGCATTTTGGGGCAGGGGAGGGCAGGCAGTGGGCATTTCCAGGGGTGGGCAGTCAGGGAACAGGAGGCGGGGCCAGGATCTGGCGATTACGTTAGATCAGGGGTGTCCAAAGTTTTTGGCAAGAGGGCCACATCAGCTCTCTGACACTGTGTCGGGGGCCAGGGGAAAAAAAATTCATTTACATTTAAAATTTGAATAAATTTGAATAAGTTTACATAAATGATATATTAAAGATGAACTTAAATGAATGAGTGAAGGTCTTGCGGTAGCTCAAGGCCTATAAAAGGCCTTGCACAAAGCAAGGCTGGCCTTTCCTTTGCTGTCACTGCTGAATCACAGACGTGAAACAGCAAACAGTGGAGGTAGCCCTCATCCCACAGCTCACGCGAGAGGTCAAACAGTTGCCCTCATGCCGAGATCAGTTGCAACAGGCCAGAGTGGGCTCCAACAAATCTCAGGAGGGCCAGAGGCTCATTGGAAACTGGGGGCTCCCTGAGGGCCGCATTGAGAGGCCTCAAGGGCTGCAAGTGGCCCCAGGGCTGGGGTTTGGGCACCCCTGTGTTAGATCATGACCCCCGTTTCCAGGCACCACGCTGCGGCCCCTGGCCACTCCATTCTGCTTGGCTCTGCGCCACCTTGTCAGGTAGCGCAGATTCAAGTAGATCCATTGGAGCCACTGCGGCGCAACATGGGGTAAGGGGAAAGTTTTCCCCTTGCCTTGGGTTGCGCTGCTTTTGGTCCCAAATTTGCGCTGGATGCGCAAGTTAGGATTGGAAGTCCCAATCTGTGAATCTCTTAAAAGTCTGCACATGTACTATGAACAGAACTGAGGAATGGACTGAAAGCCAGTGCAGTTCTTTTATGTATCAACACAATTCTTGTGAAACTGCCTTAGACTGAGTCAGACAATTGGCCCAACTAACCACATAATGGGGGCCTTCTGAGTCATGAAATCAATCAGGGAGTAACAGCCTTTCCCTAAACCTTTACAGAAGGGTCCTGGAGCCTCCTATTCAATTGACATGGCATCCAGACAGACAGGAACCTGCTCAGATCTGGGAGAAATTGCCTAGCAAATTTTAGCACTAGGTGTGCTAAATCTCTTTTGCCAGGTCCGGCAGACCTAGAGTAGTGCACTTCTGGTTGCTAAGTAACCACAATAGGCATCACTCCCCCTTCTAAATGAAAGCAAAATGTGAATGAAGCAACTCAGGATGAGATTATTTTCCTCTAACAAAACTGATCTGAAATCAAAGAGACACAGGGTAACGCAGGACTGTGATAAAGGATCCTCTGCACAAACAAAAAGTTGTTGCTTCTACAGAAACTGTTGAATCACAATAACATCTTTTCACTGTCTCCATCTAAGAAGTGTATTTTTACTTCTCTTGATTACAATTTAAAATAAATGCATATTTAAAATAAAGGGCATAAAATTACACATTTAATTATGTATAAAATGATATGCATAAAATCATACATACTGTACAAAATCAATTAAGGCACATAAATGCCATGCATTTGTTCTTTTTGGTGGAGAGGGAGCTCAGTATGCAACAGATTATAGTCTTGAGACAGGGAGCTGTGGATGAATCTGCTGTCATCCAGGGTCACCTGCCAGCCCCTTCCCTCCAGCACAGTTATGGCATGGGGTAAGCTCAATTTGGAGGGTGGTTAGGCTGAGAGGGAGCTGTCCCCTCCTGTGGCAGAGTCTAATTACAGGGCTCAGCTCATCAAAGGGCATGTTCTTGCTGTGTGATCTGTTGAGGGGAGGACCCAGAAAATCATATAGATGGATTTTCAAACAGATTGCTCAAGAGTTAAAAGGCAACAGCCCACAATCTCCTGGCAGGAGGAGAGCAAATCCTAGCAGCAAGCTAGAGCACTGCAGAACATTGCGCTCAGCATGAAACACTGCCTGTCTTAGCAGACTGCTGGCAAACAGCAATGTGCAAAAGTAACGCAGAGCATCTCTTTAACACACAAGCCAGGAGTGAGCATGAAGAAGAGGGTGGAACTAGGAGCCCCTAAGCTCCTTCCAGACCCAAGACCCCTTGGGTTGTTTGTGCACTTAGGCCGCCTCTGCCGTGTTTTCCCATGCACCGAGTGACAACGGGGGCAGGCGGGCGGGCCTTAGCTTATTTGGAATAACTGCATGATGGAACCTGAAAATAGGGACTGGCAAACTCTCTGATTCAGAATCAGCTTACTAATTACAAGCCTTCTCAGCAACCATTCAGAAAAAACTGATCTGTTCTGAGCATCCTTTTCCACCTGTAATGTTGGCACACACCTGCTTACGGTGCTGCATGTGTGTCTTCTCATGTTGACCCCTGGGAATTGTAGTTTCTAGTTCCAACCATGGTTAAGAATGGCTTGAAATTCAATTATTCATCCCTCCCCCCCCCCCCAACAAACACAAGTATGATCATGAGAGGATTTTAGATCTGGATGGAGAACAGCAACCACATACATTGTGTGCAAGAAACAACTTAGCAAATGAACTCAAACTGAGGGGGAAAAATCAACAAAAGTCTCGTTGGCCAGGTGGTCTGGCCACATAGTTCATAGCAATCAATGAGAGTTTGGTTGGAAGTAAGGAATAAACATTGAAGACGCTTTGCAGATGTGCCTACAAGCAACTGGCTTTCGGCCCTTCTTGGTCTGCTGGACACAGACTGTGCATGCACAGTATCTTCTTTGACGTACTGAGCCAGAGGAGCAATTCTGGGGGAAATGATGCTCAGCTTATAATACATTATCTCAGCATTATAAGCTGGACAAATCATATTCCACACCAAGGAGTTACAAACTTTGTGGTAATCTCATTACAAGAACGGGGCTCTCAATTCTGACCCGGCTATGCTCTCTCAGAATCAACTTGCCCTTCTTGGAGGAAAAGGACTTGTACATAGCTTCTCCCCTGCCACCCGCCAGCCCTGTGTTTGTGAAATACATAGTTGCAGCACACCATTTAACCACTAGATGTCTCTGTACATTGCTATGTACAGTACACGACAATATTATGACCCAAATGGTCTGCCTGTCTCTAAAGGCAGATATGTTTATTGATCATCTCAGTAATAAGATCAGGAATGGTAAATGGAGAAACTTCACAGTACACAGCACAGTGAAAAATAGTGGTGGGAAAGCACACCAGGTGTCCCCTTGTACAACTTGGAAAGAGCACGGGGCTTGATCTGAGCCAAGGGTAACAAGGGAGCTTGTGTGCAGAACCTGTCTTCCTTCCACAGTCATTATTATTATTATTTGGAAGGGAATGAACCTAACTGAATAAGCCTAACAAAGGGGTATAGTCTGGCATCCTACAGTGGCCAGTGCTATGAGCTGAGGACTAGTGTTGCCACTGGGGGCAAGTGGGGGCTGCTGTGAAAACAGCAGGGGACTATTTCCCCATCTCTCTCTAACCCACCCCATGCCAGGAGAAAGCGGCAACACTTGAATTTTACCAGTCACAGCTGTTAGGGGCACAAGAGCTATATGGGAGGTGTGGTCAATGCGAATAACTCAAGCTCAGATATCCATTTACCACTAGAGCTCAGCCCCTGGAACAAGTAAATCACTTGAGAAAATCTGAGTATGTGTAGAGTGCCTTTCCCTCATTACTGAGTAACCCCAATCGATGGATTAAAAGCTTTCAGTGAGGCTGGAATCTCAACCCCTTTGGGTTAGTTTGGATGACAACAACCAAGCTGACTTTACCTATATACAATGAAGGACACATACATTCACATCCAGTTCCTGCTCCCTGTGCGCCATTTGGATTTTCAGAATTGTGTCACAGTTCCATATGGTAATATGTATGGTTATTACCATACATAACCCCTGATTGTTTCTGGTTGTCCTTTTCTGCATTTTTAAGGCCCTACAGTGGCTTGTGATCTGTGCCATTTTCACACCAGGGTGCAAACAACACCCTCCAATGGCCTGCTGACCTCCTAGTTTCAAGATTCCATTTCCTTGGGCATTATTTCATGGCGCCAGTTCCATCCCCCACTATTACGTCTCTTGGCAAAGACGTGGGGATACTTTGTGTGCATTTCCCCACACCGAAAAACTGGGAACAATGCGAAGAGGAAATGGGAGAGGGAGGCCCTGCCAGGCGAAAGCAGCACAGTACCAGGTAAACAAGCTATGTGCTAGCTCGAGGGTCAGGAGCAGTTGCCTCTCAGTGCCAATTGGAGGAAAGCAACAGAAGAGGGATATGCATTCATCTCCTGCTTGAGGGCTTCCCATCAAATTGGCCTCTATGAGAAACAGGAAGCTGGACTAGATGGGCCATGGGCCTGATCCACCAAGGCTCTTATGTCTCAAACTGAGATATGACTCCATGACATTTGCTGTGTTCAGTTTTGATCCCATTAAAAAGAGAGGCTGCCAAGATTATCTTTGTGATTGCCATAGCGATACAATAACTGATACTAATTGTAACGAAATTTCAGAAAATCTCTCAGTTGAAGACCCATTGTGGATTAACAGTTTTCAAGAGGCTGTAAGCAGGAGCTCAGTTGGAGGTGATTATTATTCTTTATCAGACCCAAGCATGAGTTTCTAGTGCAAGATGAGCCAGGTTTTATTTATGTGATTAGCCATACTGGCAACAGTGCTGTAGCTGAGACTACTTAGGGTGCAATCCTAACCCCTTATGTCAGTGCTTTCCAGCACTGGCATAGTGGTGTCAGCGGGACATGTGCTTCCTCCTGCAGTTGGCTGTCAACTCACGGAGGGCTCCTCAAGGTAAGGGAATGTTTGTTCCCTTACCTCAGATCTGCATTGACCTTATGACAGTGCTGGAAAGCACTGACATAAGGGATTAAGATTACACCCTTAGACTACTCAGAATCTCAAAACCTGAAAATCATTTGAAACACTTTTTGGACTTTCACAGGTCACCTTTCCTGCATATGAACTTCATGATTTGGAAATAGGCTACAGTGCTGGGAGGAGTGTTAACCTTTTCCTGCCATGCCTAATATGGGTATCTCTCCTCCCATTTAATGCTAATAGCACCTTGGGGATGGGTTTGAACTGGGGCTGCCAAATGGGGAGAGAAGGGTTAAAATCCTCTTTCCCAGCACCAAATCACATCCCCCTTCCAGCAGATGATTGTAAAAAAAGAAGACAATGGTGGAACTGATCATGAATCTCCCACCCCATGAGCTGTTTGCCTTCAGACTCAGGATGATTGATATATAAACCATGAACTGTATCTATGTACTAAGGCTGCAATCTCATATACACTTTCCTGGGAGTAAGCTCTATTGAACATAATGGGATTTTCTTCTGAGTAGATACACATAGGATTGTGCAGTGACTGCATGCCAAAGGCTATTGCTTCTGCTCCTAATGGCTTTGCTGCTGAATGTTTTGTAAAGGTTTCATTTGCCTCTCTGAGGGCTCTTCTTTCAAGTGATATGCAGTCATGGGGGGAATGCACTGCAATTTGGTTTTGAATATATTCAAAACTGAGCCTTTGAATTTTAATTTCTGTCATCAGGGACATGACATTTATCCCATCCTTTCTCCAAGGAGGTCAGAACAGCATACAAGGTCCCTTCCAATTTATTCTTCAAACAAAACTGTGTTAGGCTCAAAAAGGGCAATCAGCCCAAGGTCACCCAGCAAGTCTCATAGCCAAATGGGAATTTGAACCCAGATCTCCTTGGTTTTAGTCCAACACTCTAACCCAGTGTTTCTCAAACTGTGGGTTGGGACCCACCAAGTTCAAGTTGCAAAGCACCTAGCTCAGCCGCCATTGAAAATACAGGGGACAGAGCTGCTGGTCAGGGCGAGCTCCCAGTGGGAGAGAGGCATGATGCTTTGCCCTGAATATGTGGGAAGATGGTTGGCAACCTTCAGTCTCGAAAGACTATGGTATAAGCCTACAGCACCTGGTATTCCCAGACGGTCTCCCATCCAAGTACTAACCAGGCCTGACCCTGCTTAGCTTCTAAGATCAGACAAGATCAGGCATGCTAAGATGGGACACTGGAAAGGGTGGAGGGCTATGTGATTGAAGAAGGATCCAAGTCTGTTCTGCTTTGACTTCCTAGTTGGAGTATTTGGATTCTGAGCTATGTAAAATATCAGCATGAGCGCACAGTGTGAAGGGACCTTTGGCTGATCTTAGCTTAGGTTTGAAGCCTAAATTGATGATGTCCCATCCATGACTCACGTCCAGGTTAATGACATCACTTCCGGTGGGTCCCAACAGATTGTCATTTTAAAAAGTGGGTCCCAGAGCTAAAAAGTTTGAGAACCACTGACTAATCATTACACTGACCCATACTCTGTGTTAATCTAACTGAAATATAGGAAGCTGCCTTCTACTGAATCATACCCTTGGTTCATCTAGTTCAGTTTTGTCAACACTGACTGGCAGCAGCTGTCTCCAGAATTTTTTTCCCCTCTGCCCTATCTGGAAATGCCATGGATTAAAACCTGGGGTCTTCTGTATGAAAGACATGAGCTCAAACCACTGAGCCAGAACCCCTCCCCAAACAGCTCGCCTCCTTCCTCTGTACTGCAGAAGCAAAAGGAACATGTACCAAGACAGTGCTGAGAATGGCAAGTCCTTGACATCTGCTATTGTGGCAAAAGTGCTGCCCTAGGTAAGCACTTGTGGCTTGCCTAGGAGTAACCTCAGGACTTGCCAATCCAATAGACAGGATGCATTTCTGCTGACGTTAGGAAAAGTGTTGATGATTTGTTTGCAGTTGAGTCATCACTGTGGGGGACGGGGCGAGGGTGATGTGTGTAAGGCAGGTACTCAGCAGCCAATGGGGAGGGAGGAAAAATGTACCAAGAATCCTTACCAGTCTGGATTTCTTAGTGATTCAGGAATAACGTTCTGTCTTTCAAGCCACAATCAAAAATAGCAAGATATCTTCACCGAGGTCATGCAGTACGTGATTGTTCAACACTATGACCAAATGCTCACAGGGGTGATGCAAGGTTTTCCTACTCCCTTTCACTTTTTAAAAAAAATTAAATCTGGCAGCAATATTTTTACACCCAGGGCACAATCCTAACCAGGTCTACTCAGAAGTAAGTCCTATTGTGTTCAATGGGACTTACTCCCAGGAAAGTGAGGTTAGGATTGCAGCCATAGTCACTTTTGTATTTATTGAAAGTAGGTGTACCCGCCTTTTCCCATCTAAGTGGAGGCATTTGAGGTGGCCTACAGTGGCAGTTAAAAACAACATCAGAAAGTTAAACTAATAGAGGCTAATCGAATAATATGAAAAAGATAACCCCAGACTAGTCAGAACATGGGCAGAACATGTGCCTAAAATAAAAGGCAAGGTCATGAAAAACAGGAAGAAAAATAAACATATTCAAGCCTTGCAGAAACACATGTGGGGGACAAGGAACATGATCCCAGAAGCAGGTGAATGTCACATGTGGGGTGCCACTGCAGAGAAGACCCTCTCATGCATTTATGCCAACCAAGCCTCCATTAATAATAATAATAATAATAATTATTATTATTATTATACCACTTTTCAATAAGAGCAGTTTGTTTATATGGGTTCCCAGACCCTAAAAGGCTCACGATCTTAAAAGAAAAATACAGAAGAGACACCAGCTAGTGAGAAGAGGGACAGTTGCTCTCTCCATGCTAAGTATAAGAGAGCACCACTTTAAAAGGTTCCTCTTTCCCCACTTAGCAGGGGTAATGGTGGCACCCGCAGAAAGGCTCTCATGTCTGACTGTAGGGGATGGGCCATTTTAGATGGTGGAAAGCAAAGCAGTCCTTGAGCTGTATATCCCAAAGCCAGTGTTTCTCAAACTGTGGGTTGGGACCCACTAGGTGGGTTGCAAGCCAATTTCAGGTGGGTCGCCATTCATTTCAATATTTTATTTTTAATACATTAGACTTGATGCTCCCATGGTATGTGACTGCATTTGGGGAAATGTTATAGACCTGTACTTTTAACAAGCTACTATGTATATTAATAATGACAGTAAATGGGACTTACCCCTGGGTAAGTGTGGATAGGAGAGCAGCCTAGGATTATTACAAATTTTCCTGCTTGATGAGGTCACTTCTGGTCATGACATCACTTCCGGTGGGTCCTGACAGATTCTCATTCTAAAAAGTGGGTCCCGGTGATAAATGTGTGAGAACCACTGCCCTAAGCTGTATTGGGCTTTAAAGATAATTATGAGTACCTTGACTGAACCAGCAGCTAATGAAGCTGGTACTACAGCAGCATGACCAAGTCAAACAGCCTGACCATGGTCACCACATGTGTAGTGGCATTCTACCTCAGCTGAAGTTTCCAAAAAGCCTTCAAGGGCAGCCCCATATTGAGCACATTACGGTAATCTAAGTGTAACCAACACATGGATAATTGTAGTCAAGTCTGACTTGACTCGGATACAGAGGTAGTTGGCACAGCAGCCTAAGCTGGGCAAACCACCCCCACCTCCCACCAGGCCACTGCCACCATCTGGGCATCTAGGAGCAGCCCTTGATCCAGGAAAGCAACCAAACTGTAGATCAGCTCCTTCAAACTCCTTCTGGATATCCCCATCCAGAACAAATCAGTAATTCATCACTTTCATCACAGATCTCGTGATCAGCTGTGCGTCTGTTTGAACCAAATTTAATTTCAGCTAATTTACTCAAAAACCCAAGGTGACACAAAAATCAGTATTAAAAATAAAAAAAAAAACAAGATCAGAAAACCTCAACAAAGCATACTCTCAAACTGGACAAAGTGGGGGAAAGATCTGAGTATGCCTTTAAAATAAATTTTAATGAGAGCAAACAGTACACGAGCTTCCTGTCCAGGACCTAGACAACCCCAATAACTGTCTATCTGGGAAGTAGAAGCTGCTGAATGTGTCTGAGAAGCAGCTACTCCACAATAAAGCACAACTGGACCTATTGTTGGATTGAACACACTATTAAACATTTTCAAGTTTTAACCAAGGAAATGGTTGTGGTCGGTTTACTCACACATCCTGCCTCTGCGCAAGATAGGCTGCTACAGACTATAGCAGAAAGCACACAGAGAGGAAGTCTTCAGGAATGTAGAATAATGAAGTGGTGTGGCAGTGCGGGGGGGGGGGGGGCTGGAGACATTCTCTTGATGTGAGAAGAGGGGGTGCTAGAAACACATCAAATTATTTTAAGCTTTATTTTTTAAAGAACAGTTTTCGTGACATCCTTGGCTAGCAATTAACAGGGTGGCTAACAACCATTAAAGCAATCAAATCAGATAATATCATAAAATATGTATTAAAAAAACAAACACTCAGATACTAAAAGCACACATTAAAACAGCCCAAAAAGGGGGGGGGCAGCAAAAAGATCCATCAGAGATCTCCATCCAATATAAATTGGATTTGATACAGGAACTTATTTCGTTTCTGGGCTGGTTGTTGATAGGTAGTTTTAAGG
Source organism: Tiliqua scincoides (assembly GCF_035046505.1). NCBI lineage: Eukaryota > Metazoa > Chordata > Lepidosauria > Squamata > Scincidae > Tiliqua > Tiliqua scincoides. Next base: position 123,281,666 of record NC_089822.1, read on the forward strand.
TGGGGGCTTTTTAGGGAACCATTTGGGATCATATAGAGAAATGTAAGATATAAGTTTTTAACATTCAATGTAATAAGTACAAGTCTGGGAAAATGAAAAGATAAAAGATGCGTGGGTGCCAAGTGAACTGGGGGGTGGAGTTCTATAGATAGGGTGCCACAACTGACAAGACCCTTTTTATTACGAAAAAGTTTCCCTATTTTAATATGGGGAAAGTTGGAAAGTCTGATGAGACCAGCCATAGTAGTGTAACTTGGCAGGACTGCTGTAGGGTGTTCCTATTACATCCACTCCTTAGGCCAGGGGTGCTCAATAGGTGGATCGCGATCTACCGGTAGATCGCGAGGCAAAATGAGTAGATGGCGGAGCCCTGTCTCTCCAAACTGTTAATATGTCAGTTTCGTCTAGTGACTAGACAAAACTGACATATTTAGCTGACACTAAACTGACACTGAAACTGACACTTTAGCTGCTCTTCAGGCATGCAGCAACAAAACTGACGAAACTGACTAGACTCTAGTCAGTTTCATCAGTTTCGTGGCACTGCATGCAGGAAGAGCAGGAGCTATAGTGGGCGGCGGCGGGAGGGGGAGCTGGGCTGCACTGGACTGAGGCACTTCCTGGGGCTCCGTAGCAGAAGGGGGGAGGGGCGGGAGTTCGAGATGGAGTCGCTCTGATGGCAGTTGCCGCGGAAGGCCCGAGTGACCCTCCCCTTCCCTTCCAGTCAGGTCCGGCCCAACCATGCCCAGCCCAGCCGCCCTGTAGGAGCCCAGAGGTAAGTGCTGCGGCCACTGCCACTCTCGGCCGGGGCTGACAGGTGAGACGACCCCCCTGGCCTCCCTGCCGCTGCAGGAGGAGGGCCGGTGGAAGCAGTGTCTCCCCCGCCTGCCGCCTGCACGCGCAGCCCCTCTCAATGGAAACGGGGAAGCCCCCCGCCCCTTCCGAGGAGGACCTGCGACACCTCCCTCTCCCTGCTGGTCTCGGGGCGCAGCCACAAAGAGTTTGGGGGGGCGGGGAGTGGGGAGCTCCTCCCCCTGTAGTGCAGCAAGGCTGGGCATGTGCCTCTTGGGGGGACCTGTGGCTGCCCCCAGTATGTGAGGTGGGGAGAGAGGAGAGACCTCCCGTGTGCTTCCTGAAGCATCTGGTGGGCCACTGTGGGGCACAGGAAGCTGTACTTGATGGGCCTCCTCTGACCTGGTCCAGCAGGGGCTCCATACATCAAAGGGGGTGTCTGTCAGATGCTTCCTTCCCCCCTGGTAGATCTCCGGGCCTTGCTGGGTTTCAAAGTAGCTCTCAAGCCAAAAAAGTGTGAGCACCCCTGCCTTAGGCAATAACTTCAAACCCAAATACAAGCACAGGATTTCCTACCAGTACCAGCTGGAAGGGGTTTGGAAGAAGAGCACCTCGTTTGTTGCTTGCAGAAGATCCCAGTTTCAATCTCTGGAGTCTCCAGGGGAAAGACACCTGTCTGGAAGCCTGGAAAAGATGCGGCTGGTCAATGTAAGCTATACTGAGCTATATGGACTGATGGTCGAATTCAGTATAAGGCAGTAAATATTATTTATTTATTTATTTATTTATTTATTTGGGAAATTTATATCCCACCTTTCCCATGTGGAAGCAAATGCCCAAGCCAGTTTCCAAAGTTCCATAATAAATGTACAAAATATCACAGTAGGTAAAAAGAAACCAAAAAAGAGAATCAAACAAAGCATTAAAAACAGTAATTTAACAATAAAACTGAAACGTAGAAACAAAACAATGTAAAACCTAACATCTCTCACTGAGCCACTGGAGGAACAAATTAGACCAGGGAAGCAATCAAGCCATAGCAATATTTTAGAGGCACAGAGCGTGAATATCCACTCAGCAACCAAATGCCAGATGAAAGGGGTATGTTTCGATCCCTTGTCAAAAAGCCATGAGGGACAGAGTAGTTCTCGGTTCCCCTGGAAGGGAATTCCATAGTTGTGGTGCTACTACAGAGAAAGCTTGCCCACGGGCTCCACCTATCTCACTTGGGACAGAGGCAGCACTTGTAGAAGAATCTCCTCAGATGACCTAAAGAGGTTGAGCTGGAATGTATGGAAGGAGGCAGTCTTTCAGATAGCCTGGACCCAAATCATGAAGGTCCTTAAAGGTTTGTACTAGCACCTTGAATTGGGTAGCCAGTTTAGTTGCTGAAGCAGTGGTCCAGCAGAGTGATATTGTGAAACCCCTACAACCGCTTGAGCTGCTGCATTCTGCACTAATTGTAGTTTTCAAACTGTGTTAGGGTGCAATCCTAACCCCTTATGCCATTGCTTTCCAGTACTGACACAAAGGCAATGCAGCACTGAGGTAAGGAAACAAACATTCCCTTAGTTTGAGGAGGCCTCTGTGAGTGCCACCCAACTGCAGGATGCAGCACATGTCCCATTGGCACTGCTATGCAAGTGCTGGAAAGGGGTTAGGATTGCGCCCTTAGAGGGTAGCCCATGTACACCACATTACAGTAGTCCTGACTTGAATTTACTAAAGCATGGACCACCGTGGCCAGGTTCAAACGTTTCAAGTACAGCCTTAGTTGGTGCACCAGCCAAAGCTGCACATCTGTTCCTGCAGAGGGAGTGTAACCCCGTTCAAGGTGGGTAGATGATTTAGTGCCTGCATTGAGGATTTCCTGACTAGGAGGACCTCTGTCTTTTCAGGGTTCAATTTCAACTTCTTGACTTTCACCCAGTCCCCAATTGCATCCAGACAGCACCCCAGGATTTCCACACCTTCCTCAGAGTGAGATGGCAAGGAGACATAGAGTTGGGTTTCGTCAGCATACTGGTGACCTCTGACTCCAAACCACCAGATGATCTCCACCAGCAGCTCCATGTTGATGTTAAAAAGCACGTGGGATAGGACAGAACCTTGCAGCACCCCAAACTGGTATAAGGTATAACTATAAGACCATGATTCAGCGTCCTGTGCAGTTACCACAAGAGCAGGGCCAGTCCATTTATGAGGCAGACCAAGGTTGATGCATGGGATTGGCCTCCACTGCTTCTCCTCTTCCTGGTTTTGAAAAGAAGGAGGAGAACATAGCAGAAGAGGGTGTGTGGAGGAGAGAAGAGTGGCAGACTAAAGTGTCACACTCCAGCTCACTACTTTCTCTTCTGCTCTGTTCCCCCTTTCCTTTTCCAATCCAGAGAGCAGGAGGAGGAGAAGCAGTGGCTGGAACACCACCAGATCCAAGTGCCCAGCCTAAGAATAAGAGGAGAGATTCTCCTGTTAGTTTTATTCCCACCAAAACAAACCAGCCTCTGCCCACTGATTTGCCCCAAGCTCTCTCCCACTGCAGGTATCAGAATGTTTGAAATTAAAAGTCAGCAACTCTAGCTCATGCAGGGCAATGGCAAAGCTTCTTTAGCTTTTCCTAGAAGCAACTGAGTGGGCATCCTGAAATGGGCATAGGTTGTATGACAGCCACACAGCACAAAGGTTCTCTTGGGCTAGGAAATCTGACAGTTGTAGGTACAATAACGCCTCCTGTAAAGCCGTTTCCTTTAGTGCTGCTTCACAACAGCACTCTTCATTCTGGGTGTGACTGACAGCTATCACAGTCAATGAGAGTAGCACACTCTGAGGAGTGTGGGGTCCTTCAGTGCCAGTTTTGTGCCTCATTGTCAACAATGTCCCTGATAGTGCTATTTCACGCCACCTTCGACTCCTTTGATATGCCTTGTGCTGTTGGAGGTGTTGCTGTATATGACAAGACTGAAACATAACCCACAAGCTCAGCTGCATTGTTTGAAAATGTCAAAACCCAGCTGGGTAGACAGTGCCAAACAGCTCCCTCTCCCCACCCTGATAATGAAAGGGATCTATTAATACGGCTGATGCATTTGTAGGGGCATGCACACTGCTATTCTGGGACAACCGGCCCTTGATTCACATCAATCCCTCATTTGTTTACACTTTTACAGGGTGAATCAGAGGCTGGAGTTGAGACAGAAGCTGGCAAGATTGGGGGCTCTGTCTTGACTCACCTCTCTCTCATCCCCAGACAAATGATACCATAAACAATAGAAGGGTTCTTATCTCCAGCACACAGTGGTGGGCAGAGTTCCATAAAGGCACACGGTGTCCTGCGAAAGGTCCATAACATCGCAGACATCTTTCTGCTGTAGACAGCAGATGCTCTGGAACAACAAAACCTGCATGACACACACCTGGGCCTGCAACCTTGGAACCTAGACTTGAGTCAAGAAGCCCACTCGGTGCCTATCAGATATGTGAGAAAAACAGCCCACAGCTGACACCTTCCAATCATTCAACTATTTAATTACTGAGGACTCACTGGAAAAGCCCAGTGCGTAACACTTGGGTGGATGAAAAACAAAAACAAGCACACTTCTCTGCAGATGGTCTCTGATTCCTAGTTCATTGCTCAAGCCTTGAGAAGTCCATAAAGACCCAGCCACTCACACAGGCTTCAGTTATAAAACAGTGACAGTCTGTCTGTCCCCACTCTTGTCTCCCATGGTCTTTTCATCCTGAGGCCTTTGGGGTTTGCCTCTTAAAGAGGCAGAACACAAGAGTGTCTGCCACCAAGGAGCAGCATATGCCAAAATTGAGAGCAGAAGAGTTGCAGAAGAGAAGAGAGAGCTGGTTTGTACCCCCAACTCTGATTCACTTTGTTCAAGAGTCCGCTGAATGGTTTAGCTGTGTGAATGAATGGCCCCTAGGTAAGAAACACAGCTCCACAACACAAGTCAGTTACTTAAATGTCTCTGTCCACCTCTATCCCCGCATCTAGTCATTTGAACTACCCCTAAATGGCCTTTTTTTGTGGCTTGCAGTGGCATGGTGAAAATAGCCAAAAGCGTGGGGAGAACTTCTTCACACACCTTGCCTTGTGAAACTGCCTTCTGTGTGAAGGTAAGTACTGTACATTCTCTATAGCATTCATCTCTTATCACTTGATTATTCAGCACTGGGGTTTATTAATGCCTGCCAGTTCACTGGCTGCCTTTAGCATCAAGCAGCAACTTGCATGTTCAAATTACGTTGGCCACAAGCTTGGGCCTGATTAATCTGTTTTACTACAAATCAAGCACCACACCACAGACAAGACTTTTGTATCACCTATCAAATCCAGTGTTCTTTGTTCACACTGCTTGCCTGCTACTGATTGTAAAGGGGTGAGAGAGAGAGATGTGTGTGCGCACCCATGTGCCAAGCCCTGCCAACTCTGAAAAGTGAGACGCAAAGGAATCTTCTTCTAAGTGTGCATTATCGGTGGAGATGTGTAGTAAACTCTTGATTACGCAGAGCCCAATCCTATGCATGTCTACTCAGAAGTAAGTCCCATTAGACTCAGTGGGGTTTACTCCCAGGAAAGCTTGGATAGGATTGGGCTATTACTCAGCAACTGCTAAATGTATATTTGTGCATTAGAACTTTTTGCCTCAACTTTGAGGCTTCCCGTAATGCAGCTCTGGAATTTGTACTGAACACAAATTAATAAGAGCAGTGCCTCTGGGCATATGCAGAGTGCCTTTTCCTTGCCACTGAGTAATTGCAGCAGGTACTCTTTCCACAGGAAGCTACCTTCTACCTGTTCTATCTCAGTATTGTATACAATGATCGGCAGTGGCTCTCCAGGGTTTCAGGCAGGCAATTTCCTCAGCCCTACATGGAGATGTCAATTGAATCTGGGACCCTCTGCATGCAAAGCAGGGACACTATTACTGAACTGCAGATAAGGCTGGCACTTGGCTAGGTTGGGCACTGGGTGATGTTCCAGGCCCATCAGAGGACCTGCCTGGCTAGACCTGCCCCTGATCCCTCACTCAAGTGACAGTGTCCAGTGCACCATCAGAGGCCAATTGGGGGGGGCCATGGAGGGCCAAGAGAAAGCTTTTCCCAAGGGCCCCAGCAACCTGGCACCAGCACTGACTGTGGTCTTCCCCATTTGTATTAGGCCACACAGCTTCCAGGCAAGTTCAAAGCCTCTCTTTTAATTCTAAGAAGGTATTTCTCCCTCTGTCACCTTGCTTTAAGCTTTTGGTTTTAAGTGATTCTGTCTGTGTTATGCAAATACAGAAAGGATTTGGCCAAGATCCAGCGGAGACTTAGGGTGCAATCCTAACCCCTTATGTCAGTGCTTTCCCATTGGTACTGCTATGCCAGTGCTGGAGAGGGGTTAGGATAGTGGCAGTCAGAAACCCAAGCTGTTTGGGCGGCAGTTAGGATCCCAAGCTATTCTTATTCTACCTTAACCCCTGAGCCATACCTACTTGCTGCTGGGTATAGGAGCAAGGGGAACAACCTCAGAATGACTTGCTCTGTGGGTGCTTCATCCCCCCCCCCAACCAGGAATAGATCTTGCATTCTTTGAATCAAGCCAGACAGTGCCGGTTATCCTCAGTCCACCACCACCCCCCTTTTGGAAGCAGGCCGAGCCTGACGGAAACTGGGTTCTAAACACCAGACAAGATCCATTGTTTGCTTTTGTGGCTGCTTTGCTCCTTTGAAGTCTCTGGAAGTTAAACACAGGCAAGCAGGCGATGCTGTTTTGCAGGCGTCGAAGCCTCTCTCCCCTGATAAGGACATTTCATCATGCAGAAGAGGAGGGAGTGGGGACTTCAGAGACTTCTCAGAAGGATTAGGGAAGACAGCCGAAAGCCTGGGCAATAGATGAGAATACCTATGTCACCACCATAACATTCTACAAGGAAGTGTAGGCATAGATTGACTTTTTGAACAAAAGAAAGCACAGTGGGTGGGTTTGTGATGATACTCCAGGGATTGCATTCTTTGAATTCATCATTGTTGGCAACCTTCAGTCTCGAAAGACTATGGTATCGCGCTCTGAATGGTGGTTCTGGAACAGCGTCTAGTGTGGCTGAAAAGGCCGATTCGGGAGTGACAATCCCTTCCACACTGGGAGCAAGTGCAGTCTGTCCCTGGTCTGTCTCCCTGGCTATGGGCCTTCCTTCTTTGCCTCTTAGCCTCAGACTGTTGGCCAAGTGTCTCTTCAAACTGGGAAAGGCCATGCTGCACAGCCTGGGAGTGGTCAGTGTCTTTGAATTAATATACTGTATACTGTAGTGTTTCTCAAACTGTGGGTCTGGACCCACTAGGTGGGTCGCGAGTCAATTTCAGGTGGGTGGCCATTCACTTCAATATTAGACTTGATGCTACCATGGTATGTGACTGCATTTGGGGAAATGTTACAGGCCTGTACTTTTAACAGTTACTAGGTATATTCTTTCAACAATGATAGTAAGTGGGACTTACTCCTGGGTAAGTGTGGGTAGGATTGCAGCCTAGGATGGCTAAAAATGTTCCTGCCTGATGACGTCACTTCCGGTCATGACATCACTTCCGGTGGGTCCTGACAGATTCTCATTCTAAAATGTGGGTCCTGGTGTTAAATGTGTGAGAACTACTGGTATACTGATTATACTGTATTTTGGGTTGGGAAAGAACTGTGTTCTAGGAAGACCAGATGCCTTCAGTCTTTGTAGCTCTTGAGTAATATGTATCTCTCTTCCCTACCTCTTTGCTTTTCCAGTTTTCCTTCTCACACCTGGTGTTTACTCCATTCTTTCCTAGATCCCCTGCTTCTTTTGCTCCTCTTTACCTGGGACCTCCTGCCTGCCCTGACTCTGTCTGTGATCAGTGCAACTGAGTTATTCGGAGCCAGAGACACTTTCAATTAGAAAAGTTCCACCAACAGCAATCAGAGCAGGCTCAGAGTAAGAGTGAACAGCAGTGCTTGACTCTACTAGCTGCCCAATCTGTTGGCGACATCCAGAAAATTGCTGCAAGACTCTTCCTTTCTACCACAAAATACTTTAGCACATTCCAAAACTGAGTGATTTTAGGCTCTGAGCAGGTTGCAGAAAGCAGTATGCACAAGTTGTTGGTACAGACATAAGGCTGTATGACTATCTACATATCAAACAGATGCACCTCTCTGGGTTTGAATATGTTCTTCCTTCCCCTTCCAGCATAGACAATTCTTCTCCACTTCTTGCACAGACCATCTCCCTTTCTTTCAGACTGAAAACTGACTGTGGTTAGCAGGTGATAATAAATTATAATGCTTACTTACCTTACAGGGTTGCTGTCAACATGATACAGCTGACAGCGCTATATAAATGCTAAGTATTTATATGCTTAAATGCTAAGCAAAGGACACTTTCCTCCCTATCCCCTCTATGCACACATTCTCATTGCCGAATGCAACAGGGAAGAGACAGTTTAGCCTTGTGGGAAATTAAGAGTCCCTAAGGAAATGGCTTTCTAAAGAGGAAATGGCATTCCGAAACTGTCTGTGTCAGCAGCACAGCCCAAAATTACTAGCAGCTACCCAAGATCTGTTAAATGGAGATGCTATGGATTAACATTGAGATCTTTTATGTGCAAAACAGGTACTTTATCACTGGACTCAAGTGCCAGACCTCTCTTGCCACATGGTGTGGGCACTTCTCCCATTTTTGTCTTTGTTAAACGGGTTTTGCAGGTTCTTGAACTGTTTCAAAAACCAGCAAAACATTTCAGACCAGAGTCCACAGTGGGACAGTAGAAATGCACTGGTGCACCATGGGAAGCCAAGCATCTCTCAAACCATTTTCAGCTCTCCTAAAAATTATTGTCTGTCTCCAGCCACAAACTAGCATTGCAATTCCTTCTCTCCCTTCCAAATATTCCTGGAAGAGATGCCACTGCTATTAGCTGAACTGATGTCAAAATGACAAACAGAAAAGGGTATGAGGCCCTGGTGCAACCTTCGGCTAAATGGCCTTAACCTTCACCTAATTCTCAGAAAAAAATGATTTCCTGTACATGGGGCAATGTGCTGCAGGTCATAACCAAAACAGAAGACAGGGTAAACATGTTAAAAAAAAAAAAAATCTCTACCAACCCCCCCCCCCCAACACACACTGTGCAATGTTGTCATATAATTTTAATGGAAAACATTAATTGTGTGATAAACAGCTAAGGAATTAACCCTTCCCATTTTCATAAGGTTTGATGAGTTTGTTTTGATTTTGTAAGTGAAACCATTTAATTTGACATTCCTAATCCTCAGGAACAGGCACTATAAAATCCTATTTTTATAATGGCATGTGCCACTGTTCAGCTCTTGAGTCTCTTAAGAAGGCCCACAGCAGCCATAAAAATCATTTCTAAAATCAGGTTGGAATGAACATTCTACAATCCTAATAAAATGAACAAATCAATAAAAGCATAGCAACAGATATGTGGCAGCAATTTGAGATTACTCTTGGCTATTCCTGGACTCAGGGGTTGTAAAAGCAACATTCCAGCAGTTCCAAGATCTCAAGAAGCCGCTTGGGCTGTACCAAGGGTTGCCAACTACTGTATCCTTCAATCCTACTCTTTTGCAGTTAACAGCAGCTAGATCTATGGACAGTGGTAGGTGACAATGTTCCTCTCCATGCCGCAGAAAGTTTCAGCTGCTGATTTCTGCAGATCAAGCTGCTGAAGCAGGAATAGAAACATGTCAGGCCTATAATCAGTTGGCAGTCCTAACTGGTAGAATGCATAAGTTATACTCAGATTCCCCATTAGATTCCTTTTCCTCCCCATCTAGTCCACCATCTTTTCATCCCATCTTTCCTTTGGCATGCAGAAGGAGAGCACTTCTGAGGTTGCCAACATCTGAGTTCTCCACTAAGGTTGCCAACATTTGAGTCACAAATCCTGTGCTGAGATCACAGGAAGGATGGAACCAGGAGGCAAAGCAGGGCATAACTGGGGGTCCTGGGGAGAACCCTGGTGAATCAAGAGAGCAGAGCCTGGCAAGTTCAAGGCTAAGGCCAACAGCAAAAAAACATAAAATAAAATTTTATGATTTGGACATATAATGGTGTTTAATACTAGTTACCTTCTAGAAGAACATTTCGGGGGGCTGGACCAGAGATAGACAGTTGAGAACATTCTTAGTAATCCTGCCATTCTCCTTCCTCTTTGACTCTCTTTTCTTCCCAAGCAGAAGGCAATCTGTGAATGGATGGAAAGCAAACCGAAAACATACTGTGTTCTCTTCATCTGCTGCCAGTTTAACTGGCTGCTGTTTTTAGAGGACTGTAGGAGGTAAAGTGGCTAAAATTGGGGGAAGTTCCAGGGGTCTGAGTTTGTGGATTTCACTCAAGACCCTCCTCACCTTTTCCTGCATATTCAAGCACTGCCTAGAATGGAAAAAGGGAGACATTTGGACTGGATGCAATGAGGTTGTTTCCAAGGTTCCCCCACTGCTCTGCAAATGTTACAGCTGCTTTTGCCCTAATACAGTATTATTCCTTGTGTACACTTGAACTGATCGTGGCCAGCACGCTACTCTTTGACGTGGATGCTGGAGGGAGTGATATCTTATAACCCTGCTATAACTGAAACTTGGAACCATTTCACCTATTGGGACCAAGATGTGGCATGGGACCATAAAACCATGCAAATGCATCACAAATGCAGTGCAGAAAAAGTAAGTTCAGAGTTACAGGAGCATGCACATTTGGAAGCTAATAATCATTTTTTTCAGAAAAAAAAATTTGGCAAAGCACCCGACCAGACTCCATGGAAGCGGCTCACTCATTTGGCTCACTTACCATTATACTATGAATCCCTTGTTCGCTTAATGCAAAACAAGTGTTCTTATTTTCCATTGTAAAATATTGGAGGGTGTCCTGGCTAAAGGTGGTTGGAAGAATGTAGCATATGGCTAAGCTTGAGCTGGGAAGTTCAAGTGTAACTGTGAAAACTCACTAAGTGACCTTGGTTCAACCACTTTCTTTTTAGGAGAGGTGCCATAGCTTGGTGGCAACAGGGCCTCTGAGAGGAATTTTATCAGGGCCTCTGAGGGGGTACACATTTTCTTTGGGACCCCTTCCCAAAGGTGGGGAGGGCAAAACAGGGGGGAGGGTGGCAACAGCTGGAATAATCTTTGGAGTCCAGGTCTACTGGACTTCCCGATGCAGAGCCTAGGTCTATCTGCCCACATGGCATCAGCAATTTGATACAGTACTATGGAAAACAAAACACATTCCTAAGTCTCTTCAAAATCTTTTAAATATATAAAATCATTGCCAAAAAAAAATTAGCATCATTGTATTCAGGCTCACACTAGAATGAAAAGTGTCTTGTGCATATCAAAATCTGCTTTTGCAACAGTTGTAGCCCCACAGCTGTGTTCCTGAGCTCCTATACACTCCTTTATGGTAAGCAGATCCACAAACCAAGGAGTTATTGTCGAAGGTCAGTTTCCTCCCAGATTTGACAGAGTGTTAAGGAGTGTCATATATGCATTCCTTGGCCCAGTACATATGGCTTGCCAATAGCCGCAGTAGCTGCAGCTGCACGCTTGTGGTAGTGTCCCCAGCATCCCATGCAGGCAACAAGTCTGAGTAGATAGGAAAGTGTAAGATCCCAGGAAAGTTCTGGGCCCCCTCCTTTGGCTCCTGGGCCCCCTCCTTTGGCTCCTGGGCCCCCTTTTTGACCCTGGGCCCGGGTACAAATTACCCCCTCTCCTAGGCACTGGGTGGCAAACTACATGCTTTGCATACAGATTGTCACAGGTTCAAGCCCTGCCCTCTCCAGATAGGGCTGGCAAAGACCCCTACCCAAAACCTAGGGGAGCTGATGGAGCAGTGATCTGACTCAGTATAAGGCAACTTCATATGTTATTCCCAAAGGGGGGAACAAGCATGCCCTTAACTAAGTAATTTTCCCTCTCCCCTTGCTAGACCTATTTTAACTTGAGGGAAAGGCCCTTTTCACACAGAGTGCATTTTTTCATTATCAGTATACACCTTGCTCATTTTTATATAGATACTTCTGAAAAATGGTTAGTGAAACTCTCTCACAGAGAGAGAGAGAGAACTGTAATTCACACATATACTTATTATAACACACGCATATACTGCATTTCCCCTGGGGGCTGGGGATAAGAATAGGCCCTCAGTTTGGCTGTACTTGTCGTAAGAGGCGACTGAACAGCCACCAGGTAGATGGGACTCGTTAGCCTGGGAAGGCAGCTCATCTGAGAGAAGGAAAACGCTGATCCCAAACCTCCACTGCCTTGTGGCTACATCCAGTTATGGAAAAGGCTTCAGGAGTCAACCTTGAGGCAAAATCTGGAGCCGGAGTCCCTGAGGCAGTTCATGGCTGAACATAGTCACGTTCTGGCAACTCCTGCGACGCCGCTGGAACCAACTGTATTGGCTTCTGCCTTTCCATTGGACCATTTCAGCGATGTGGAGAGGGGGGATTTGCTGCATGGGACACAGTCTATCCTCCATATCTACTTTACCCAGGCTTCGCACACTGGAGAGGACACTCTGTTCCAGAACCACCATTCAGAGCGCGATACCATAGTCTGCCGAGACTGAAGAATGCCAACATATACTGCATATGATATACACAGAAGCAGTTGCTTGACTCAATTAGTTAAAATGAATTATTAGACCAAGTGCTCAAAATTCTCCCCACTGGCATCTGTACACTCCTGATATCATTGACTCAGGGCTCTGCAGACATCCACCAACCTGTGTGCTGGGATGGCTCCATACATCTCTTCAACTGCCTCTCTTAAATGTTCATGTATTCCAGGTTTTCTAAAATGAAGTATGAATTAGAGCTCATTAAAATGTGTCTACATTTTTGGCAGTGCCTTGTATATGCTTGTACGTGTGTCTGTGAAAAGAGAGAGAGAGAGAGAGAGAGAGAGAGAGAGAGAGAGAGAGAGAGAGAGAGAGAGAGAGAGAACACGTGTCCATATAAAAGGCAGTTCCTGCTCTATATGCATGTCCTGACCACTTCCCTTGCCAATTTTCCAAATCACAGAGTTGGGGGGGGGGTGTTCCTCCAGGCAGAAGATAAAACTATCATCCAAACCAGCCCCCTACTGAGAAAGCCCAAGGGCCTCACTTGTTCTCCTGTGGGTTTTTTAAAGGCACAAAGGTTGGTTTTTTGTAGCCTTTTTAAAGGTTAAGTGCAGCCATTTCCCCCCCTTCCAGACTGGGGTCATGATGCTGATGGAGGGAGGGCTTTTTTTCCAGCCTCCCCAAAGCTGCTTGTTCCCCCAAGGGGAAATGATACATATAGGTACCATATGTGATCATCAGAAGGGGGTTAGCTCCAGGTGACCTACAGATCTTAAACTTTTTCCCTCTAGGAGCCTTCAGATCCATCTTTGTTTCCATGTCAGCAATGACATGGAGCCTCCTCATTGTGGTTCTGTGGCCGCTGAGTCAGCATGTCTGGTTTGTTGGGGGCTGACTTATTTGAGGTGCTGTGATGCAACCTTTCATCTCGCTGAAGTGCTTTGAAAAAAGAACTGGATCTGATCACTGGGGTGTTTAAGGCACCCAGGGGAAACATGGCTACTTCTGAGTCTGGGGAACGTGTATGTGCCTGCCCTCATCTCCCAGTTCCTGGCACCTTTCACACAGTGTTAGTTCAGGCTCCGAGGAGCACCTTCGGGAGTTTCCACTGGCATGCAGCCCACCAGGCCCCTTGGCACTGACACATCAGTTATTGCTCAGAATCCGGGGACATCAGCTCCCCCATCCCTCCCAGCCCCAAGGATCTAGGCTGAGATTACCATACAAGTAAAGGAATGCAAAGATCCCCATCACTCCTTAGTCAGAGAGATGGGCAGAAAACGGGAACCCTCAACGACTCTTGGTTTCCAAGAAGGGAATTTATTACTCAAAGCCTGTAACGTTTGCTGCTTCTCTGAAAGGGCAAATTTAGACCACGCAGGGGGAATGACACGGCCCTTGTGATACTAGGAAGATGGGGGGGGGGGAGGTGGAGGGCTTCCCTTGCTAAACAAGGCAAAAATGAAAGGCCATGAAAATGCTGGGTTTTTTTTACTGTGTTTACTTTCACAAGAAGGCTTTGTTTCTCTGCCTCCTTATTCCTGAGAGAAGAATCCAGAAATTATCCTGCTGTGAGACCATGTCCCAAATATCCCAGATGTCCAGAATCTGGTTTCTAAAAAGTGAGGTAAAGGGGCTGAAACTTGCTTGGAAAGTCACTGTGTTAATTCATTGGAAAGTTACTTGGAAAGTTACTTCATTGCACAGTAACATTACATTCCTGGATCACAACAACCGTGTGAGGTAGGTTAGGCTAAGTCATTGTGACTGGCTTGCCAGGGTCACTCAGGATCTTGAAGTATGAAAAGGGATTTGAACATGGGTTTCCCTAATACCACACCACACTGTCTAATTGCATCCTTTGCTCTGTGACCCTGTGCTCTAAGTGGCAGTGAGAGCACCAGATTGGATGAGAGAGCACTAGAGACTCACAACACAATCCTATGCATGTCGATTCAGAAGTCAGTCCTATTGTGTTTAGGGGGGCATACCCCACTAAGTGTGTCTAGAGTTGCAATCTTAAGGCATCTTTCAATATTTGCCTGATGTACTAATATACAAGCAACATATAAATGGAAGCAAAGGGGCACTTCTACAAAGGAGAAGACCCTCCAGAGACCAATTTGGGTAGAATCTAAGCTGCGTCTCCTGCTCAGCTAACTCCAGCCAGAAACTCTCATCACTCTCCCTGCCCCTCTCTGACTTCCAAAACTGCCATCTGCTGTCTGTCCCCCCAACACACACCAGGGCCGGCCCATCCATGAGGACAACTGAAATGATTGCTTCAGGCAGCATATTGGTGGGGTGGGGTGCCCATCTCTGCCTGCCTACTTGCCCCCACTGCTCCTTCCTCTCCTTCCACTCCCTGGATTTGAAAAGGAAGAGGGGGACAGAGAGGAAGAGGAAATGTGGAGCGGAGGCATGGTTGATCTAGAAGACAGTGGGAGGAGCAGAGGCTGGCACATCATTGGATAAAGAGAAGCAGCATTTGGCATGTTGTCTTGGTTGTCAGGAGGTCTTGAGCTAGCCCTAATATACACCACCAGTGTGTCCCCTCCAACTGGAGAGGTGTTACTCTACCTGCTGGTGGGTCTCTAATTGGAACACACAGAGAAAGTCCCCGGCTATCAGGAGACCAGCTCCCCAGCTGTTTGTTCCCACTGATGAAACATCATCCAGCCATGGTAATTTAGGAGAAATTGCAAATCTTGTGAAATCTCAATCCCACAGCCTACCTATTGGCCAATTTCATCTAATTCACATGGGATCTAAAAAGTCCATTGCCCCATGCCTGTTTATCACTCCATTCAAGTTGTGATGAGGGAGTGTGGCTGACTCCACATTATCACTGCTGGATCTAGTGGAAGGGAGACTGATCTCACAAGTTGGCACTGGGGCCATATGCAAGTCTTAAAAAGACCTAGAGCAATTGGAGTGATCCAACTTCTCTAGGCTGAATGGAGACCATCAGGCCTTGGTCCAGACCTTGCAGGGATCCAAGGCTAGTACTTTTAACTGTCACAGGCAAGCTTTGTGTTCTGCTCTGCAACAGTCTTAAAGGCCTCCTTGAGGGCCTACTCAGGAAAGCGTTGGTGGTGATAAGTGATGGACGCTGGAACACTTTCAACTGGATGTATGTTCTTTCCCAGGTGTGTCAAACATAAGGCCCATGGGCCAAATGCGGCCCTCAGAAGCAATTTATTCACACACACACGCACCCCAGTATAATTGGGCTCTCCCAACTTGATACTTGGGCTTTCTCATAATTTGAAAATTTGAACAAGATTTGCACATCTTCTTTTCGGGCATTTGCAAGCTGATGAGTTTCTGTGTGAGAACAAAATGCTCATTTCTGACGATCATCTGCTTAATGATGTACTTTCTGCTTAATGATGTCACTTCCTGCCCTCAGCAGGCACTATGAATGCTAATTTCAGCCCTCTGTATGAAATTAGTTTGACATCCCTGTTCTAGTCAGTTTAGGTTTTACATTCAAAGGTCACGAGAAAGGAGTACAGAAAAGTGATTTAAGCATCACTTGTGAAAACAAATGTTTGGCTTTATTGCAATGGGTAACTTTTTTACAGGATCTTGAGCTCAAGCCTGCCTGGAAATCACGCCTTGTAGCTCGGAAAGGGTTCTCCCTGCTCTCAAATAGCATGTGGGAACTGGATTTGACTACTCTTGGTGGTGAGAGGGAAGGCATTCTGCTCATGATCAGAGAAACTGTTTATTATCAATCATCTTAAGCACAGGATCCTGGGAGTGGAACCAGAGGTGTAATGCACTGCTCCGGCGCCTCGGCCGGTGAACCTTACAGTGCCATGTGACATGAAGTGACTTCCGGGCTCTCCCCTTAGAACGGGGCACTTGCCGCAGTTGCTTCGTGCCCATGTTCCTTCTCTTGTGGAGGCTCCCTTTCAAAGGAGGAGGGAGGCGTAAACCAGCCAGCAATCATGCACACCGTCCCTTGGCATAGCACCCAGTGCAGGTTTCCCTCAAGCTCTGCCCTAGTTATGCCTACATGTTTGGAAGTAGGTGTAAAAATAAACATGCCCATCGCAGAAGGCTTGATTCCTGCATAGAAGCGAGGCCTAGCATTTTAAGGCCTCATTTTAAACATTAAGCCTCTGCGTATTCTTGTTTATGCATGCATATCTATGTGTACATGCATGCACACATGCATCATTTTTCCTAATCTATTGCCAAAAAGCAAGGCAAATCTTTCCCCTACATGCCCCCTACTCCCCTCCCATCCGGTCCTTACGTAAACATTTTGGGGGTTTTAGCCCCAGTTCTGGGAGGGAGTTGTGTCTAGTGCAGCGGTTCTCAAACTTCTGAGCAGCAGGACCCGCTTTTTAGAAAGACAATCCGTCCGGACCCAGCAGAAGTGATGTCATTAACCTGGAAGTGGTGGCATGGTCAAAATTTACATCATCAAGCAGGAAAATTTTTAGCACCTCCATACAACAAAAATTAAATCAAATTAAATCAGTAAATTGAAAGTTTACAATATGAATACGTTTTAAAAATTTATTTAATATAAAGAACCTTCCCAAGTACTTGCTGATCTGTTTAAAAAAATAATTCCCTAAACATCCCAAAGGCTGCAATCCTACCCACACTTAACCGGGAGGAAGCCCCATTGACTATCATTGTTAAAAGTATATACATAGTAGTATGTTAAAAGTACAGCTCTGTAACATTTCCCCCAATGCAGTCACATACCATCAAGTCCAATACATTAAAAATAACATTGAAATGAATGGGGAACCACCTGAAATTGGCTCACGACCCACCTAGTGGGTCCCGACCCTCAGTCTGAGAAACATTGGTCTACTGGTTCAAGCAGAGGGCTGGGAGCCAAGACTTTTGGCTTCTCTTTTTAGCTTGAAAAAGTGGGGAGTGGATGGGTTAAGAGCCAGCTTTCTTGGGTTTGATTCTTGGCTTTGGGATTGGAGAGGGCTTCAGTGAATTAATGACAAGGGACAACTGGGAGCCAGGACTCCCGGTTCATGTTACTAGCCTGAGGAAATACAGCAAACTTGGATATTGCAAACCTTTTCCCAGCTGAGATGCGGACCAGTTGAGCCTCCTCAAACACAAATGAGAAATGTGGACCTGGGTACCGCATAATGTGTGAACAGCCCTAAGGTTGCGAGGCTAAAAGAAGGTTATCCATGAATGATGCTTGAACTCCTTGGAGAAATTGTGTGAGTAATCATATATAACATGAGTAATGATACATGTTTATCCATGATTACAGTGCTTTTCATTTAGTAATCCAGGAATTCCCAGACTATGAGATGGACAAGCGTGCCAGCAGATGATTGAAAATGTGCTGTTACAAATACATCCAATGAATAATGAAGGCCTCAGTCCTAAACACCCTTACTAGTGAGTATAAGACCCATGAAACACAAGCATATTTATTTCTCAGAAAACATACATAGAATTGCACTGTAAAGAGTCTTGGGAGCCAGAAGCATATACACATTGAGGAGGAGGCAGCCTATGCTGTGTCTCTGCATGATTTACTGTTCTAACCTTGCCTCCTTCCTCCAATCAGCCTGTCTAGGGAAGTGAATTGTTCCATGCTTGTACATTAGGCACAATCAGATAATTTTTTCCTGGTGCAGGTATAGCCAAATTACCTACTCTGTTATGTCTCATTCTTTTGGGCTTGCCTCTTCCCAATCATGAGTTGCACTCAAATCAGTGACTCATGTAGAATCACAGAATGTGCAAGCTCCTCTGAGGCTGGATAATTTGTACTCCTACCATTTTCAAACCAAGTCTTATCTGAACAGCTCCTCCAATTTTAATTCAGAATAAAGTATATTCAATTATCAGATTATCATCACTGTAGTAATCTTTACAACAGTCCTAAAGGTAGGTCAGTATCCCCCTCCCCCCATATTTCAGAAGGGGGAGACGGGACTGAGGATAGTGGTGGTGGCATCAGAAGAAAAATATTTGGGGGAGACACAGAAGGGGCAAAGTTCATTTCAGGGTGGGAGAAAACTGTATCTCACATGTTTAACTTCTGAAAGAAAAAGAGTGGTGTGTTTCTTTTAATGTTCTCATTTCAAATGCAAAGGGAAGTGAGCCCATGACCCTTTGGTGCATCATCAGGCACAAACGGACTGCTCCTCTCGCACTCACTGGATTTGAAAAGGGAGGAAATGGATGGAGCATAAGAAGAGGCCTGGAGGAGAGAAGAATGTCTTTCAGGGAACATTCTAGCCCAGCACCCTCCTCTTCTTTCCCCCCACTTCCTTTTCAATTCCACTGAGCACAGGAGGAGGGGTGAGTGTGGGAGGAAGAACATCAGTGAAGAAGATGGCAGCAGATGGTGGAAGTAATGGCGCCTGGTGCCCAGTACCCAGGGCTGGCCCATCCATGAGGCCAACTGAAGTGGTTGTCTCAGGCAGAAGTTCGGTGGGAGGCACCCATCTCTGTCTGCCTCCTTACCTCCACTGCTTCTCCTTCTCTTTCCACTCCCTGAATTAGAAAAGTAAGAGGGGGCCTGAGAAGAAAAGGGAATGTGGAGGGGAAGGGAGTGCTGAGCTAGAAATTTGGAAAGTGGGAGGATCCAAGTCTGGCACATCATCGGGTAAGGGGAAAGTATCATTTGTCGTGCAACCTGAGATGTCAGGATGTTTTGGGCAGCCCTGCCAAGACCCTCCAAATCCATCGGAGGCAGCCCCTTCTGTCCACCTTATAGACTGGCTGGACACAGAACACATCATGCATTGCCGTTCACTGTGCACAGCCTTCGCAGCAAACCCTTGTGTGCTGCAGTAGAAATGCAGCCTCTCCGATGCCTGAGGGCACAGAGATGTCCTATGACTGCCCAGGAATGTACACCAAGTAGCAAGAAGGATTCATCTAGGGTGGCTGTTTTTCTTTACCTGGCTTTGCACCCTCCAGTTCTGGCAACTGGCCCCAAAGGACAAGGGTTGTTCCAGTAAAGTCCGGACACAGTGGTAACCCTTGGCCACACTGTGTACACATGAATGAGGGCAATCAGCATTATCGGTGCCTGTGGGGATTATTCAGGAAGGTGAGGTATCTTACCTCTGTCTACCAGTGCTTGAGTAATTCCTTACTTTTTCACTTACAAAGGGAGTCATGAACAGGGAAATCACAGAGGAACTCCCTGAATCCTCTGCTTCCTCCATGACAGGAAGTCACCCTTCTACTTTGTATGGTGGATGAAGGTATTCTGGCTTGGCATGGATTCTGCTCTGGTATTGCCTTGTTAGCACAAACAGGCAGTTTATGAGCAGAGCTATGTACTCCTCTTTAAAGACACCATGTGCCTGTTTCCTCTGTTCTTGTGAGTGCAAATAACACAGTACTAAACACCATTTAAAAATATATAACAACCAACTGATTATTTATGTGAGCCTGACCTGTGGTTCAGTGTGGGAAGATTGCCCTCTCCCTTCCCTTCCTAAACCAAGAAGCAACATGGAACGGGTAGCAATCTTGGCTCTACTTTCCAGGTCTGGTCAACATCAGAAAGCAGCCTAGCACAGCCCCTGATCTCACCCACAAGCACACGCCGTTCCCCCCCCCCCCACCTGCATGAGAACATCCTGCTATCTGAACATTGTATGGCTGCAGGAGGGGACGGGAATCTTGCATGATGAGCCCCACTTCAGATTTCCAACAATGGCTATATAGGGTCTGTGCAGCATTTGCTGGCCGTACTGAAGGCTGGACCCAGCGGAGCTCCTTAAAACACAGAGGTGCTGCTGACAAGCAATGACTCAAAGGAAACTCTCTGTAAACACAGGCCCGGGATGGAGATCTCCATAATTAGCCAGGTGGTGGGAGCTGTTGAACACACCCCCACGCACACACACGCTGCAGGAGGAGACCTCGACAAGTCTCCTTTCCTTTGGCTTTGGTATATCCCCCCTGCCCACGCTGCCCCCTGTCATTCACAGCTGTGGCTGGGCCTCACGTTCTCTGTTAACAGATCATCACTGTAGGAGCCTTGCCACAGCTCCAAACAGAGCCATGAGAGCATGATTTCCTTGCCCTGCGCCATTGTACAGATTGAAATAGGGGCACACATATTACACAGGTCAACACACATTTTGCTGTCTTAAAAGTTAGACCTACTCCTGAGTATATTTGGGGTGCCAATTAAAAAAAAATGGCATCTGTTTTGCCCTATTAAATCTAGTTTCTGTGACACGGCATAGCCTTGTTAGTGAATGGTTCAAGCAGCTTCCTCGTGAGGAAGCCTACACCATGGCTTCCTCGTGAGGAAGCTGCTTAAACCATTCACTAACAAGGCCATGTCATATCACAGAAACTAAACATGATAGGGCAAAACTGATGCCATTTTTTTTTTAATCAGCACCCCAAATTCATATAAAACCACCATACATTTTGAAAAACGTTTTTCTGACCCTCAATTCTGCAGGCCTGTGTTATTTTTAGGTATGTAGTTGTTAGGTATTTATAATCCAAAGATTGCCATGCTGTGCATAGTTGCTTTGTTCTGAGGAAACATGCAGAGGAACAGGTAGGAGTCTCATCAACATCCTTAAGAAGTTCTTGGTTAAGCATTGGGGTCCGTTTACTAACAAACACTGCTTCCAAAGCCAATGCAAGGCTATTGCCGAGTTCAGCCAGCAATCCTTGTTACAAGGACTTCACTGCGCCCTTATTTTTATTGTGTAATGTTGGAGTGGACATCTTTGTGCTTTTGGTTCTGGATATACAGCGTCAAAAGCTGGCATGGTGCAGTGATTAGAGTGTCAAACTAGAACTGGGGAGGCCCAGATTCAGGTTTCTGCTCAGCTACAAAGCCAATCAAGTGACCCAAGGCCAGTCATAATTGCTCAGTCCTACCTCACAGGGCTGCTTTGAGGATAATATGGGGATGGGATAGAGAGAACTATGTACACTGTCCTGGACTGCTTGGAGGCAGTGAGTTGAAACTTGAATAGCTGGGAGGACTGGTGCAGTAATGAGTGCTTCTGAGCATGGACAGAATACCATTCCAAATAATCCACACACCCCCAATCAAAAATCTTGAGTTGTTTGAACCGAGCTTGCAAGTAAGAGGGGTGTAGCTTTCAAGGTGGCTTGAGCCTCAGTACCTATTGATGCTCCATTGTGACTCTTCTAACCCTGTGGCCACTAGACAGTTTTGCTACAGCCTTCAAGGGTTACTGCAGTGGGGTGGATCCAGAGTAGAACCTGGCAGATCAAGAAGAGATCCTGGAGGAGTCTGCTTTGTCAGAGATAGATCCAGAGTAGAATCTGGAGCTTACTGGCTTATCAGATCCTAATACTAATTAATTGTGCATGGTTTTATTAATCAGACCAGTATAAGATTTAGGGCGCAATCCTAACCCCTTATGTCAGTGCTTTCCAGCACTGGCATAGTGGTGCCAATGGGACATGTGCTGCATCCTGCAATTGGGTGTCACTCACGGAGGCCTCTTCAAAGTAAGAGAATGTTTGTTCCCTTACCTCAGAGCTGCGTTGCCCTTATGTCAGTGCTGGAAAGCACTGACATAAGGGGTTAGGATTGCGCCCTTAAGGTCTGAATTATAAGAAAAGAGTAAGAGGGTCCGTAATGAAATCCAACCCCCTCATTTTAATCAAATCATTCCCACCCCCCACTATAGTCTTTCAAAAACAGTTGCTAAGGAGGCCATAATAAAAAAGGTAAGGGGTCAGGCCCCCTTCCCCCGTTACTGGAATATTGAATTATCTATTATGCAGAGAGAGGCCTGCTTGCTTCTTAACTACATAGCAACACTTCAGCACATGAGTGATTAAGCATGTGCTTCCTCGACTTCAGACCAGAACAGTCCTTCTCCCACTAGAGTGCCCTCCAGGTCAGACAAGCAGCCGCTTCCAACTCTCCCTAATTCTTTCCATTTTGATTTTGGCATCCTCCATTGAAGAAGATCAAACATGCTTACTGGATCAGGCCTTGAACTGAGAGTATGTGTTCCAACCAGTTTGGGAGGGAAAAGAAATCAGCAGGAAGGAGGGTGGCAGCTGTGTGGCTCCACACTGTGCCCAGAGGGCAGTGCCCCCACAGAAAGGTGGCAAGCGCCTGTGTAGGAGCCAGAAGAAGAAGACTGGAGGAAGAGAGAGGCTGTGAGAGTGGCAACAGAGGGGGTGTTGGAAGACTTGCAAGGAGCTCTGGATTGAAACAAAGGCAGAGGAGGACTGCTGTGGGCAGCAACTGAAGACGGGCACCTACAAGAGGGACTGCATTGCAAGGGAAGTGGTGGCTTTCTGCAGATAACCTAGGCCTCTCTTATGGTTTTCATGTTTCACAAACTAGATGAAAATATAAATGTTTGGCAACTTCCCCCCCCCCTCCATTCTTTTCCTCGAAATGGCCTCTACTACTCCCTGACCAAATTGGTTGAGGGTAAACTTCAGAAGCCCTGGCAGCCACCTCAGAGCTGCTGGTGCCAGACAGTGCAGTAATGGATTTTGGTAGGGCAAGATGATCCTAAGATGAAGCACCTGAACCCGATGGGAGAGTGAGGGGAGGACCTTTCACCCAGGCTAGACATAAGAACATAAGAACAGCCCCACTGGATCAGGCCATAGGCCCATCTAGTCCAGCTTCCTGTATCTCACAGCGGCCCACCAAATGCCCCAGGGAGCACACCAGATAACAAGAGACCTCATCCTGGTGCCCTCCCTTGCATCTGGCATTCTGATATAACCCATTTCTAAAATCAGGAGGTTGCGCATACACATCATGGCTTGTACCCCATAATGGATTTTTCCTCCAGAAACTCGTCCAATCCCCTTTTAAAGGCGTCTAGGCTAGACGCCAGCACCACATCCTGTGGCAAGGAGTTCCACAGACCGACCACACGCTGAGTAAAGAAATATTTTCTTTTGTCTGTCCTAACCCGCCCAACACTCAATTTTAGTGGATGTCCCCTGGTTCTGGTATTATGTGAGAGTGTAAAGAGCATCTCCCTATCCACTCTGTCCATTCCCTGCATAATTTTGTATGTCTCAATCATGTCCCCCCTCAAGCGTCTCTTTTCTAGGCTGAAGAGGCCCAAACGCCGTAGCCTTTCCTCATAAGGAAGGTGCCCCAGCCCCGTAATCATCTTAGTCGCTCTCTTTTGCACCTTCTCCATTTCCACTATGTCTTTTTTGAGATGCGGCGACCAGAACTGGACATAGTACTCCAGGTGTGGCCTTACCATCGATTTGTACAACGGCATTATAATACTAGCCGTTTTGTTCTCAATAGCCTTCCTAATGATGCCAAGCATAGAATTGGCCTTCTTCACTGCCGCCGCACATTGGGTCGACACTTTCATCGACCTGTCCACCACCCCCCAAGATCTCTCTCTTGATCTGTCACAGACAGCTCAGAACCCATCAGCCTATATCTAAAGTTTTGATTTTTTGCCCCAATGTGCATGACTTTACACTTACTGACACTGAAGCGCATCTGCCATTTTGCTGCCCATTCTGCCAGTCTGGAGAGATTCTTCTGGAGCTCCTCACAATCACTTCTGGTCTTTACCACACGGAAAAGTTTGGTGTCGTCTGCAAACTTAGCCACTTCTCTGCTCAACCCTGTCTCCAGGTCATTTATGAAGAGGTTGAAAAGCACCGGTCCCAGGACAGATCCTTGGGGCACACCGCTTTTCACCTCTCTCCATTGTGAAAATTGCCCATTGACACCCACTCTCTGCTTCCTGGCCTCCAACCAGTTCTCAATCCACGAGAGGACCTGTCCTCTAATTCCCTGACTGTGGAGTTTTTTCAGTAGCCTTTGGTGACGGACCGTGTCAAACGCCTTCTGAAAGTCCAGATATATAATGTCCATGGGTTCTCCCGCATCCACATGCCTGTTGACCTTTTCAAAGAATTCTATAAGGTTCGTGAGGCAAGACTTACCCTTACAGAAGCCATGCTGACTCTCCCTCAGCAAGGCCTGTTCGTCTATGTGTTTTGAGATCCTATCTTTGATGAGGCATTCCACCATCTTACCCGGTATGGATGTTAGGCTGACCGGCCTATAGTTTCCCGGGTCCCCCCTCTTTCCCTTTTTAAAGATAGGCGTGACATTTGCTATCCTCCAATCTTCTGGCACCATGGCCGTTTTGAGGGACAAGTTGCATACCTTAGTCAAGAGATCTGCAACTTCATTCTTCAAGTTCTGACCAGAGGAAATGGAACACTCATGCAACTGCCTCCCCCACATGCTTTCCTCCAGCCTTCCTCAGAAGGTTGCTATTCTTCTACTTTTCACTACCGTATTCCTTACAAAGGAATTAAGCAAACATGGCAACAGTGGACTTAAAAAAAAAAAAAGTCTGCGCAACATGCACTTCAGTGCATAGTATCTAAGCAGATTAAGTATCTGTCAGATTAAATAGTTCAAGGTACTTTTCGAGAACATTTTTTTTCTGGAAAGTCTTTGCAAAATCACAACAATTAGCTACCTCACAAACAGGAAAGATGGCATTAGGGGTCGGCTACGGGGCCCACCCCACAGCCTCAGTGGTAGCACCCAATGAATTCAGGGGCTAGTGGAGGGGGCATGGAGGACCCAATGCAGAGGACCAGCACTGCAAATAGGACTGCCAACTGATGGGAAAAAACAGTATGGCCTGCTCTTGTGCCTTTTAATAGCATGGGCAGGAGGTCTGGTCTAGAGGGTAGAGCCTCCATTTGCCTGAAGATTAACATCCACAAGGTCGCCAGTTCGAGGGCACCGTGCGACCTTGAAGCAGCTGACAAGCTGCAGCTGAGCTGTTCCATCTGCTCGGAGCGTGGGAGGATGGAGGCCAGAATGTCAAACCAGATCGGAGTGTAACACCTTGAATGTGGTGGTTCTTGAAAGAGAGAACCTTCTTTCAATTTGTAAAAATCCCTGCGTGGATTTAATAAGCCTGCCTGTGTAAACCGCCTTGAATAAAGTCTTGAATAAAGACCAAGAAAGGCGGTATATAAATACTGTATATTATATTATTATTATGTGACATTTCTTGTGGCATGGAATTAAGTGCTGTCATCTGTTCGTGTCTATATACCAAGCTACTGTTTAAGGCACAGATGTAGAGGTTGGTTAAAAAAAGCTTACGACTCAAGAGTTTATTGAAACGACAACAGGAAGCTGGTGGCTTCCAGAGCGTATCGGGCATGTACGCCAGCCAGTAGTCAAGTTAAATGTATACATATACCCAGACATAACTCACTTTTGCATCCTCTTTCCCAGGACTGTTGGTTGCTGAGGGATTTGCATGCAAACAGAAAATCTGCCTGCTATTTCCTGTCAGGCCCAAAGTCTTGCTGTGACTGCTGCCTCTCCCAGCCATGATATTTGGGCAAGTAGCAGGTACTCCCTTTTATGGTGGTAGAGATGGAGAGAAGGTAAGAGAGTAGTAGGGGGGCAGCTCAGAAACCTGACTTGACAAAATCCTGCGAGACCAGTTAGGAAACTCAGCAGGCAAAGAGTTAAGCAGACCCCCCTAGGCAACAGCAGAAAGGAAGATGTAAGTTATCTTGGCTTTAAGAGGAACATCATTTTCTGTGTGACCCGTGCTGTACAAGACAGAGTCTAAACTGATGGTTATTATTACGTTATGCTTTGCTCTTGCTTAGTGAAGTGACTTGGCTGTTGTTTTAACAGAACAGTTGTCTCTCTAATACAGAAAAAACAGCACATGCTGTTGGTACGGCTGCGCAGGTGAGCCACTTGGGGTGGCAGAATTCCAGAGACACCAAGCATGTTGGGAAAATCCCAAAAGAAAATCCCAAAAGAAATCCCAAAAGGCTGCCCCCTCCCAGCCTTTCAGTGAAACAGATTAAACAAAACTTAGTGAGAGCAACAGCATGTCATAACTTTCAAGTCGGCATCCCAGATCCTAACTGTCAACTACGTGAAAAACAACAACTGTCACACAGCTCACTAATCAGTGCCAGATGACCAGAAGAAAAAAAAAAAAGCCTGGTCCAGTCCTCCATTTTTAATAACAGTCAGTAGCTTGATCTTCAAAAATGAGCAGGTGATGCTTTTCACAGCATGCTAATGATACTATGCTCATGTCTGCACATCAAGTTGCTCTAAAAGCACTAGAGCAGGGGCTGAAAAAAACGTTGGCAACCATACTCACTGAGATTTTATTTCTCATACAGCTCTAGTGATTGATATAAAAACAGCACCGGCAGAAACAAAGTCAAGCAAGAGACTAGGCTAAGGTACCAGGCAGCTAGGTCAAAGACGTATGTTGACACTAGATGCTGTCTTCATTGTGCTGTAGCCCAGGAATGTTTGCTGTGGCTCTGCCCATTAAAGCACAAACTTGAATAGGAAGAGGGCAAGACTGGCCCAAGACCTCCCATGCCAAATACTGCTCCCTTTTACCTGATGAGGGAGGACCAGAGGCTGGCACATCAACTGTTAAAGAAAGAGAGGAGTGAAGGGTAAGAGGAAGTGTGGAGGACTTCCTCTTCTGCTCTGTCCCTTTACCAATCCAGGAGGAGGACCACTGGAAGCGAGTGGGCAGGCGGAGGTGAACATCCCCACCAATCATAAGCGTCCAAATGAGGAAAGTATGGAAGACTGGTTTGCACCACAGATGGATTAACAAGGCAATATGCCATGGCACCATTTAGGATTGAATGTTCGCTATTGCATCCCCCCATGGTATGAAGTCTTCCCTGCACTTGATCTGTTGCCTCAAGGTTAGCACACTATCCAGCAAACTGACTCACTATTTCCTAGATTTCTTGTTCCATTGAGAGAAAGGAGCATGTTTTGGCTCCTGTAGTTATGAGGTCCAGATACGGTATGTAGTGATTAAGCATAAGAGACTTCACTGTACTATTCTAGGCTCAACCAATCCTTGACCCTCTCTGGAAGGCCAGAAGTCAGTGTACTGTACTTACATCTGGAAAGACTATAAAATAGTGTCCAGGATTGAATTTAAGCCAGAATACAGAAGGTATAAATGAAATGCCTCAGTCTTGGAACCTGAGGAAGGATAATAAAAATATTCTTGAACATGGGCAAAGCACCTCCCCTTCACACAGCCAGCATCCATATAGTTGGGACTGGAGAAGTGTTCCCAGAACCATAGAGGCCCAGAAATAATGGCCTGAAGGTCTTGATGCTCTTGCACTTTTACATATAAGCATCAAGGCTCTGTACAGCAGCTCCCTCTCCATGCATATACTGAACACATGGAGAGGCAGCCATGTCTGTTCGCTTTGTCTATGTCTGTTAGCTGTCTTTTAGCTATGCGCCCCTACACTGACATGTCCACTAGCTCCCTAAGTTGCATGAAAGCTCTCATGCAACCTGGTTGTATGAGAGCCAGGATAGTGTAGTGGTTTGGAAGATGGACCGAGACCTGGAAGATCCAGGTTCAACCCGAGTAGTACTCCCTAATGTGACCCACCTACCTGCAACACGCATTGGATGCAGCACACAGCATTTGGATATTGTGTTCTAAAAAGCTGCTCTTGCCCCCTTCGCTGACATTCTTGGCACAGTCATTTAGAGTGAGGCTGGCTGCTTCCTGAAGTGGGCGGCCTTGCCCTGAGTGTTCCAGAGGTAATTGCAGTGACATCATCACATCACCGCATTCTGGGTCAAAGGAGTGAGGGTGGAGGGGGCGGCAAGATGGCTGGCATGCCCTACGGTGTGCCACTAGTCAGCTACGCCACTACCTACCTCATGGGGTTTTTGTGAGGACGAAAAGAGGGGAGGAACTATGTATACCACCTCAAGCTCCCTGGAGGAAGGGTGGTGGAAAAATGTGAAAAAATAATAAATGTTCAGCTTGAGTGTGAAAGGGGGCCAGTGCTCATACAGCTATACACACATATGGCCCTTTACACCTAAGCACTGAATTTGTGGCTGCCCCTTTCTCCTCCCTCATGCGCAACATGCAAGTAGGAACATCTTTTGCACAACACTCCTTTGAACATCACTTCTTTGTGTACTCCTCAAATCTCAGCCCAGTGCCTTCTGCAGAGGAACTCCCAACTGGTGGAAGGGGCACTAACTGCTGCAAACCTTTGTGGAACTTCTGGATAAGAGTAGAAAGGCCTATTGGCAACATCGAGGCAGGCCAACACTCCTCCCTGCCCACCAGTGCTGGTCTCCTCAGCTCAAGACACTAGGGTAAATAAAACCATAAAAGGCACAGGATGAAGGCTGCCCATGAACAGTAGCACATGCTGGAGCAGCATTATCTCATTCTCTGGACTTGAGTTACGGCTCATGTGTCCGAAGGATTGGCCATTATTGCCATATAAGCTACTCTAAACTTCCTGAAGGAAGAGATGTATGTGTGATGAAAAAATAGGTCATCATAAGTTCCTGGCAGGCACCAGGCCTCCCATTTCTGTTGTATTATTTTGAGCTTTAAAGCCTGCATATGTTTGGCACCATAGCCCTGCTCCAAGAAACTGGAGCTCTTGAATGCAGCTGTCAGCCATCGAGGATGCAGGTCATTTGTCCCAGGGACCACAAACAACCAGGAGTGTGAGAACCATGTCTACAATCTGTCAACCTCCATACTCTTCCAGGACAAGAACCTCATAAGTCTTTCGATAGTTCTTACTGATAGTAAACCTGTGCCTTGGCTGTTCAGGTTCACATGATTTAATGCTCCTTCAAACAGCCCACATCCCTGCATGCAGAAATCTAGCATGTCAAGGAGAGAAGGCCAGGCTTGAACACTTGTCCCTGACATGCTAATTTTTGATGTAGAGGGAATTTTTTTGTACTGTGAAGACATATTCAATCCTATGTGTTCCAACTTATAGTCAAAAGTGGTATAGTCCAGAAACAAGTTCATCTCAGGGAAAACTAGGTGCCCAGTCCTATGCATGTCTATTTAGAAATAAATTCCACTACTATAGTAAATGGGGCTTACTCCCAGTTTGGAAGATGAACCTAGACCTGGAAGATACAGGTTCAAATCCCCACTCAGCCATGAATATTCCTGGGTGACATTGTACCAGTCACTCACTCTCTACATTACCTACCTCTAGTTGTGTAGTTGGGGGGGGGGGGTCAAAGGGATGCTGTGACCTTGGGTGGCACTCTGTGGGGGAGGTGGCAATGCCACCCTCACTGTGATCCACCTACTCCCAGGTAAATGTGGATAAGATTGCAGCCCAGGGCTTTGATTTTATTTGGATTCAGGGCTAAATCACCCATGCATGATGCAGAGCGCTATAGCGTCAGATGAAGACACATGTGTGAATGAGCCTTCAGAGATGAAATACCACAGGTAGAAATTTCACAGCCTAAGACACAAGGCTTTTTATTTACAGCATTTACCACATTGCTATCCTACCTTTCTCTCCTTGAGGGGACCCAGGAATCCAAGGCTTTTCTATGGAATCCTTTCAAATGTTCCACCTGAACATCAAGCAATGCAAAATCAATATGGAACTATGTATCACCCTGAGCTTCTTGGAGGAAGAGTGCTGTAAAAATGTGAACAACCAACCAACCAACCAACCAACCAATAAAGTGTTATAAATGCAAGTGCAACGGGTCCTCAGAGAAGTATAAGGTTCTCTTTGACTTTCCAAAGCAAATGAAGTCCAATTCAGATTGGGTACCCCACAAATATATAAACACATTTGCATAAAAACATATGATATATGTCTGATGCCACTTGCATTTCCTAGGATGCCACAACAACTATCTCTTTTAGACTGTCTCTGAATAGTACTTCCAATGTGTTCCTCTACAATGGATCACACCCTAAACAGAGAGTAGAGAGGGAACCAGGTCTGATACCTGCTCTGCACTGTGCCAAGTAATGCTGACCCCTAGTGGAGAAGCGTGGAATGGTATCATCACGCTAGAGAAGACTAACAATTCTAGCAAAGAGTATATCAGACAGAGGGAGGAAGAGAAATGCCTAGCAACTGGAGGAGGAGACAGTTGAGTAACTGATACCAGAGATTTGGATGAAAGTTATGAAGGCCTGGAAAAATAGAAAATAAAACTAACAGCAAGTGAGGAAATCACTATTTAATAGGCTGGAAATTTAAGCATTGTGTGTGGTGGCAGAAAAAGAGATGTGTTGCTGCAGAGAAATGTCTGTGCATGCACATGCAAATGTGTACTTATATAAACAGGGCATCACAGTGTGCAAAATCTGGAGAAAAAATAACATTGTTGCAAGAAGAAGGATACTATTTGGAGAATGGGGGGAGGGGAGGGACAGGACTCACAGGATATGAAAAATGCTCCCAGTTTCATTTAGTGTATGAGAATACTGTACAAGCTTTTGAGATTCAGAGTTCTTTATTAGGCAGTATGGAAAAATACAAAAAAAGACCAAGAGGGCACGTGCAACTATGGTTACAAATATAATCATTTTTGATCACCAGGTTCACACACAGCAATCTCATCACAAGCCTTTTTTCAAGCACACATTGGTTGTTGTGTATGGTGATGGCAGAGCTGCATTTTGTCCCACAGATAGGCTAAGGGTACAATCCTAGCCCCTTATGTCAGTGCTTTCCAGCACTGGCATAGCGGTGCCAACGGGATGTGTGCTGCATCCTGCAGTTGGGTGTCACTCATGGAGGTCTCCTCAAAGTAAGGGAATGTTTGTTCTCTTACCTCAGAGCTGCATTGCCCTTATGTCAGTGCTGTGCACTGCCCTTTACAGCACTGACATAAGGGGTTAGGATTGCGCCCTAAAAGGCTACAGTTTAGACTCTAGATTCTGTCCAGCCCCAAGGTGTACACACTTGATCCCTGTTGTGTATATGCAACCTTGGGCAGAAACAGCTTAAAATCAGTTGCCTTTATCTTCTATTTAAATCAATGTGACTTTAATTGGGTGCAATTAGCATGTCCCATGGATTTCAATGGGACTTAGATACAATTAACTTCCTCTGGAGCAGGGGTCTCCAAACTTTTTGGCCAGAGGGCCGCAACAAATATCTGGCATGGTGTTGAGGGCCAGAAAAAAATTTAAATATAAAATTTACATAAATAAATTAGAGATGGAACTTAGATGAGTGAATAAATGAATGAAGGGGCTCATTCATTCAATCTCTCTGGCCCTTAGAACACCCTCCAGATACAACCAGAGCACAGCTCCAATCATGTTCGATCATGTGGGCCAGAGGCTTTGAGGGGAGAAGAGGCTGGCTGGGGGCCGGATAGAGGCTCGCAGTGGGCCGCATCTGGCCCCCAGGGGTTTGGAAACCCCTGCTCTAGAGCAAGACTGAAAGATTTGCATTTTGTATTGGCAACCTTCAGTCTCGAAAGACTATGGTATCGCGTTCTGAAAGGTGGTTCTGGCACAGCGTCTAGTGTGGCTGAAAAGGCCAATCCGGGAGTGACAATCCCTTCCACACCGGGAGCAAGTGCAGTCTGTCCCTGGTCTGTCTCCCTGCCTATGGGCCTTCCTTCTTTGCCTCTTAGCCTCAGACTGTTGGCAAAGTGTCTCTTCAAACTGGGAAAGGCCATGCTGCACAGCCTGCCTCCAAGCGGGCCGCTCAGAGGCCAGGGTTTCCCACTTGTTGAGGTCCATCCCTAAGGCCTTCAGATCCCTCTTGCAGATGTCCTTGCATTTTAATTAGCTCATTTTAATAGAATAACCTGCCTTTCCTGTGGTGCAGGACAAAGTGTTTTGTGTAAGCTTAAATCTTGCAGTCCCCTGGGGGCTGGGGATAAGAATAGCCCCTCAGTTTGGCTGTACTTGTCTTAAGAGGGATTCCTTAGCCTGGGGAGGCAGCTCATCTGAGAGAAGGAAAACTCTGATCCCAAACCTCCACTGCCTTGTGGCTACATCCAGTTATGGAAAAGGCTTCAGGAGTCAACCTCAAGGCAAAATCCAGAGCCGGAGAACATATATGCCATCTATGTTGCCAAACAGACTATCCAAATTCTATGAGCAGAGGAATTCTTCTTGTACTGAGACTGATCACTGACCCTAGCTGGTGCAGATTCTCTAAATTTTCATGCAAATGTTTTTTCTCTGGGCTCAGTTACATAAACACCTTTTTAACATGGGAGATGCCAGAAACTGAACCTGTTGCATGCAAAGTAGGTATTCTCCCACTCTTGCATTAAGCATCTCACCAAAAAAGGGACAATTCCATCAATGAAGAAATTCTCCAGAATTATTTCCACATTCCATCAACATTTCTGCTTCATGGCAAAGGATGAAGGGCACTGAAGCCTCACATTCTGATCTCTGATCACAGTTTTCCTCAGCCTATTTCAAACATCTCACCAGTGACAATGCACATAACTATCTTATCTCTAAAGTCTCTCTAAATGGAAACTTCATTCCCCTCCCTGCAGAGATTCTAATTATTGATATCAACTTCTTGCTCATTCAGTGCAACTGCTCATTCTTCTTGCTTATTCAGTGCACTTTGCAGCAATACAAAGGGGGGGGGAGGAGGAAAAGAATGATGGCGGCCAATGCCACATGGTTTGTGACATAGGCTGCCATCCTGTACTCACTTGGGAGTAAGTCCTATTTAATTCAGTGGGAATTAAATCTGAGTAGACATGCATAGGAAGCTACCTTATGCAGAGTCAGATCAGTAGCTCCTCAAGCCTAATCATGTCTGCTCTGACCAGCTACAATACTTCAGGACTTCCCCATCACCTCTTTTGCACTGGAGACTGAAACTGGCAAAGTTTTCCCATGAAAAGCACATGCTTGCCCCTGAACTATGACCCATTCTATATAGCCCACAACAGATTAACTCCCAAGTGCAGGTACAATGTGCCGCTGTGAGATACAGGAAGCTGGACTAGATGGGCCTATGGCCTGATCCAGTGGGGCTGTTCTTATGTTCTTAATGTCACCTGCTGCATCTGAAACCCATCATTGTACCCCACTAATCATGCACTATGACCTCCCAGGAGCTTGGCAACCCAGAAAGTAGATATGCATGCTTTTGCATCACCAGTGGTACCGAAGGCTTCTCCACCTGTGCTCTCCATGATCTTGTCATCTGTTTTCATCCCATCACCTGCAGTGATGAGCAGGACTCCAGGTGTGCTACGTGACTCATACAGAAGGAATGGGCATGAGCAAGTATCAAGGGATTTAAAGGGATTGCAGTATCAAGGGATTTAAAGATGTGCACTCACTGCCTGAGTCACAAGAGAGCAAGTTTTTGTAGTACCAAAGCAGGCAAAACACACAATCCAGAAGGGGGGGGGGTTACTGAGCCTTGACTGAGCAGCTACAAATGGCAGGTTCACAGATAGTTCACAGATATCTGTGGGGTCACAGATAGTGTTGGCCTGATCAAATGTATTCTGTGGACCCTGGTTCTGGGAGCACAAAATGAACCCAGGTGCTGGAATATTACCTCTTCAGGGCACACACCTACAGCCAGCCCTACTGTATTAGGGCCCAATCCCATCCAATTTTCCAGTGCTGGTGCAGTAATGCCAGTGGGGTGTGCTATGCATCCTGTGGTAGAGGGGCAGTCACTGGAGCCTTCTTAAGGTATGGGTACATTTGTTACCTGCATTGTGCTACACTGGAGCTGAAAAGTTGGATAGGATTGGGCCCTTAGTGATCTGGACCCTTATCAACAACACATTCACGCATTGTTGTAAAGTGCCAAGGAAATTGATGGCTCAATGTACGTAAATTAATAATAAGTCAAATGAAATCACTTCTCTTAAATGTCAACAGTGCACTGACATGCTCCAAGTGAGCTGCAGGAGCATTTTGCAGACACACAAAGCCATTCCAGGAACAATTAGGAGTCAGAATTCCTGGATTTGTTTTTAGTATCTGGGAAGCGAATGAAGTACATGGGGTGTCTCGATAATTCGGAAGGAGGTGTATGGCTCCAGTCATTAATCTTTAGTCTCTCCCTTTTTTTCTGGAACCATAAATTAATAATGTTTATTTCTAGTAGGAGACCATACAGATTAATCCATGGCTGCAGAGAAATGGGTTTGCTTTTTTGGCAACCCAACAAGAGGTGGTTCACCAACTGCACGGCAGGCCCAAATTCAATTGGTAAAGCTTTCAAGTTTGGAGCATCCCCATGGCAGG
Organism: Tiliqua scincoides; assembly: GCF_035046505.1. NCBI lineage: Eukaryota > Metazoa > Chordata > Lepidosauria > Squamata > Scincidae > Tiliqua > Tiliqua scincoides. The sequence continues at coordinate 123,316,110 of NC_089822.1, forward strand.
AAAAACTTATTGTGTTGTATTTCTGGTTGCCATTCAGGTGTTAAAAGGCACAACAACATTGGTCCAAAAATTCAATGCTGAAGCTTTTGGTGGCCAGGGGGAATCGAAAGTTAATGTTTAAAAAGCCTTTTGGAAACCATGCCTTGTGACCTAGAAGCCCTTGGCCGTAAGTCCAAAAATGGGTAGACTAAGGATCAGAAAGATATCGAACCTGTTATTGGCTTCCTTCCTTCCTTATCGCTCTTTCTCACGGGAACTTGTTGAGTTAAGGTTCAGTGAAGGGCCCGGGTGGGCAAACCTGCAACATGAACTGTAACTGCAAGGAAGTGCTTCAAAATATTTACTGACTTCTCACCAGTGTGTCAGCCGAACCAGCCAGGATTGCCAAGCAGCCATTATTTTGCTGGGTTGACCAATAAAGGTGTACAGTACTCCATCAAGAAACTGGTATTGGAAACTGAAAAAAAGAACATAAATTAAAGAGATGGCCTAATGACACCTATAGTCTACCAGCTACTCTTCTCCCTTAATTACCAGATTCCATCCGGACTCTGCCCACTTCCAGCATTAATGCATTACATGGCACTTTAATATTCATACATGTGCAGTCATTTACATATATGTGCATTAGGGGAAAGATGCACAATAAAAGCCAGACTGGAAAACCAATATTCAAGCTTTGAGAAAGATGCTCTGCGCATGCTGAGAGGTATACTATTGTTATTTCACAAGCTGAGCACAGGCATTTAAAATTGATTGCAGGATTGTGTCCCAGAGTGAAGTATTATGTGCTGCCACACTTTCCCATGCTGCTCAGTGTCTGAGTCAGGGCCAGGGCAAGTTGGCTATACTTGGGTTGGGCAGTTTACAAGTTCTGGGAATAGTCTGTCACCAATGTGTCTCTCACTTCCATTGGCCAGCAAGTTAAAAAAAAAAAATCACCGTGCAATGTTTTCCAAGGCTTTTGCCTAAGCAAATGTTATGCACCATTGCGGGGGTCATTCCTTTCCATGAGCTCAGTTAGCCAGCTTCGAGGTTGACGTCCCGCCTCCCACCCTCTGTCCAGGCTTGGGTGGAAAGGACAGACAAACAGACAAAAGACCCGACTGAGTGGGGGGGGGGAGGCTGAGACCAAAGTTCCACTGTTTTGTTGGCCTGGGGTGAGACCTTTCTGTGTTATCTGCTAGTACTAGCCAAGTAACATAGCAACCATTTAGAAATGGCAGGACAATTGTTCATTTCTGTACACTTTTTACTTTGCAAAGAGCATTCTAATCGTTCTTTTGCTCACAATAAATCTGTGAGTTTGGTTGCTCTTATTCCCATTTTATGGACAGGGCAAGTCAGGCTGAGAACTAGTGACAAAAGATACCTATGGCAGCGGTGGGACTCAGCACTCCTCAGGTTTATTTGCACAACCTGGTCTTTATATGGGTTACCCACTAACCTTACAAGAGATAGACACACACACAGCACCCCCTTCCCAGCCACCCAATACCGCTTGCAAGTAACTTTATCTGTCTCCCTTTACATCCCCCATTCTGCACAAGTTTACCTACTGTCATCCCTCTTTATCTCCATTTCCCATTCTAATGTTCCCAGACCTGGAACAGCTTCCCACACTGTATTTGAACTGTTCCACAGTGGTAGATACATCCCTAGGCAGATGTATCGCCCTCACTTCCATTGTCCCTTCTCAAGAACCACTTCTTTGGGTTTATGCCTTTCACGCATACATAAGTTCACCATGCAGGACTTCATCAGGCAATAACTTGCAGCTGAACATTTGATGTGAGATATGATAGTTGCTTGATCAGTACAGCGGCATTTGACCAGAGCTGAATGAGTCACTCTCACAAGTGACCATTTCAGGTTGGGTCATACTTGCGCATTTGTCACTTGATGAGGGCAGGGACAAGGGGTGACTTCACATGTGAGGAAAAGCCATCATGGATCAAGATAGAAAGTCCACAAGTCCCCAAACCCCCTCCAGCACAAAAAGGCTGCCTGACTTTTTTCAGAAACTCAGTTCACATAATCCCTTGTAAATGATCAGAACAAGCATAAGAAATCTGCAAGTGTGAAGTAACCTTTTAATTAAGCCAGGCCTTATCTGCTCCTCCATTCTCTTCCACATCTACATCATTCATGCATCAGCACCCTGGCTTCTCCTTAATCCCCCTATTCTGTCTGTTTATTGAAGACACTAAGACTTCTGGGTAGAGATTTCTGTCATGTACAGCACTTAGCATGTCTACCCTTCTATTTCATTAATTGCTGCAAATCTAAAAGTGAGCCTTTTGTTTAGATCAGGGGTGTCAAATATAAGGCCCAAGCACCCAAGGAAGCTCTGTATCCAGCCCTCCCGCTCTCCCAGCACTACCACCAGCTGCTCTCAACCAATGAGCTATGCTGAGGTGTCACTGCTGAAAGGGCAACTCATGTGATAATTAGACTCTTTCATACATCATATCTTGAAAATATAATCAAGATTTTCTCTTCCTCGTTTGTAGCTAATGAATCCCTAAGTGAGAAAAAAAGTACTTCTGGTCATCATCTGCTTAATGACATCACTTCCTGATTAATGACATCACTTCCAGCCCTCAGCAGGCATCATGAATGCTATTCGGCCTGCTGTACAAAATGAGTTTGGTGCTCCTGGGTTAGATAGTAACATCGAATCCCTCCAGACTTTGCTTGTGCCATTTTCTTACCCATCTCTGCTGATGAGAAGTGTTTATAAGTGTCTTTTCCATAAGACCTTTTTTCCCCCCCAGAAATCACATGGAAAAGTTAACAGTTTTACAAAACTTTGGCTGCAATCCTATACCCATTTTCCTGGGAGTAAGCCTAATTGAAGCTAATGGAATTAACTTCTGAGTAGATCAGCATCAGATTGGGCTGTAGGTGGAAACCAAATTAAAATGAGCAAAAGCAAAGGTAAACCCCATCACCTCTGTTTAGTGCATCAGGCAGAAAGGGCTATATTAACAGACTGAAGGTCCCAGGTTCCACCTCTTCCGTTTTCCTATAAACCAGTGTTTCTCAAACTGTGGGTCACGAACCAATTTCAGCTGGGACCCCATTCATTTCAATATTTTATTTTTCATATATTAGGCTTGATGATACCATGGTATGTGACTGCATTTGGGAAAATGTTACAGATCTGTAGTTTTAACTAGCTACTATGTACATTCTTTTAACAATGATAGTCAATGGGACTTACACCTGGGTAAGTGTGAGTAGGACTGCAGCCTAGGATTGTTAAAAATTTTCCTGATGATGTCACTTCCAGTCATGACATCACTTCCAGTGGGCCCTGACAGATTGTCATGCTAAATGCATGAGAACCACTGCTATAAACAATCTCAGCTAAGCAAGGCTGGGCAAGACTCCTGTCTGAGGCAGACACATATCTACCCAGAAGTAAGTCCCATTCTGTTCAATGGGGCTTCAATGGATTATCCACCTTAAACTATTTCTGCCCAGCCCACAGGTGTACACATTTTATCCCTGTTGTTGCGTATATGCAAAGTTGGGCAGAAATGGCTTAAACCAATTTACTTGGGTGGGAAAAAAGTTTCACAGGAGATTGGGGATGTTCAGTTTTGAGAGGTAAGAGGGTCACTCTCACTTGACTGTGGATTGGGAGCCCAATCCTATGCCTGTCTATTCTGAAGTCAGTTCCATTACAGTCAATGGAGCTTACTCCCAGGAAAGTGTGGATAGGATTGCAGCCCGGCAGGTGATCCGAAAGCTTTGGGTTTCAGTCTGAAGGCAGCCCTGGCCTGCGCCTCGCTCCTTTCACAGAGCAGCTCGATTCCAGTCCAGCCCTCCCCTCTGATTTTTATGCCCATCTGACTAGCTTGATTCAATTTCACCTCCTTTGGTGGACTCAATCCTACAATAGGCTACAATCCTATTCACACTTTCCTGGGCTTTAACCCCATCGATTATCTACTTACTTCTGAGTAGACAGGCATAGGATTGGGCTCTCAGGCTGCAGTCCTATTCCCACTTTCCTGGGAGTAAGCCCCATTGACTCCAATGAGACTTCTGAGTAGACATGCATAGGCTTGGGCTGCAATCCTGTCCACACTTACCTGGGAGTAAACCCCACTGACTCTAATGGGTCTTACTTGTGAGTAGACATGCCTAGGGTAGAGCTCTCCGTTTTTATCACTCCGTTTTTATCACAATCACAAGCAAACCTTTCCCCATTGACTGTAATGAGACTTCCTTCTGAGTAGACATACATAGGATTGGGCTCTGAGGCTGCACTCCTATTCACACTTTCCTGGGAGTAAGCCCCATTGACTCCAATGGGACTTCTGAGTAGACATGCATAGGCTTGGGCTGCAATCCTGTCCACACTTACCTGGGAGTAAACCCCACTGACTCTAATGGGTCTTACTTGTGAGTAGACATGCCTAGGGTAGAGCTCTCCGTTTTTATTGTCCTGGTAACGCGGCGGGGCAACCAATCACAAGCAAACCTTTCCGACCCCAAATTGGCCGTGAGTTCTCCATTTCCTCCCAGCAAGGAAAACCCCAGCGTGACATCATCAGCAGCGGTGCCCCGAGCAGACGTTCTGGGCGCGCTTTGCAACCCTCCTGATAGTGCAATAGAAAGGGGGGGCGGCGGAAGAGAAGGTTCGTGGTCCTTTCTTCAGCTCCACGGACGGAAAGCGCTTCCAACTCTTGCTCAGCGCTGGGCTGGCTCCCCTCCCAAATTCCCAGCGCTGGCAGTTTAATGAGATCCATCCTGCCCACCCGCCCCCCGTCCCGTCGAGGGGGAGAGGGAGGGAGACTCCTCCTTTTGTGAGTCATTCCCGGGCAAGGAGGGAGGGCAGTCAGTCGGGGAGTCTCCGCAGCACTCACGTTCCGGGCGGCGCGCTGCAAAGGAAGCCCCGGGCAGTGGCTGCCTCCCAGGCCGGTGGGGATTCTCTTCGACGCCCGTCCCAAGCCCAGACCGGCCCGGCCATGCTCCTGCGAGCCCTGCTCCTGCTCTGCAGCCTGCCTTGCGCCCCGGGCTTCAACCTGGACGCCCAGGCGCCCTCGCTCCTTGCCGGCCCCCCAGGCAGTCACTTTGGCTTCTCGGTGGACTTTTACCTCCCGGAGGCGCAGAGGTAGGTGGCCAGGGGGACTTGGGGCGCAAGCCTCGGCGGGTCTACTCAGAAGTAAGTCCTATTGTGTTTACTGGAGCTCACTCTCAGGAAAGTGGGGATAGCCTTGGGCAGGCACTTGGGGGGGCAGAGAGAGAGAGAGAGAGAGAGAGAGGAAGGGGCGTAGGGTGGGCATAACCTGAACCCTCCGCACTGTCGCCGTGGTCGTGAATAAGGGGACTGCCAGCGTCTGTGGAGGTGGACACGGAGCGGGGGGGGGACACCTGGGGAGCCCTTGGAGCGCGCCGCCCGGAAGGAGAATGGGACTGGATTAAGTGAGGGGGTTGTGAGCCCAATCCTAGGCACGTCTACTCAGAAGTAAGTACCATTATAGTCTGTGGGGCTTACTCCCAGGAAAGTACGGAGTGGATTGTAGCCTGGGAGCCCAATTCTATGCATGTCTACTCAGAAGTAAGTCCAATTATAGTCAATGGGGCTTACTCCCAGGAAAGTGTGGAGAGGATTGTTGCCTGAGAGCCCAATCCTATGCCTGTCTACTCAGAAGTAAGTCCCATTAAAGTCAATGGGGCTTACTCCCAGGAAAGTGTGGATTGGCTTGTAGCCTGAGTCTGTCTTCTCCTTCCTCCCCTCTACCTCGCTCCCCCTTCCCTGGGCTGGCCTGCCGCCCGCTCCCTCTTTCCAGCCCCACTAACTGGTTGCAGACCCACCGTCCCGTCCCCCCCCCCCCCGCCGCCGCCGCCTGTTGCGTTTCCTCCCAGCCCGCTCCCGTTACTTGGGATCTCCACCCCGCACACTCCCCCTTGGCGGCGGCGGCGGCTGCTGTTCCACGAGAGGGACACACGGCGGCCCAACCCCGCCGCAGGCGAGACAGGAGGATTTTCCGTGCGCGCGCCCCCCATCCCTCCCCTCCCCGACTGCCTCTCCACTCGCTCTCGCCCCCAACAGGCTCGGAACGAAGCATTTCCTGTAATCGGAGCTCTTGTTCCAAAGATTGGGGCGGGGGGGGAGAGAGAAAGAAGAAGGGGGTCGGGCTGCAGCTGAGTAGTGAGCTGGAGGGGCAGAGAGAGAGGGAGGGAGGGAGCTGTAGTGATGAAGGCAATCCCCACCAAGCAGTTCTGTGGAGACGGGTCTGGGAAAGTGGATCTCTGGCTTGGGACAGCCAAGGATGCAGGCGGGTGGGTGGGGTGTCTGATCTAGCCTCCCCCCCCCCCACTGCCTCCCTCATTTGAGATGTGTTCGGCAAGGGGGTGGTGGTGGTGGTCAGAGTAGCTAAGCAGGGTATTCTCCCCTCCCCACCTCAGGCATCTTAAAAATGAGGGGAGGGGGCCCAGCAAGAGGATGCAGCATCCTTTGGGGTCTCTGTTTCCCCCATCCAAGATGTGCTGTACAAGGCAGCTGGGCTGAGCAGAAGTTTGCACAAAGTCATCCTCCCCATTCTGAGCCAGGCTTTCCCAGGTGTTGTTGGTGGGTCCATGGCTGGACTGCCTTCTACTTCAGCTAGTTAGCTTCAGGGCAAAAGGGTTGTCCAGTTCGAGTTGCCACACTCCAGAAGAACTGGAATAGGTGCAAAAGAGGGCAGTTGAAATGATCAAAGGGCTGGAGCACCTTCCTTGTGAGATGACGCAAGAGCATGTGGGTGTTTTTAGCTTGGCTGGGGGGGGGGAAGGCACTTGAGAGGGGGCACGACTGAAGCTCTTAAAACTTATGCATGGTGTGAAGTTTTTCACCCCCTTCTCACAGTGCAAGGACCAGGACTCATTCAATGAAACTGACTAGCAGGAAATATAGAACAGGGGTCAACAAACTCTGGCTTGGGGGCCAGATGTGGCCCACGGCAAGCCTCTATCCGGCCCACAGCCAGCCTCTTGTCCCTTGAAAGCCCCTGGCCCACTTTGCCAAACATGACTGGAATTATGCTCTGTTTGCATCTGGAGGGTGTTCTAAGGGCCAGAGAGGTTGAATGAATGAGCCCATTCATTCATTTATTCACAGATCTCAGTTCCATCTCTAATTTATTTATATAAATTTAATATTTAAATTTTTTTCTGGCCCTCAAAACTCTGCCAGATATTTGATGCGGCCCTCTGGCCAAAAAGTTTGCAGATCCCTGATCTAGAACAAACAAAAGAAGGTACTTCTTCACACTTCCTATGTGTCTGTGGCATAATCCAGCATGGTTTTTCTTGAGTTCTCATGAAATGGTGGGAATACTGTGTATGGGTGTCTTCTCTTTTCGCCACATTCAGACTGGGAGAGGGAACTGGGCACAGTCACAAGAAGTACTAGAGAGGGAAGGGGGCAAGCAGTCCATTGCTTAACTCCTGTAGTAACTTGGAGTAAAGACACTGAATACTTGGAGTGTGTTTCTTAGTGTTAATAAATATAAAGAGCAGTTCTCCATGAGTTCCTTCCATTTATGTTTCAGATGACAGCATTAATAGTACTTTGTTTTGATTTCTGAAAGAAAAATGTGGGGCAATGTTTGCTACACAGAAAGGCATTTGGCCCTTTCTCTGCACCCCAATATATTTTTGTGCCACCTTCATGCACACGCCAATAGTAAGGACATGCGCAAGTCAAAGAGATGGGGTGACATCTGGCAGGAAGGTAGAAGTACGCATGGGTGCTGATGTACTTGGCTGGACTTTTCCCACCTCCAAACTGAGATGCTAGTGCTGGGGAAGGATCTTGTGTGTCTGAACCTCCAATGATACTATGTCCACAGGTATAAAAACACACGTAGTGGAGTTGGTTCCAGTTGATTGGATATGTTTACTCCTGGCCGAGGTTTCCAGAAGATCTGTTAAGGCTGTCCTCCTGTGTACAGTTTCTGGGGAGTAAGTCCCATTTAACTCACCAGGGCTGATTTCAGAGTAAACAAGCTTAGGATCAGGTTTTTAAAGTCTTAGTAAATGTACATGCATATCTTAGAATAAACATGCTTAAGCGTGCATGCTGGATAGACCAATATCTTCGTTCTGTATTGAATGCTGGGGAGGAAAACAAATCAACCTTTTCAAGTTTCTTTAAACATTCCCTGATTGTGTGAACATCTTGAGTACCTTTTAGGCAGTAACTCATCTGCACTGAGGAATCTTGTCAGTACACACCCTTGTTTTGTAGCTGTTTTGCCTGTTGCTTAAAAGAGCCAGCATAGTTTGGGGCTGAGAGTGTTGTGTTTCGTCTTGGGAGACCCAATTCAAATCTCCACCTATAAGCGTACTGGAGGTCTGGAGAGAGAGTCTCTTTCTTGGGCCAGCCTAGTTCACTTGATGTTTATGTGGCTAACCAACTTTCTAGCATTGACATAGCTGTGCCAGTGAGGCATGCACTGCATCCTGCAGTGGGGAGGCAGTCAAGGGGGCCTCCTCAAGGTAAGGGCATGTTTGTTACCTTACCTTGGGGCTGCATTGCGGCTAAGTCAGTGCTCGAAAGTTGGTTGGGATTGTGCCCTAAAGCTCCTTAGAGGAAAGGTCTGGAAACAACTATACTCAACATGCCTTTGGAATGGGGTGCTCTATGTAGTGGTCTTGTGTTCCTTGTTCTGGCTGAGAAGCCACCATATCCTAAATCAGACCATTCATGCATCAAGCTCAGGGTTGTCATCACTGACTGGCAGCAGCCTTTTAGGGTTTCGGACACGAAACTTTCCCTGCCCTTCCTGGCGATGCCAGGAATTGAAACTGGGACCTTCTTCATGGAAAGCAGGTGTTCTACCACTGAACTACCTATTCCTTCCAGTATTTGCTTGATAAAAATGGGAATGATAGGTCTAAGCTGCTTCTCACATGGGGGGGGGAGGGTAGTCCTGATGAAACTGTACTCATGCCCACCCACTCTCCATTCTGGATGCATCCTCTAGATTATATTGTCACAAGCAGAAGCAACTAAGATGTCCCATGCCAGATTTTAAGATGTGCATGCAAGAGATAACATGGGATGCTGTCTCAAATATGGTTTGTAATTTAAACTGATGGGTACAATATTCACTTTGGGCAACTCCCAGTTGTGCATGTGCAGCAGAAGTTCTCACTGGACACAGTTCTCATTGTAAACTTCAGGAAGCGAATGCAGCATCTGGTCACAGCTCCTTCCCACTGTGACTAGCTCAGACCGAACCCAGGCATCCTGGGTTTCTGGCAGGCGGCCTTTGCTTGGTGTTAAGCCCTGGCTCTCCGCCAGCCCCTGCTGCAAACTGCCCGGCTGTTTTCCAAAGAGCTAGAGATAGAACTGAGAAACTCGGACTCTTCATGCCTTGATAGGGATGGGCTGGGGGTATGTGTGGCAACTCAAATCTTAGATTCATTTTCTAGGAAAGGCTGTCGGAGAACCAGATAGTGTGGTCCACGGTGCCTTCCCTTCACCTCCGGCACTCTAGTTGGATAAGAGTATCTCTCCATGGCAAAAGAGATGGCCCGTTAAGCATTAGTGAGAAATCATGAGCGCTTAATGCAGAGTTTGAGGCAGGAATCTCTAATCGCACTAGGGCTGGCTCCGGCATGACAGCATTCCTGCACGGAAAGCACGTGCAAAGGAAAAGCATGCAAAACCCGCATAGAGATCATCATGTGTGATGTTTAAGAGTGTGTGTAGTTTACGGTGCTGGGAAGTTACTGCCAACTGTGGCATTGTAGCACCAGTGTATATAGTAAATACATCTGCATGCAATCATTGTGATCTACATGCGAGTTCCATGCTGCTTCTGACATGCAAGTGATTTCTGTGTGGGGATTTTGTCACATTGGAAGCAGCCCTGATAACTGTTGGGTGTGACAGTTTTTAGCAAATTTCTTTTTAATCTGCTGTTGGGTGGTTCTATTTAGGTCAGTAAGTAACAGAATGAAGCACTGATTTCTTGTTTTTTCTCCCTCAGTCTCCTTTTCAGCCTGCTTATGTTTTCCTGCTTGAAACTTTACTGGGTAGAATGCATGTATGAAAAGGTGACCTAGAGATAGGCAAGCAAGTCCTTATGTCATGAGCTGCCTTTCAAGTTGAGGGCTCCTGGCTTCAAACTCGATGTGTCTCTCCTTCCCCAAGGCCTGGGGAAGGAGTTGGGTTCCCACTTGGGTTTCCAGTGGGTTGCTGTGTTGGCTATTGCTCACTCCAGGATGTCCACATGCATTCTTGTCTCTTCTCTTCTAGGCCTGTTAAGCTAGGTTCTACAGACTCAGCAATTGTCCATGTCAGAGGCATTCAGGACCCTTGGAGAGCAGTGGAATGTCACAGACAAAGCTCCCGCCCCACTTGAAGTGGAGGCCTGGCCTTGTCTTTGTCTTTTGCACTTTGGAAGCAGCAGCAGGGCTGACCCAAGACCTTCTGGTACCTGAGATAGTATGCCATAACACCACCACCCCTTTTTCTTCCATTGATCCTCTACATCCTGCTTCCTGGATTCAGAAAGAAAAACGGGAGTAAAACCAAAGAAGAAATGTGGGAAGAGGAGAGTAATGGGCTTAGAGCAGGGGTCTCCAAACCCCGGCCCGGGGGCCAAATGCGGCCCTCAGCAAGCGTCTATTGGCCCATGGCCGAGCTCTTGTCCCCTGAAAGCCTGTGGCCCACTCAACCGAACAGGACTAGAACTGTCCTCTGATTGTATCTGGAGGATGTTCTGAGAGCCAGAGAGGTTGAATGAATGAGCCCATTCATTTATTTATTCAATCATCTAAGTTCTATCTCTAATTTATTTATTTGAATTTTATATTTAAATTTTTTTTCTGGCCCTCCGCACCACACCAGATATTTGATGCGGCCCTCTGGCTGAAAAGTTTGGAGACCCCTGGCTTAGAGCATACTGTAGTCCTCCGTTTCTGCTCTTTTGCTCCATTCCCCTCTTTCTTTCTGAAACCAAGGGTCAGAAGGAATGGGAGCAGTGGAGACAGGCTCCTCTCACCAGTCTGCTGCCTAAAGTGACCGGTTCATTCAGCCTCGTGGATGGGCTGGCCCTGGACAACACAGAGGGGGAAATCTGTCACTCCACGCATGGAGAACTTGGGGGAGGATCGGGATCCATAGTGATGATAGTGGCAGTACCAAGGCACAGTTCACAAGTAATAGTGTGATGGTCCAACTACGATTGTATTACATAGTTCAATGGGAGTTTGGTCAACAAACCTGTTTCATAATGCTGTAAAAATCAGTGGTTCCCAAACTGTGGGTCAGGACCCACCAGTGGGTCGCAACCCAATTTTTTGGTGGGTCGTGAAACTATCAAGGGAAATGTATTGAACCCTGTGGGAAATGACACTGAGCCACACATGTGTGTTTACTCATGCATAAGGACCACACCTCAGCTTATATTAAAGACCAATGGGTGTTCTGATCAGATGAACGTGGAGCTCAACAACCCTCCAGAAGGTGACCTCCCCTATAGTTAGAAGGATAAAAACAAAGGCTTGAGTGGTTGATTAAGTGAAACTTTTTTCTAGTCTCATAAAGCTAGGTGGGTCCTGATAGTGTCTTTTTAAAAAGTGGATCCCAGGGCTAAAAGTTAGGGAACCACTGCTGTAAATCATCAAAATAAGATAAAACATGTTGCATTTTTTAATTTATATATCTTTAATATATATTAGTAGCAAGATAGATTCTGCAGTCAATATAGATAATGATAGTGCCTCTTCGACAAGGTTGTTACTTTAAGTAAGTGTAACCTCACCAGGTGATGCAGTAATGAATCTGCCCCTCTAGGTACCACTGGGCAAAGGTCTGCAATGCCACCTACACCATACTGCCTCCCATACTTATCCAGCTCACTGGAGCTTCGTGTGGTGTTAGGGACGACTTGTGACGCCTTTTGAGGCGTCCTGTGTGGTCTTAAACAGTACTTCCGGAAAACTGGAAGTATTGTTTAAGACTGCGCGGGATGCCTCACAAGGCTTCCTGAGCAATCTGTAATGCTGTGCAGATGCTACATTCAGAGCATTTCTCCCCCCCCCCATGCCACCTCCAGGCCCACCACTGAGATGATGCAAAAAGTTCACAAAGGTTGCCATAGCTTAGTGGTTCTCACACTTTTAGCACTGGGACCCACTTTTTAAAAGGAGAATCTGTCAGGACCTACCAGAAGTGATGTCATGACCTGAAGTGACATCATCAAGCAGCAAGATTTTTAACAATCCTAGGCTGTAATCCTATCCACACTTACCCAGGAGTAAGTCCCATTTACTATCATTGTTAAAAGCTTATATAGAGTAGTCTGTTCAATGTACAGGTCTGTAATAGTTCCCCAAATGCAGTCACATACCATGGTAGTATCAAGTCTAATGTATTAAAAATAAAATATTGAAAAGAATGGGAACCCACCTGAAATTGGCTTGACCCACTCAGTGGGTTCCGACCCACAGTTTAAGAAACACTGCTATGAAGGAGGTAAAACAAGAGCTGGAAAAACTGCCCATGCACTGGTTTGCCAGCCTTCTAAAATGTTAATGCTGATGCCTAGAAGTTGGAAATTCTTGGCAAAAGACTCCAGTCTAGGTCCTACACTGATTGTGCCAAAGCTGTGAATTGAACCCTGAAGTCCTGGCAGTTGGAACATTAAATTGTTCTGGAAATATAATGCCTTTTGATCGAGATATTAGTAAGGCCCTGGCTATGCTTCAGTTTGCGTCCATGGAAGCTGAGACTTAGCAAACGCCTTCTCTCCTCCCTGGCAGGTTCTCAGAACTCCTTTCAGGCTGCTGCTGGGTGGGGCCTGTCTGCTCACAGTTGTAGAGAAATCGTCCTTTCTTTTATGGCTGGAGTCAGACCCATTCCTACAGATGTGGGGCTAGTAATAACAGTTGTGTATAAATTGATGGGCTCCTGTCTCTGAGAGGACATTGCCGTCAAGTCTTTTTCTTTTAAATTGTGTTCCCCTGGCCCACTTCTCTAAACTGTGCTTCTTGCCTCTTTTAAAATACTTGTTTTCACTTGATTGTGTGTGTCCAAATTGCATGTGACAGACCTTCTCTAACATCTTGATGTCATGTGTTGAACAGTGTAACATCTTGCCACATGTTGCACCTCATCTTATTGGCTGTTCTGAACTACATTCTTTGATTTCCTGAAACGTAGGGGTGTCATGTGTTATGTAATGTCAGTCCATTTGGATGGGCTGTATAGTTCCTTGCGATGTGTGTTGAAGGAAATCATCAGCAATCAGTAGAAGCAGCTGAGCAAAAAAGGGCTGCGGTGTGTCTATTTGTAAACTAGGAACTTTTTCATTGCAAACAAAGCATCTCAATAAAATGCTTTGATTTTGGTGTTGCATCATTTTTATTTCCACACCTATGTGGGATACAATCATAGAAACCAATGACAGGTAAGCTTCAGTTTGCAACCTTGGAGATTATTGGTAGGGTTTTCTTCAGCTGGGGTAAGTGAACCTATGAAGCTGCCTTAGAAACCATGGTTCAGTTAGGCTGCAATCCTATGCACTTTCCTGGGAGTGAGCCCCATTGAATAAAATGGGACTTACTTCTGGTTAGATTTGCATAAGTTTGTACTGTTAGTTCTGGGCTGCCTGCTCTGGACTATGCAGCTCTTCTGTGGTCTTCTAGATGAAGATGCCAGGCCTGAACCTAAGACACACGCAAAGCATATGTTCTTCTATTTAGGTACATCCCTTCCCCATGTGTTTGACCAGATGAAGCTGCCTAATGCTGATCATTGGTTTATCTAGGCTCATATTGCCTGCTCTGGCTGGCAGTGGATCTCCAGGGCATCCAGCTAAGATCACTTTCCCAGCTTTGCTACCACAGATGCTTTTTAATCAGAGGTGCCAGGGATTGAACCTGTAACCTTCTGGCATGAAAATTGTGTGCTCTACCAACAGAGCTAGACCCCTCCCAGCCAAGTGCTTTCTTTTTTTTTAAAAGGTAAAACCTTAGTGGCTCTCACAAATGTGACCTTTTTTGTGTTGCCAAGGCAGGGTCCGTTGCCGAGATTCCAGAGCGGAAAATGACAACATTAGCGTTTTACTGCAGGAAGGGTTGGCTTGAGCAAGGGCTGGGTTCTGTACAGCATTCACTTCCTGGCGGACTAGCCAGGTCTGGTGCTTACGCTCCAGCTGTCCCCATTTATCAGGGTCAGTTCCTCTTTTATGGTTCCTGTCCCTCTGATTTTTAGCCCTTTCTGTTCGGTCTAGAGAAGTTACTCTCTGAATGGAGAGAGATGTGCATCTCAGTGAGGGTGCACTGGCATGTAAATGTATGTTCGTGGATTAGAAACTCCATCTTATGGCCTCCCTTCCATCCTCTCCCCTAACTGCCTGTCCAGATAATAAATGTGGCAGCGATTCCATAAGTACAACCAGATCCACTGTGAGACTTAATATTCTATTAAACTTTTCTAAGTTTTTTTATTAAGAAAAATGGGGGCGGGGAGTGTTAACAGCATATTCACTAACAAACTGCTTCCAAAACCAGAACAGAATAGGCTGCTGCTAAGTAAATGAATACAATGTGTAGCAGACACAGTACAGCCTTCCACAAATGTATGCTTTGGGGAAAGGCTCAGCAGAGAAGAAGGGTGTTACAAACACATAGGTGTGTCCCTATGAACTGTTGGAGGGGGTCTTGGTGATCCTAGTTTCCCCTGACCTTCCTTGCCACTTGCTTTGTGGCTATGATTAGCTACACATTTTGACTTTACCAGCACAGCAAGGAGCTGTCAGTTATTCTTGGAACTTTCTATAATGGCAGCTGTTATGGCTTCAAATCCATTTAATGCCAGCAATTTGTGTGCTAAGCTTTATGGCGCGTTCTCTGCCCAGAGGAGCTTACAGTCTGTTTAAGATGGATGACACAGGGAAATGCGGGCGTCTTGCCACTCAACAACCGCATATATGATGGTGGTCAAATCACAGCAAAGAGGCTCATAATGAAGCAGTCAGGACTCCCATAGCCTGCAACAGTGTCTGTTTACACAACAAAGAGGCCCTTAATACAAAGAAGAGGCAATCTATCTCTAGTAGCCTATACAGCCAGCTAGTTTCTGGCAGGGAGTGTCTGTTTACACAACAAAGGCATAGATTGGGCTGAATGTTCACTTAACAACCTAATCACATAACAGGAGAACCTATCCCTGTCATTAAGTGGCGAACACATGTAGTATTTTATTTCTAAACAGAGGGCTGCTTAGCTGCTAGGGATCAGTCATTGCTGCTGCTGATTCAGAAATGTTGCCTGTAGCTCCCGAATTAGTTCGGATTGTTAAGAAACCTTGATAGCCAAATGGAACCTCCATGTTCTGTAGCAGCATGCCATGAATACTAGATGCAGTGAGCAAACCACAAGGGGAGACAGTTGCCTTCCAACTCTCCTTGTGGGTTTCCAGAGCATCTGGGCACCCATTATTACACTGGAATCGTTGGACCTCTGCTCTGATCCAGCAGACATTGTCTTATGCTCCTGTGGGGAAAAAAAAACATTTTGCACATGCTCAGAGTTTTTCTGCATTTCAAGCTAGGCTGAACTCTAGCTTCAGAAACCTGTTTCAGGGTTTACTTCTGTCTCAGACTAAGCCATATAGGGATAGATAAATAGTATGGATGGGACAAGTGTTAGTAGGGGAAGAGATAAAGCAGTGGTTGTTTCAAGCTTAGCTTTCTTTGATCCCCTGATGAGGAAGATGCTTGGCTCCATTCTGAACTGCCCTGTCTGGCAAAGGAGAAATGTCTCCTTCCCCACGCCCAGTCACATATAATTGTTAGCTTTGGGATGCTGATAGTGGTTATTCTTTGGTGGGTGGGCGGGTTGTTGTCTCTGTGGTACAAAATTATATGACCTGCAAGTCCTCCCAGTAAACTGTGGCTCATTAGCCCATTATTAGGAGGTAAGGATGAAGGCAGAAAACCATGAAAAAGGCTGCAACATGAGGTGCAACTTGCGTTTAGTGAATGAACTGCTGCAGAACGAAATCTCAGCCACGCCTTCACCATTGCTTCAGACATAGGGCACAACCATATTGAGCTGTCTACACATCTAGCTGCATCTAATTAAGCTGAATGCAAGCACCGTGAACTGGCCTTCAGTGGTTTTGGTGACAGGACCATTGTGTCTTGGACAACTGTGACCTGGTCAAATGAACCCCAGCCATTGGCATCCTTGGACATTTGTATCCAGATTTTTTTTTGCATTCTGTCCCAATATATGTATATATTAGATGTACTTTTCATTTTTTTAAAACACAAAGATAGGATTAGGGCTGGGATAAGAGATCTTGGAAGCTAAGCAGGGTCAGGCCTGGTTAGTACTTGGATGGGAGACCGCCTGGGAATACCGGGTGCTGTATGCTTATACCATAGTCTTTCGAGACTGAAGGTTGCCAACCAGTCAAGAGGCTTAGCATTTATAACATGGAGTTTGTTGCCCAGTTATAGTGGGACGCAAATATCCAGGACCCTTCAAAAAGTGGGTGTGAATGCCCAGGGACACCAGTGACTGGGACACAATTGTCCAGGATGCAGATACCCTAGTACAGATTTCTTTTTCTGTCCCGGTGCTTGATCTGGTGTTAGTTTAGTCTATATCCAGAGGATTACGTATCCAGAGGAGGACTGTGTTCCTCAATCCTTTCTTCCTCACTCTGTTAGAAGAGAGAGACTGAAGCTTGAGTGGATTGCAACATGCCTGCTGAAGGCCAGAGGAGAAGACCCCTGCATTGCTGTTACAAGAGGAAAGCATTCTGTACATGTCCAGAGGCATCATCTGTGTGTCATCTTCGCACATTCCAGGGTTGAATCCCTTAATGAACAAGACGGGGTTGGGGTTGTCTGGAGCACGTGTGCGAGGGAGAGATTTTAGGGATTGCTGATATGTTGCGGAGATGCAGGTGGGGTGGCAGAGAAGGATGGGAGCCAGAGGTGCAGATAAGGGAGGACAAGCCATTCCTAAAGTAGTGGAGAGATCTGAAGGAAGAAAGGGGGAGTGACTATTGCACTGGTGTAGGGCAGGGTCCGGCAGGGTGGCGTCTAGCACCACCACAGAAAGTGTGGCAAATGCAATGGGACAACTCCTTCCCTTTGATTCTAGGAGAGAAGACTCCAGAGCAGTTAGTACTTTGATGGCAGCCAGTGGCTGCGTCTGTTCCTGGTTTAGTCTAGAGCCAGCTTTCCTCAGCCAGGGGTGTACCCCTCCTTCCCTGCTCAGCTAGCGTGACCTCAGACGGCACCAGGCCAGAGGCAGTTTTGTATTTGCAATGGCTTTGCCGAGGGCAAGCTGGCACTGGATCTGGGAAGCCTGGGATTTCTTCCCCGGCAGCTTGGTGCTGCAAGTCTTGTGCGTGTGTCACTCTTTCCGAGTTTGTGCATAGATGTTACTGGAAGCTTTTCTTGAGGTCGAACTTTTCTCCTGGTATATTGCTTGCATCTGCTAACTGGATCCAGCACACGCATCAGATTGACTAAGGAATCTAGTATGATGAACAGTACATAGACAGCAACTTCCAGAGTGGTAGTCACATTAGTCTGCTGCAGCAAAAAACAACAGAGTCTCGGGGTACCTCAAGGACTTAACAAATGTGTTGTAGTGTTAACATTTGTTGAGGAAAACCCACTTCATCAGATCAGTCCGTGAAGAGGCAACATCATGCTTGTGCCCAAATAACTACTCGTCCGTGGCTGAATTTCAGCCTGCACAGAAAGTCAGGAAAGGACCTCTGCCTGACCTCTCTATCCATTGACCTCTCCCACTTCAGTCCCTGACCTCTGTCACCATTCCTGTCTTGCTCATTTAATTGCAAGCCCTCTGGGAAGGACCTGTGACACTTCTGTATTTTGTTCTGTGCCAGAATAAGTTGACTCAATCTGCAGGAGGCATCTATGCCAACCAACAAAGTCCTTTGGAGCCATCCTGAGGGTGACTTACTTTCAGTGTTGACCATCCTGGCTAGATCTTTCCTGCTCTCAGATCTGTTGCCCAAAGGAAGGGCTCTCTGTGGCCAGCCAAGCTGGAGCCATTACATGCCACTGCAGTGTCCAGATTGGCCACAAAAGGTTTGTCACCTGGGTGGAATTGCATGTTACATGTGAAAAGGGCTGCTGTTGACAAGAGCATCCCTGTGTGAAGTTGTAATTTTGGTAGTACCGTCAACGAAATATAACTTTACAGAGTTCCACAATGAATAAGACAGGTTTTTGCCTGTAAGGAGCTCACAATCTAAAATTTAACAGACTGAGACAATGATAAAGAGGCCATGATAGGAGTAAGAGAGATGAGAGTAGCAAGGAATGAACCTGAAGGAGCACAGTTATAGCTTGGTTATAGTTGGGATTGAGGATTAAGGGGGTGAAGTCAAGCATTCACAATCCGAGTGTGTTTTAAGGAGGGTTCTGATGAGAGAGGGTGAGGAACATGTGTTCAGAGAGGGAGTTCTAGACATACTTGTGTGTCTATAATGCGTGGTGACATTTAGCTGTGTTGTGACAGGATCACCTGTGTTCTTCTAGTTGAAGCCAGTTATGTAGGGAAGCACAAAATTCCATGATTTCATGATGAGGAGTACATGTTACTATGTGTATGTATTATACATGTGTATATGTGTATTATACATGTAGTACATGTATGTATTATAGAAGGAGAAGGGAGAACTTGACATGGGACAGCGTTGGTGATGGCAGTAGTCCTGTGTCTCCCAAAAGGCATACTTCCTTCTGGTTGTTTTGCCTGAAGCAGCATCTTAGCTGAGTTGGCCAGACTTTGTGCCCTTTCATTTCCTTTCCAGGGCTAAGCATGGTGGTCCTTGGAACAGGAATAAATTGTAATTCTGTGGAAGAGGAAGAAGGAAATTCGTACTGGTTTAAGCAAATGATACAGTGTATCATTGTGGAACAAGCTCTCATTCTGCTACCATCTACATGAAGAGCGCCCTTTGGGAAGTGGAATCTCACTTCTTTCCAGATTGAAAGGTATTTACAACTGCTTGGTGGCTGATTGTGTGGACTGTTGGAAAGTCCTGACTATGAGCTGATCTGAGAGTGCTACCTGGATGTTTTTTTTTGTTTTTTTTGAACTGATGGAGCTGACTTGTGCCAAATCTGGCCTTTGTTCCAGGTTACCCAGTATATGCTGACCAGCTGTGGTACCCTACAGTCTCAGGCAGAGAGAGTCTGTCATTCCAAGTCACGCTACCTGAGATCATTTTAACTGGAGGTACCAACTGTTGAGCCTGGGAAGCCTCCAAGTACACAAAACATCCGCTCCATTTCTTGGCTTCTCCCTCTGAGTTCTTTAATGCATCCTTGTCACCATGTGATGTGACATCCGTGATGTTGCAGTCACTGAATGAAGAAAATGCTTGTGAATTCACAAGCCACCCAGTGTGAATTCACTTTGTGGCAAGTAACTGACTTTTCAGTGCCCACTTTGCAGGTCCTACACTAGAGCAGGATACATTCGCTCTCTGGTTCCTTGGTAAGACAGGATGTGTTGTGGTTATTCAGTGGATAGCCAACTGAGAGTACTGTACTGTAATGGTTGAATTACATACATGCCCATATGAATGGCTCTCATAAGTTACTATGAGGAAGCCTTTGTAAGTCATCTGTCTGCTTCCTCAGATTCATGAGCCAGGTTGGACCAAGAAGGTGGCTAAAGAATGCTATTTTTATGCATTAAATAGAGGACTTGAAAGGAGGGCCAAAAGGCCATCTAATCTGATGGCACCCACCCAGCTCTGAGGCAGGACCAAAAGTTCACCAGCCTTCCTTGCTCAGATCAATCTGAACTACAGCAGGTCATCAAGTATACTGCAAAAAGCTGCCTGCAAGGAAAAAAATTGCTTGAAAATGAGTCACACAAGTGAGCCAAGCTGCACGTAGGAGAGGAAGGCAAAATATTGCAGAGTTATTGACCGATCTGGCGTGGGGGAAAATTCCTTGCAAACTGTAAATTTTGTGATCAGTCAGAATTTGTGGCATGTCTGTGTTAGTTGAGCCTTCTTCAAAATAGCCCTTTCTCTGCAGAGACTCAATAGGCTTTTCCCTCTTCTCCACACCTTTCCCAATCTTAGGAGATATGGGGGGGCTATCTTAGTCAGTGCTGGGTTCCAACATTCTCTTGTGTTCTAGCATGATGAAGAAATAGCACACAGGATGTGTGCATTTTAACGGAAAGGACTGTGGGGAAAAGTGCAGACTTGATTCTCAGTTTTTGGGGTCAATAGGTCCAGGGGGCAGGTTTTGCCCCCACCCAAGTGGCATCCCCAACAGCACCCTTTCACTCTAATGGAGAAAAATAAGGCATCACACTTCGGGACATTATTGCATTGAGGGCAAACCATGCTCTCTGCTCACAGCAGTGCTGAGAGGGATCCCGCAGGGGTTTTAATGTGTATGCCACTCCCCTCCTTACACTAAACAAGCTGAACCTTCACACCCATAATGATGGGCATTTTGCTAGTGTAGCTATGAACATAAAGGGTAATTTCAAGCATTCCACCGGATTCTCTCAACGTTCTGTCTCACTCTAGCCCAGTGGTACTCAAACGTTTCCGGCCAGCGGCTCCCTTGACCCCCGTGGCTGTTGGCCATGACTCCCCATCATGCTCCTGAGGGCTGGAAGTGACATCATTAAACAGGAAGTGGCCAGAAATATTAACTATATTAAATATAATATTATAATATTATATTTATTATAATATTAAATATTAAATATATATTAACTATTTATATTAATTATATTAATCATATCATTAATTAAATGCAGATCTTAAAAATATATTAATACACAGCAATATACATGATTTATAAATGATCAGCTGCTGATCACTGTTGGAGACAGGATGCTGGAGTAGGTAAATTTTGTCTGGTCCAGGAAGACTCCTTTTTTTAAACTTTCTAAGCATACCAATAGAATTGTTTTATCAAATGAACTTTGTGAACAACCAGTCTGATCAACATTACACACACACACACCCCTGTGGACCCCAATCCAACTAGTCGTTTCTCCCATTCTCCTTGGATAGGATTGAACCCTTTATTAATTTAATTAAATGAAATTTTTCCAGCAGCTGGTGGGAAAACAAAAATAGACCATGAAAATATATCAGAGCTGATAAGGGTTTGGTTAGGAAGCTGATTTGTCTCCTATACTAGGAGATGCATAGCTCGTCTCCTCAGAAGTAAGTCCCATTAGAGTCAATGGGGCTTACTCCCAGGAAAGTGTGAATAGGATTGGGCTGGCAATCACTTCATCAATGGCTGATAAGTATTCCCTTCAAATAGCAAGATTCATCACTTTAAAAATACAGCCTTTCCTTTTCAATCAAACAACAAGATTAATAAATCACTTTAAAACCAGTACCCTTTTTCTGCTCCTGGCCAAGTAAAGTGTGTGCTTGTCTCTCCCCTCCCCCTTTGCCAATTGCATGGAAGCAACTTTGAGTCCTGATGACTGGTAAAATAGGAAGTGCTTTATTTGGGGAGGGGGAGGAAAGCGGGAAGGTTTGGAGATTTGGGGGGTTTGGAGAACCAAAGATTTGAAGGTTTGGAGAAAGGGGGGAGTGGAAGAGGGAGGGGGTTGAAAAGAGATATTTCACTTTGATGAGAAGCTATCCCAGACTGGGAACTAGGAACCAACCAGACAAGGATCAAGGAGGGTTTCTTTCTGACAGTCAGCAAGGACAAGGACTGCAAAATGAGCATGCTCGGTACTTGCCAGATGGGGGTTGGAGTTGAAGAGCTTTGGAAACAACATGCAGCGAACACAGAAGGCGGCAGCCTCGGAGTGGAGGGAGAAGAGGGTGGGGCGGCAGCAGCCAGTCTTGCAGCTGAGCAACTTCTTTCTTCTGCTTTAAAATAAAGCGGAGAGGACGGGCAGAAGACGGGCTCATATTCTGCCCAGGGGTGTGACTGTATCACTGCAAGAGGACATCAGGACATCCAGCGCCTCCCCTTTCAGTTCCTGGCACCTCCCTAAAGAGCTCCCAGCACAGTTTGAATAACAATGCTCTGGCCTAACTTAGAAACGGAATCCAGAATGAGGCTATGCAGATGAGAGCAGGATAAAGTCACTAAAGCAGGGACCAAATTTAACCCCATCCTAATGCTATTCCAGAGTGTGTCTCTCCTTTCTTTTTTATAAGTAAGTGGGTGCCATTCATTTTTTTTTAATGGGGAAAAGGTGAAGTTCTGCTTGGGAATGCTGTTGCACTGAGGACAAGTTCAGATGGCCCAGACCACACTGACAAGAATTCTACAGGGGGTTGTAGTGTGTCTGTGCACAGAGTATATGGAGATGTATTTTTCATATTTTTATGCTGCCCTTCCTCCAAGGAGCTCAAAGTGGTTCCCTCCTCTTGTCCTCACAACAACCCTGTCAGGTAGGCTGAAAGATGGTGATTGGCTCTAGGTCACCCCTGAAGCTTTGTGGCTATGCAGGGATTTGAATTTGGTTGCTATAGTTCAGATTGATCTGAGCAGGGAGGGCTGGTGGACTTTTTGTCCTGCCGTCTGAGGGCATGTGCCTTCTGAGGGCATGTGCATGGAATGTGCCAACTGATTAGATAGCTTTTTGCTCCTGCTTCCAAATCCTTTATTTTCCAACTCCAGAACTGCTACACCATTTGTCTCTCTGTATTATACAACTGTATAGATGTACTGTACTATATAAATGAATCCTTGCTATTTGTAAGCGCTTCCCACCCACACATACGCACTCCATCCATCCATCCATCATAATGGGGGAAGTTCCCTTTATGGGCCAGTATACTCAAGAAGAATTTGAGGGAAGCAGATCTTTTTTTTTTAAAGTTCCAGTGCACTCTATATTCTCTTTCCCAGGAAGAAGGTGGGGGTAGGGAATGTGACAGGTGTTGTTCAGGTCAGGTTACATACCGCCATTATCATCAAAGACCTGGTAGGGGACAAACTGCCTCTGCAGGGGGTTGCAGATTAACCAGTCCTACTTTAATTTTGGCTATTGATTCACCCACCAGAGATAAAAGCTGCCTTTGCAAGTCTTGGGAATAGCAACGCCTTGAGGGTTGATGCAGCCCCCATTCTGTCAGAGCTTTCGGATTCCTGGCATGTGTCCAGAGGGTCCCATGTAGGGGTAAGAGAAGGGAAACTTTTGGCAGCCTGGATAGGAAAAGAGAGCAGCTCTGCTTATCAGGTTCTTCTCATCTTTCCCCACTCCCCCTCCATCAGCCATTCTGTTTGCTTTGTGTCTCCAACACTGTATCTGATATATTGCGATCCAGTTGTTATAAATAATGCATTTAAAGTTGTGTGTTGTTTTTATTAAGAGGTAGCAGATTACACCATTAATAAAGGTCAGTGCAGTACTTTTCCAGCCTGGTGGGAGTAGCAGAGACCGCCAGAGGCTAGTTTACAGGTAGTACCCATTGGATTAGCATTCAATGAATAGCGAGTCCATCTGTGGCTGGCAACAGCAGCACCTGGATTTGAGCCTACAGCTATTGGTCCATATTCATTCATTCATTTTGCATGTCAAAAATAATGAAGAGCCTTAAAGGCATTTTTAAAATAGTAAATGAAATGTGTTCAGAGCCTACTCTAGCAGATGCATGGAGTATTACCTTCAGTTGGCCAATGTACATCAGGGAGGGTCTGGGTCAGGGACGAATACAGAGTGCAGAATTGTAAACATTGGGGCCAAAAGGCCATGGAATGCCAGAGGTATAGTCTTTGAAGTTTCTGTGCGAATACATACATGATGAGCACTGTGGTAGCCGTCCATTCTTATTGCCAGCCTTCCTAGCTTGTTACTGCTGAGTTGACCACGGTGATCATCCAGTTTGCATAGGAGATTTGTATAGAACCTTCAGACACCATTTCTTGCATTGCATGACCTTTTGGCCCTGCTGTTCATATTATTTCTCATCTGTACTCATGTATGTACGATATTTCTCGTATATTTACATCGGAGGAAACCACTTCCTGCATTTGGTGAAGTGGGTGCTAGCTCACAAAGGCTCATGCCACCACAACTCAGTTTGTCTGCAAGGGGTGGGTGTGTGTTTGCAGAAAGTGTCTCTTTTTGTCCCCTCCCTTCCTTGTGGGGGAAGCAAGAGCCTTCACTCTGGAGGCATCTCATTGGCAAAGGACATTCCTCTTTCTAGTGGGGAAAGTGCAACTACAGGTGATCCATCTGTGGCTACCCTCTGGAGGTCAGAGTGAGAGCCCTGGGACTGGGGCTGTAGCTTAGTAGTAATGCTCCTGCTTTGCCTGCAGAAGGTGTTGGGTTCAATCTCTCACATCTCCAGATAGAATGAGGTAGAGACCCTTCCCTGAAACGCCGGAGAGTTGCTATCACTTGGAGTAGACACCTCTGTGCTAGCAGACCAAAGGGTGGACTTCACGAAGGCAGCTTCATACATTCAGTTTGGCTTGGTGCTTTGATTAGATCACCCAGGGCCTTCGGTGGCATACTGCAGCTGGTTTCTGAGCTAAGGCCACACTGCTTGAGTGGTCCATCAAGCAAGGAAGCAAATGCAGAGAGACAAAGTCAGCTCAGCCATGAGGCTGGGCAAAGTGCTCCCTCGACTGAGGGAGGCGGCAAACTGGTGGGTGTGCCTTGCTTTTCTCCCAGCTGACTCCTACCTGCCTTCTCCACCTGGTCACTGCCCCCTACTCTTCTCATGCTCTCTCCTCCTCTGACTCTGCTGCCGCTGCCATTATTTTCCTAAGCAGGAAAGCGGCCACTGCCTTTTCTCCCGTGCTGCTCCTTGAAAAGTGGCCACTGTGAGGAGGATGCCAGGAGCAAAGTTCTGCTTCCAGGTTGCTGTCTACTTGGCCGCTTTAAGAAGCAGCAGTGGTGAACAAAGCATGATCAAACTTCCCTGAAAGGTAACTTTGTTCACCAGCGCTCAACCCAAAGAGAGCGTTGGATGTGTTCAAAAGTGTGACAGTCTGAGATCATGCTGAAGTTCAGGCAGTCCGGCGCCCTGAGTAGGTACCCTGAACATGCACTAGAAACTTTGGCAGTGCATAGGGGTTCCTTGGTAGACAGGTAGAAGTTTTACAGCAGACTAATGAATGGGATACAGCAGACAATGTAAAAGTTATTTCCTCTGAATCATAAACCACTTGGGCTTGGTTTGGCATAGCCACTGCTGATCCCTTTACTCCATTATATACTACTTTCCAACTCCACCTTGTTTGGCTTGGCATTCTTTGTCTCACAGCAGTTCTGCCTGACAAGTGAGGCTGCAGGATGGTGGGTTTCCCAAGTCTAAACAGACAGCACTTATAGGAATTTTGAAGTGGTATCTGAACGCGGCTGTCACAAACAAACCTTGGTGTTTGTAGAAGCCACAGTAGAATAAGCAGCTGCCTCCCAACCCTTTTTCATAGCCCACGTGTTTCCTCTTGAAACCAAGGCTATCACCTCACTGGTAATGTCAGTGTTTCCTGGGTTTGGCATTTCTACCCAAATTGTGGGTTGAAGGTGAAAAGAATGAGATGTTACGACCAAGTTTGTGATGAGCTGGATTTAGGCCCACTGCAGCAGCAGGATGGGGAGAGGGAGGTAGGATGCCAGGGATTGCTTCCTGGCATGCAGTGGGAAGCATGTAAAGGCTGTGTGGCTTTATATCTCTTATACGTAGCTGGGAGAGAGTAAGGACCCAATCCTATCCAACTTTCCAGCGTTGATGCAGCGGTATCAATGGGGCCTGTGATGCGGGGACAGTCAGGGAGGCCTCCTCAAGGTAAGAGATTGTATGTTCTCTTACCTTGGGGCTGAACTGTAGCTTCATTGGTGCTAGAAAGTTGGATAGGATTGGGTCCTAACTGTCCTGTTTACCCCAGCATAATTTCTTTTCTAGTGGCTGCCTGCTGGCGTTCTGCATCTTTTTAGCTTGGAAGCCCTTTTGGGACTGGGAGCCAGCTTTGTGAACTTTTTTTGGTTTTATTTATTTAATCGTATGTCAGAATGCAGCAGCATCATACAAAATTCACAATATATAAAATACAAACAGCAAGCAACAACTTAGTAAAACATAGTGAATAAAATCACAAATAATTTTTTTCATGTTGAAAAGCGGTATATAAATATTCTTAATAATATTATAACATGGAGCTGACTGAGAAGTGAGAGTTCTGGATGAAAGCTCTCTAGTCTGGGTTTGGCAGCCTCGAAGGAATCCTAAGCAATCCCTGCCCCTTCTCACTAAATTCCCAGTTTTGGATTTCAGACATTCTGGTGTTTGGAATAGGCTGGAGGCAGCATCTGGTAGACTCCAGTAGGGGTAACTAATAACAGCAAACGCTTCCCACTGATTCCTGTGGCTTGTGCCAGTAGAGATGATGTGCTGAACCCTAGTTTAGGGTGAAGGAACTACAAAGTGGTGTTGGTGTGACACAGTTGCTGCTGCTCTGTTGTCATGTTGCTCTTCCGGCCCCTCCCCACCTCCCTTGGCTCAACTGAGCTTGCTGCAGGTGGTGTGAAGGAAGCTGACTCAAGAATGGATAATTGATGCATGTGCATTGGTGCATGCTGTGGTGAAGTTCAGCAACCTGGCTCTCAAATGGCCATGCGTGGGCTATGTAGTTGGAAAGTATTATCCAAGGAAGTCCAAGACTGACACATTTAAATTCAAAAGACGGGTCTTCAAACAAGTGGAGACTAGTAAAAAGGAAGTGGAAAGGTAAAATCAGGAAGGTCAAATCTTTCTCAAGTGCATGGAGGTTTATTCAAATCCTCAGCAGCAGCAGGTCATCCAGATCTAGAATGTATACCATGAACTAGGGAAGGCAGCAAGCAGGCGTAGGAGGCTGGTGTCAATGATGTTATAACAGGCAAGAAGAAGAAAACAGAAATTCTGCCCAAATGAGGAGAATGAAAAGGAATACAAGCTCTGGCAAAAAGAATTATGCTGGACTAGATGGGCTTGTGATCTGACCTGGCAGGGCTTTCCTTATGTTTTCACAATCTAAACAGGACAAGTTACATCCAGAAATACTCCAAATAAGTGATGAATGTGGCAGACTAAGACTTGGAGCTGATTCACACACACGCATTTCTACTTTGTCTGCTTTCCCACTGCTAGATGTTGTGCAGCAGAATGTGTGAATTGTCTTTATTGAAAAGTATTGTGTTGAGTTTGGCACTGGGAGAGGAGAAAATTCTTAACAAAACAATTGATCTGTGACCACTTATTCACACAGCACTTGGTGCTCCTGTCAACAAGTAACAATGATGATGCTGAGCGCCACTCACACATGTAGGATTTGGAGTGAGTATAGCATTATAGTTGATTCCTCAGGCAAATGATGTAAGACTATCGCTACAGGATTTCAAAGTAAGCCAGGAGGGTAGCAGCCTCTAAAGGAATCTCTCTCATGCTTGTAGCAACTTAGGATTTGAACATTACCCACAGCAGGAGGCTTTGACATGGGTTGGGACTGTTGCTGATAAAACAGTATTATGTCTATTGACAACCTCACATCAGGCCTCTTCTAGTTGTTTGTTGTCTGTCATGGCTGAGAAGTCTGTGTGAAGTCTGAAGGAGCAGCCTTTATTCCTAATGCAGATAGCACCTCTTGACCTTTTGCTGTTTGTGTGTCCTGCCCCTCCCCCCCGCCCCACCAGGAGTTGGCAAGGTGCATGGCTGAGAGAAAGGAGACAACGGATGGACTGATAGATGGGACATAGTGTGTCCTATTGTCTGTCTTGGTGCCAAGAGGATTAGACAAAGCAGGAATCAGGCTGCACAGAGAGAGATTAGATAAAGGTTTTAGGAGTCTTGAACTTTCCACCATAGCTAATGTCAGTAGAATCATCCACAGAGTCCAAGATGAAGTGGGGGGAAATTGACTGTGTTGTGACAGTTGGATTTCCCATTCATTTTGGAAGTGAAACTTTTGGATTGTGACCATGGTAGGTGGATTCAGGTATTTCAACAGTCAGGACAGTCTTTTATGTTAGTGTAGTGGTTCCCAGTATTCTCAGCTTTGCAACCCACTTTGTCCTCCAGGTTAGATCACGACACCAGGAATGACTTCGCAAGAGGCTGGTGGGGCTCTTCTGGGTTGTACCCGGCTGGCAATCCACTCTACTGGCCTTTGAGGTCCTCGGAATGGCCCACAGAAGCTTCAGAAAGCCACTTCCAGTTTTTGGAAGCGAACCGGAAGTGGCTTTCCAAAAACCATTCTGAGGTGCATAGAAGCCAGTAGAGTGAATCACCGGCCTGACATGACCCAGAAGAGGCCTCTGCACCCTCCCGGTGAATAATTTGGCTTCCTGAATAGCTGCAATCTGGAGAAAGGGTGTGTGGGAAGGCCCAGGTCACATATTGCATGTGGGCTCGTAACCCACTAGTTAGGGAAACCCTGTGTTTGGTAGCCTGTGTTAGTGGCCATAAAAACATCTTGTTGCAATGAGTCCTAGGCTTTAGTTACGTATTCTGTGAAAAAGTTATCCTCTTTGTTTGTCTCAACCTTAACTTTGGCTGTTATGTTGCCTGATGGAATTTTGGGTGCTCTCAAGATTCTTACAGTGAAAGGACTCCCACCAAAGTTCAGGAACATTCTGTTTCCCTAGAATACAGGTTTTGGGGCTGTTCACTAGAGAGGTCTTGGCTTTCTTGGGTTTGGTCAACGTTGGCAAAGAGAAGCCCCACATGACTCACTTGGGGTTGTGCCAAAATTTGGCTGAACTCCCCAAATAGCTTAGCATTTCTTCGTGTCAATGTTGGCAGGCCACACTACAGCAGTGGTGGGACAAACCAACACCCCATGTAGAATCTTCAGCTCATCTGAAATTCATTTTTTCCCTTCCCTCTCTCTCTCTCTCTCTCTCTCTCTCTCTCTTTCTGCCATAGTGAACCTCAAGTTGGGCAAGATGCCCTTTGGGTTTCCACATGGTCTGTCCGGGAGCTAATGCTTGACTTGCCAACCTTGATACCTGGGGAGCTAAGCTGATTTTGCAGGAGGCTGTGTTCCTCTATCTCTTCTTTGCTTTCCAAATACTGTACCTTCAGTTCTCACACTTCCAAAATAGTAGCACCTCCAATTCTCAGTGTTACATGTTTGACCATCAAACATTGACATCAAGCTGGAAAACCTGGCAGGCTTCTTCTCCCAGTGACTTTGTTCTCAGCTGTAAATTGGCCATCAGCACCCTGCAGAGCCTGAAATGGAAGATATTTCTTCTGGTGCCATTGCTTGGCTTTGCAGCATGGAGGTTCTCCTAGCTGTCTGTGCTCTCTCTCTCTCTCTCTCTCTCTCTCTCTCTTTCTTTTATAGTATTGTGGGGCTCTCACTGCCACTGCTGGGTATTTTAAGCTCTTTCCCAGGCCTGTTGGCCCCAGGGGGGTGGATTCACTGCCTGCAGCAGCTGCTGAACTATACACCTGGCTGCCTGCACAAGGGCCCTTTGTCCCGCATGAGGGAGCTCTGTGGAGTGGGTGGGGGTAGGGTGAAGGGAGAATAGGGAGGCTGTCAGGAGTTGGGGAGGAGAGAGAGAGGATGTGCTTCCAGTCTATAGCTCCTCACCCCACACAAACTATTTCCACAGGTATTGTGGATGAACAGAGCTGCCAGTGGCTAGCAAGCTCTCAAATGGAAGGCCATAAAGTTGTGTCATTCAGGACGCAATCCTAACCCAGTTTCCAGCATTGACATGAGGGCAATGCAGCTCCAAGGTAAGGGAACAAACATTCCCTTACTTTGAGGAGGTCTCCGTGAGTGACATGCCCCATTGGCACAGCTGTGAGCTGTGCCCATTGTGAGCACACACCCCATTGGCACAGCTGTGCCACTGCTGGAAAGTGGGTTAGGATTTGGGCCTCAGTGACCTAAAGACCAAGGCAGGGGGGTTCATGAAGGTTTGCTGTTACCTGTTAGCACTGCTGGCAATTAGTGACATGGCTCCATTGCAAGTCACAATTCTTTTAAAGCACTGTCGACCCGTCCTAAAACCTATCATGTTTTAGCACGCCAGAAGGGCATCAACGAAGAGTTGCAAGGTTCTTCGGCAGAATCCCTGGTGTTGAAACTGGTCTCAAGCCAGCTGTAGTAGCTTGATGTAGCCCGAGTTCAGACTTAAATTGGAGGGTATGCTTGCACATCCTTGTTTTGCTGTGCTTGCTCCAAAGGCTGCCATCTTTCCCACACACCTACAGTTTGTGTTGGCTTTCTGCATTTCCGTTCTGGACTCCTGTGGATTGTGGTTCCTTATTATGTAGGGAAAGCTATGGCAGCTGAGAAGAACTTTGGGCCAAGCAGCCATGCAAGCAACAAAGAAAGTTATGGGGAGGTGATCTCCATGGATCTGAAGTGATTTGGGGATAATCCCTTGAGGAACAGGAGTCCAAGGGTTGAGGTACTTTGGGGCAGGGCTATTGTCACAAGGTAGTACTCTCAGGCAGCTGCTGAGGGCCCAGCATCCAAGGGGAATGGCTGGTGCCTTCCCTTGGGCACTGTTTGTAAGTGATAGCAGGTGGGTTCCCTCCACTCCCCTTTGTGAAGTGGTAGATTTTTATGTCTTGGCAGTGAAGACAAAGTGTCCTATTCAGCGAGTACTTTTCACCTGCCAGTTTTTCCCCATTCACACACAGTGCCCCCCAACACAGCACGGTGTAGTCAGATAGAGGACTCTCCAGGGGGTGGCCATCTGTAAGGCGAGGTGATGCAGATTGCATCAGTGGTGGATTGCAGGTGGGTGAGAGGGTGACAGATCTGAGGTGACCTTCACCCTGAGTCTGCAGCTGCCGGCATCTCCCTCCAGCTTTCTGCAGATACAACCTGCACTGGTCTGCTTTCCACTCACTACAAGTGAGCGAAAAGTGGATTGATCACCCACCCTTGCCTAGCTCCTCATATGGTTTCTTCAGTTACAGTAGTACAGGACTATCTGTTTGATTTACAGAGACCCAGGTGAATGAAGGAGTTCCTTCATTTGTGTGCCCCCTTTAAATCAAACCAAAAGTCCTGTACTTGTGCAGCTGAAGAAACTGGGCAAGATAAGCTGCAGCTTTTTTGTTCTTAAACTGTGCAGAAGCAGCAGATCCAAGGTGGCATTGGGAGGCATTCTTGTGCTGCTGTTGGAACTCCCGCAGTCTCAGAATTGCGGCCCTGCTCATAGGTCATTTTTAGAACCATTATACCATTCTGGTTTTCTGCATCCCCTTTGTGTCTCTGACGCCAACGAAACCTCATGCTACAATAAAGAAATGAAGGCAGGCGCATAGCGTAATTCATCTTCATTCAACTCTGTCACCGCTATACTGTTTAAACCCCTTATTCCGTCAAGGTAAAGCCAGCGAGCCAATTTTCTTGTTTCAGACCTTGCCATCTTGGTTGCTTTGATTTTGGCATACTTCATATTTACAGGACAGTATGGTGGGCAATAGTTCTGAGGTGGTAGAATGGATCATACCACCACAGACTGCAGTTTTGGCAAGTGCATTGTTTGCACAAAGGTTTTTTTTGTTTTTTTTTAAATGTGGGGGGAGTCATTCAGAGTTCCACTTTCACTTCCACTTGCAATGTGAGGTGGTACAGTCCTTTCTACCATATCACTGCAGACTGTGGGTATCCCTTGTCTTAATATCCTTTGCAGTAAAGGAGTCAAGGGAAAGGAGTCAAAGGTGCAGGTAAAGGAGTCAAGGGATTTGTTGTAGTTGATCAAGGGATTATGCTCACAGTGAGCTTGTGAGGGAATGGGGGGGCAGAGGAACTTACATCTCTGGCTTATACATCCTTGTACATACATTCACCCTCTTCTTCTTTTTCTTCCTCCTTCAGTGTCAGTGTTCTTATTGGAGCACCCAAGGCCAAGACAAACCAGCCAGGAGTCACAAATGGAGGTGTTGTGTACTACTGTCCCTGGCATCTGGGCAGGATTGTCTGTACACCCATTGAATTTGACAGCAAAGGTAAGGGGACAAGGACTGATGGTAGCACATGTGTACTCTGTTTTCCAATCCCTGAGTCAGTCCTGCTTCTTAATCATACATGAAAATAAATGCACAAAAAGCTCTTCTGCGTAGGGAAAACGTATGGAAATCCTGACAAAGAAAATATGTCTGGAGTGATTACAGGTAAGTACTGTAGGAAATGTGTTCACCTTGAAGCAACCCTTACTGTCTCCTTTAAGCCATTTCTTTCCAATGTTGCATATATGCAACAGGGATCAAACGTGTACACCTGTGGGATGAGCAGAAATGAGTTAATCAGGGAGAGGCAGAGAATAAAGCTCCTGGTGTGCCCTGGGCAGGAGGTTTGCCAAGAATTGTAGAGCTAATGAAAAAGACTGAAGGTCTGGTAACAGATGGAAAAAGCTGCATTTGAGTGGCAAGCCTGTGGAGCTGATAGGAAAAGCTGCTTCATCTCTGCCTCTGTATAAAAGCCCTGTTTGCCTGGCATTGGCTGTTGAAGTTGGCAATATCAGACTTGCCAATCAGGCTTTGGAGCTGGGACATCTTATCAGGCATTTTGCCTTGGCCTGAAGATTGCTGAAGGGCCCTGTCTATGGCAAAAGGATACAGTCCCACTTTTGAGTCCTTTCAGGAACTTCCCACATTCTACTGAACCATTTGCCTCTCTGTGTTTCAAGGCAAGTTGTAAAACATTCATCGTAGAAATGCCAAGGATTTTAGCTCTGTGTCTCTGAATCTAGAGAGCTAGAAAAAGGTCAAGAATCTCAATGATTATAGTATACTGTATAAGTATAGTATACAGTACAGTATAAGCCTTATACTGTACATTCCTGCTCTAAAACAGAGCTTGTTTTCCACTTTAATTTCTCATGCAAAGTATAGAGAGATGTCACCAAAGTGTAATAAGGGTTGCTACTCTGTGGCCATAGGGAATCCTGGCCAATGCAAGGTAGCTTTATGTTTTTGATGGAAGCTCAAATTCTGCATCACCCTGGTCTTTTTCTGCCTCTGTGACCATCGGCAGCTCAAATGTAAATCTAGGCTCTGATGGTGATGTTAGTCTTTTTCCATCTCTGTGTGAGAGAGAACCATGGTTACTTCCAGTGTGAAACTAGAATTCAACCTGTGTGTGTGTGTGTGTGTGTGGCTAGTCTTTTTCAGTCTCTCTTGTCAGTTACCTAACCAGTGCAAAAACCTTGGCTTCCCTTTGTTCCTCATATCCCAGTCTGAAAGTAGGACCAGTCAAAGACTGTAACAACAGCAAGTATTGATTGGCAGAGTTGAAATAAGGTGATGAAGAGTCATTGGCTGTTTTGGGTGTTGATTACTCCCATCCTCTTGGGCTCAATTTTAAAGTCTTACCAGGGAAGTAAGCCATTAGTAGGGATTGGTTTGGCCCAGTTGTCCGGGGCAAAGGTCATGTTGTGAATCCGTTGCAGTTGTGTAGAAAGGAGTATGTTTGGCATGTGTAGCTTCTCTCATTGTAATGGTGGGAGAATATTGCACCTGCCAAAATTCTCCCTTCTGCACAGTTATGTGAAACACAAGAGTCAAAGTCATACTGATTTGGGTGGCTCTGTGGTTCTTCATGAATTTCTTTGAGGGTGGGTTGTTGGGAACCTGAAATGTGTACATTTCTGACATAAAGGGCTAATGTGTGTGAGGGGTCACTTCTGGGGCACAAGATAGAAGAGAGAAGCAAAGCCAAACAGAGGGACTATTCTGTCAAGGGACTGCTTTTAAAGGTTTTTTTTTTTTTTTTTAAAAAAAAGGGAATTGCTCATTTAGGCCTAAGGCATTATGTGCGGTGGAGGAGGGAAGGGGTCCAATCTCTCCCTCCCCTTCATGGTTCAGAAAGGCCTGGACTTTTGGCTGGCTGGACCGGCATGGGGCTTCCCTGCCTGGGCGCATGGCCCTGTCGGCTTGGCTTGAGCAGTACCCAGTGGAACTGGGCCAGGGGGAGTTTCCTCGGCTCAGCTGCGAGCAGAGAGCACATTCCAGTCAGAGAGCAGGACAGGACACTGTCTGGGGAACCTGGCTTCTACGTAGTCTCAATTTGGAGAATCAGGCTTCAGATGGCCAGTGAAATCTCAGTCAAACTAAATAGCACTATATTTGTTGAGAAAACTCATCTTCTGGAAATAAGGCTTTTATTTATGGAGAATGTTTGACTTTAAACTTGGGGGGAGGAGCAGCAAAATAAAATCAAAGAAGCGTAAGACATTTTCCCCCACAAAAAAAATGAAGAAAACTGGTTTCTAGTGGTTCCTGGGTTGTTCTTTTTAATCTTCTGCACTGTGGACCTCCTTTGACCCTTGGACGGTAAAGAAACTTACCAGACTAAGTAAGGCCCAATCCTATGGACATGATATGCTGACAGATCCCGCGATCTTCTGTTACCCCAACCTCACCACTATTCTGCGGCCTGCTAGCAACTGTGCAGCAGCCGGAAAGCCCTGCACCACCAGTGGTGGGCTGCAGATCACCCATTGCAGCAGGTAAAGGGGTGGCAGGGACTGGGGGGGAGAATCTCTGTGG
This sequence comes from Tiliqua scincoides, assembly GCF_035046505.1. Classification (NCBI taxonomy): domain Eukaryota; kingdom Metazoa; phylum Chordata; class Lepidosauria; order Squamata; family Scincidae; genus Tiliqua; species Tiliqua scincoides. The sequence continues at coordinate 123,350,596 of NC_089822.1, forward strand.
CAGCTGTGCATGCTGAGATCCTAGCTCCCTTTTTTTTTGCCCCTATCCACCCTGAGTCTCTGATCCACCATTGGAGACTAGGTGGCCTGTGAGGAGGTAAGTAGAAAAACAACAACAAAAACTTGGGGCTGTTTCCTGGCCCATCTGATCTCTCTGTCTCTCTCACACACCCACACACACACCCACACACACCCATTGCATGCAGTGTACAGTCCGTCAGTGACACTGCAAGAGCTGGCAAAGGATATGATTGGGCTGAAAATAAACAAAAGTGGTTGGGATTGTAAATAAAGTGACCGCTTGAATAAGAGGAAAATTTGGAAAGCCCACTTAAGAATGAATAAATTAAGGGAAAAAGTTAATAATTTGTTATGCAATTAACTAGTATTCTGTGAGTTTGGCCAACAAGGGGATGTATAGGATTATCCTGTGAGTGCTTTCCTTGATGTGTGTTGCACTGTGTAGAATGGGATTTATTCCCAACAAGCTGTGTAGCCCAAGTCCTCTGTCTCTGTCTGTTTGGAACTGGGTTTGTAAAGCTATATAACACAATACAAGCTTTCTGCTATCAATTAAGGGCCCTGGATAAGTGATCTAGGATAAATGTGCCTGTAGTAGGTCTTTCATGTTCCCATGCAGAATGATTTTCAAAATTTCTTCCTTGAGGGAACTGTTTTTATATTGACTTCCCCACCAAAGAAAATGCATGACTGCCAGGTGACTTTTGTGTGTTGCAAAGGATCAAGGGACAAATTCAGAGACACACACTCAGTTTATATGGGGCACTGATCAAGCATGTTAGCATTCTCCATTGACTCTCATGAAATACTCAACCATTTTCAACCCCTGTGCCATGGCACACTGATGTGCCGCGGATGGTCTGCTGGTATGTCATGAGATTTTGGGGAGGGTCATTTGTTGGTAGGGCCACTGCAGGATTCGAGCCCTTGCTGTCGATGCGTTTGCCTTGTCTATTGTTCAAAAGCCGATGGTGTACCTTGACAGTTTTAGCACCTTGTCAGTGTGCCATGAGATGAAAAAGGTTGACAATCACTGCTCAAGATAATATGCAAAACTCCCTTTGGGCAGTTGGAAGGCAAGATCAGTAGCTGTGGGGTAGATTGTCTCCCAATACTGATCTTTTCTGAGGAACTCCTGAGAAGAGTCTTAGGAGCCCCCAGGTTCTGTAGAACACATTTTGGAAGCCACTGGAGTAAAGGTATAGTAGTTCAGGGTGGAAAATCAGAAAAATTATGGCACTTTCTTCTCCTCCTCCAATTACTCTTACTTTGTTTTTGGATCCCCAACGCCACCCCAAAGGGGCACAAAGGGAAATCTTGGGTGAATTAATGCAAGCACTGCAGTGTTGTGGAATATTTTCTCTCTTGGAAAAAAAAAAAAAAAAAAACAGGAGAGGAATTTCTGGAGTATTGTTCACAGTGGTGTTGTGGGATTTTTGAAATTGTAAACCACAGAGATTGTTGATCTTTCAGGCACTGATGTGAATTAAAGTAAAAAAGCATGACCCCCAAAATACGTTTTGGTAATCCCTTAGGTTTTAAAAAAAGAAAGAGAATTGAAAAGGCCTTGATGGTCCAGAAATAGCCTGCAAGCCTTGCACTGTTTGCTTCTAGTCTGGAGCAGCCTTCGAGGGTCACTGCTTAGTTTTGGAGGTGGGGGTGAGTTACCTTGTTCTTGCAAGTTCCCAGTATGCATTGCTGTATCCTTTTGGATTGTTGCCTCAATATCAGGTAGCAGGGATATTAGAGACCTTCCCTGGACCAGAGCCAGCAGTCTGGGGATGCCTCTTCTGGTCTGGGTTGAGACCAAAGGCAACAATTACTAGAAGCGTGACAAACGCATAGCCTAAGATCTCAGCCAGTGAGATCTTCTAACAGCTGAGATGATTTCTGAATTAAAATGGGAGGCTCACTTCATTTACATACCCCAAAAGCAGTGATTAGAGTATGAATCTTTTACCCAACAGCAGAGGAGCCCAGCCCTTTTTTCTGCACGAACCACTCATCTGGACATCTTCACATGAGTTATGCCTCATGTGAAGCTAGAATTGCAAACCCTCATTGGATGCTGGTGGGAGGGAGATGTGCCTAGAGCCAGTGGCGTCACTAGGATTTGAGTCGCCTGGTGCGGGAGGCCTGCACGTCACCCCATGTAGTGGGCGGGGCAATGCCCCAGGTGGGCGTGGTGATGTACCATTGCCCCGCCCCCACTGGTTTTTTGGCTGTACCTTTTGTTCAAACACAGATATTTCAATGTGGTTTGTTTCATTGCATTCTGCATGAAATTACACATTGATTGATATAACATGATGGTCTTATTCCTCCAAACTCTGTTTTTAGTGATTTTGAAAACTTTTAGAGTCACACACACGCGCACACACCCGTGTCAACTTACTAACACCTTATTGCAGCAGTTCTCAAACTTTAGCGCTGGGACCCACTTTTTAGAATGACAATCTGTCCAGGACCCAGTGGAAGTGATGTCATGGCCAGAAGTGACATCATCAAGCAAATTAAAATAAATAATTATAAATAATTAAATTAAAATAAAATAATTACTTAAGGGGGAGCCAGTTCTGGTCCACCAAGTGAATCTACTCTGAAGTAAGTCCCATAGTGGTCAATAGGGCTTACTCTCAGGAAAGTGTGGGTAGGATTGCAGCCTGTGAGCCCAATCCTATGCATGTCTACGCTGAAGTAAGTCCCATAGTGGTGAAAGGAGCTTACTCTGTAGTCTGCCTGCAATAACACCCACCCTCCCAAAAAGAATCAGTGAGATTTCCAGCCCTCCCCAGTACCCAGTTTAAAGTTCTTCTCTTTCAAGCATATCAAGATAAAGACCCACCTGGCTTTGCAAGTGCAAAATAGAAAACTCCCCCTTACCAGTTCAAGCCACTTTTTTGTCCTTTTTTGGGGGGGGGCTGCCTTCTGGAGCATTTGTTGCGCTCCAGCTCCATGGATCAGGACCATTCCAGTGTCCTCACATTCCCCTTTGTCTGGCCTGACCACCAGCCAAGGCACGTCTACCTACTCGTGAGTAAACGCGACGCGAGGCTGCTTCACTTTCCATAGAGTTCCATAGACTCAAGCTGGGAGGAGGGACCTCCTTCTCCATGTTTTTTTGGGCTGCATTCATTGAATCAGGACCATTCCAATGTCCTTGGAGCCTCTCAGCCTGCCTTGACTAAGGCAAGTCCCCCTACTTGCGAGTAAATGCAACCACATGGCTTCGTTTTGGGCATATACTCGCAGCTAGGAGGGGGGAGCTTCTCGGGTGTTTTTTGGGGGCTGAATCCATTGGATCAGGACCATTCTGGTGTTGTTGGATTCCTCTCAGCCTGCCCTTTCCGATGGACTATGGCAAGTATGCCTACTCACAAGTAAATGTGCACTATGGCTCACTTTCACTTTCAATAGGGCTCCATGCAGTTTTTCCTTCTGGTTTTTTGGCCATACCTTTTGAACGAAAGGAGCTATTTCAATTCTGTTTTTTGCACTGCACTCTGCCAGCCATTCCGCATCCAACAGTTTATGGCATGACGCAGTAGCTCCTAACTCCGTGAAGTTAGCACGTCCTCCCCCAGGGCGCGTCACCCCCCCAGCGTGTCACCCGGTGTGGCCCGCACCCCCCCACACCCCCCAGTGACACCAGTGCCTACAGCACTGCAAAGGTGCAGCAGACAATCTCTTCTTTGGGTAAAAATGTTGGGCTCACCAGCATCTTTATTTTTCTTGGCACACACTCTTGTAGCACCCTAATGTGATTTCAGCACAAAGTTTGGGATTTACTGGTCTAGTCAATGGTCAAATCAAGAAAAGCAGTCCCTGAGGAAGTGTATGGAGAAAGCAGGTAAGGCAGTAGGAGACCAGAACAGGCAAAGTCAACCGTGAGTTTCCTGGAGGATTAAGGAGACTGGAATTAGGCAGCAGAAGTGGAACAGGCAGCATTGTGGGAGTTCTGTGCACAGACGGGTCTGTTGTTAAGTGGCCATTTTACATGGAGGAGAATAGAGAGACTGCCTCTTGTTTACTCCTCAAACTTGGCCTCTCTTTCCATGAGCTGGGTGTGGTGTGTGTTCAGATAGGTCTCAAGCCCACAGTGTGTTGGTTTCTTTGTTTATTCATTAAGGGATTGATATCTCACCTTTTCCGTAACAGTACTCACTTAAGTAAAGGACATAATACAGCAGGTACCGTCATTCTCAAACCCTTAAAACCATTTTTAATGCAAGAGTAATGCACACCGAGGAGCAGAGACTGAGAGAGAATCATTTAAAAACAATTGGCAGAGAGAGAAAAAATCCACAGACCAAAAGCCTGCTTGAAGAAGGAAGTTTTAGCCTAGCAATGAAAGGCCTGTGACAAGGTGAGCCTCACAAGGCAGGGAGTTCCACAACTGAGGTGCAACCACCAGAAAAGACCTCCTTCTCTCATGGTTTTTAAGGGTGGGCCTTGTGGCACGGCACAGTCCTACAGCTCAGGTTCTCTCATGACCTTTCTCTCATGACTGAACCAAGCCTCTTGGAATCCAGGCTATTAACTCCCAGACTATGTGCTGCAGAGGAGCTGATGGGTACTTCAAAACACTCACAGCAGAGTTCTATGCATTCAGAGCACACAGCACATTCAGACACAAGTCAATGGCACCTCCAGGTAGAGTTGGGAAAGACCCTGCATCTGAAACCCTGGAATGATGCTTCCAGTCAGTGTTGATAATATGGATCAGTGGTCTGACTTTAGGAGTCCAAGACAGGTAGAGGGGTGTGTGTGTGTGTGTATCCTTTTGATTTTGAGAATAAAGTCTGCCTCTGGTTTTAATTCAGGGAAAAAACTGTGCCCTAGGTATTGAAAGTCGGGGAAACACTGATCTAGACTCACGTGTATTATCTATCACACAGGATCCCGTGTAGAAGAATTCAATGGAACGCAAGAGCAATTGGAGTTCAAATCCCTGCAGTGGTTTGGAGCCACAGTGCGATCACATGGCAGCTCCATCCTGGTAAGCATAAGGCTGTGGCATGGGCATTGAGCCAAGGCAAATCATTGAAACGATCAATGGGGATACAGTAGACATATGGGGCTAGTCAGATATTGCTTTTGGCTACTGTCTTTAGTCACTGGAATCTTCTGTTGAGTGGTGCATTCTGGGAGAGGGGATTCCAAGGAGCTGAGATGTGACCTCTTGGGTCTTCATGCATCTGTGTTTATTGGAGTTGCCCCAGCTAACAGCCAATCCTATCCTCACTTTCCTGGGCGTAAGCCCCGTTGACACTAATGGGACTTACTTCTGAGTAGACATGCAATAGGATTGGGTTGTAAGTTGTCTGAATGCCTGGCTTGTATCCTTGGTTGTGCAAATTTCTGTGAAAGCACCCCCATATAACAACCCTTGTTATCCAAAATGCAGAAAATCACAGTGCCGCTACTGATCTGCTGATTTTCTACTGATGCAATCTACAGATTTTAGGAAATCGTGATCCTCTAAATTGGGAACTGGATATGGTCCATCTATCCCATGACATTTATTATGCTTTTAGGAAATGCTGGTATCTCCTGTGTATTCCCCCCCCCCCCCATTTATCTTTCTAGTTGCCTGACCAACAGCATGCATACACATATAAACCAGGAGGCCAGGCATCCATCCATGTAGGAAATTCTTGCTGAGGCTGCATTTGCAGTACTGTGTACAGTTGTGATCACTGCATAATAAGCTGGTAACAAACCTGCCTGGATTTAAATAAATCTTAATTGAACTTTTTCTCAAAGGGGCAAGCAAGCTTCTCTAGTAAGGCATAGATTACCTAGGGCATGTGATGTCCTTTTCTAGGCCTTTCCAGCCTAGTATTTTTTGGGGTACACACATACGCTTGTGTGCTCATGTAGCTTCCAGATAGCCATCTCTAGGTATTGGTTTTGAGTTGCCTGATAGCTACTCGGTAACTACAAGGTGCAGAATTTAGCTCTTCAAAATCTGTTTTACTTATTTTAAAAGGACTTAAGTTTCTGGTCCTTATTACTGTGAATATAAATTTGGAAGTGTGTGGGCAGTAACTGTTACAATTACAGAAGTCAAAGGCCAGGTCTTCAATGTCTGGATACCTCCTTGCCTCTTACAGTGACTAAATTGTACAAATACATGCAAAATTGCAATTTGTGTAACAGATTCATGTTGCAGATTTCTGTTTTTTGTTGCAGAATTTGGGTTCTGTGACTCAGAGCCCTGCTCTGGGAACTCTGCAATATGTGGTGCTCCCTTTCAACTATATGAACTGAATGGAGACCTACATAACTGAACTAATAACACGATTAGATCCCAAATTGGGGGGGGGGGAAGGATCAGAAGTGAAAATGGTACATCCATTTCTACAGTTAACTGCATTTCATGCATTTTGAGTTGAACAGTGGAAAGAAATTACCTGATACTGCTTGCTCACAGCTTAGAAATGCCCTACGTGGCATATCTAACTGCATGACGATCTGGGTTGTTATTTATGAGTTCAAGCCATGCAATGAGTGGCATTACTAGGCCCAAAGCAAGGGGAGTCGTAAACCTTGGTATGTTTAATTCATATAGCCTCCAAGCGACAAATTAGAGCTTCTGAGTGAGACTGCTCTAAAAAGTAACCATATACTCTGTGTTTTCTTGTTCTTTTCCTAAAGGAGGCTCAGAAAGAGAAATTACAAGTACCCCAATCTGATTGGTCTCTTCCTCTGCGAATTGAACTCCATGTAGCCATACAGTCAAGGCTATAGCCATGGATGGCCTGTGTTAGGCCTAGTGCTTCAAACTTGTATAAATGTGCATGTATTTTGTTCATTTGTATATTTCGCTACTCAAGGGAGTAGTGGAAGGAGGGCTAGAGCTGCACAAGACATTGGGGCCCACACCCTGATAATTTTAGACGTCCTGCTCACCTCCCACTCATTTTGTCTTTGAAGATATCAGCAGGCATTGTGCATACTATTTAGTTCAGTGGTTCTCAAACTTTTAGCACTGGGACCCACTTTTTAGAATGAGAATCTATGATGTCATGACCAGAAGTGACATCATCAAGCAAGGAAATTTTTTTCAATCCTAGTCTGCAATCCTACCCTCACTTACCCAGGACTAAGTCCCACTTACTATCATTGTTAAAAACATATACATAGTAGCCTGTTAAAAGTATAGTTTTGTAACATTTCCCTAAATGCAGTCATGTACCATGGTAGCATCAAGTCTAATATATTAAAAATAAAATATTGAAATGAATGGGGACCCACCTGAAATTGGTTCACAACTCACTGTTTGGGAAACACTGATCTAGTCTATCTTCTCAGTCATGAGGAAAAAGAACTTGGTTTTTGTTTTTGAAAGGAGAAAGTGAAGATCTTCAGTCTGCCAAATTCTCTGCCTAGTACCAAACTCTGCCCATAGGCATCCTTACTGTAGTGACTTCAAGAACAAATGGATCAAAATCACTGTTGGGAATGTTTTGTTTCTCTGCAATTCAATAACTCCCCTGCTGAACTCTAAAATGTTGTTTTAAAGTCTTCCACTTTTTAAACACCCATAGTCAGGGCAGAGGGATGCAGCTGCAGTAATAAAGGCAGGAACATACTGTGAGTGTGTCTTACGGTTTTCTAGTTGTACAGAGAAGGAATGACAGAGAGGTTCATCCCTCTCCTAGCAACTGTCTTACTTTGACTACTTATGATATTAGCATCTTAGTTGATATTATCAGTTTGGTCACCCCACAGGGCAGTGTTTCCGAACCTTTTACTATCTAGTAAAAGGTATCTAGGACAGGTTCTTTTTCCTGCGTTAAAATTGGAGGCACACTTTACTCTACCCTCAGAAGAGTACAGGTGGAGCCTATTTATCCTCGTTAGTTCCGTTTCATGACTTGGCATGATTAACAAAAAACGCATTGTGCTAAATTTCATAGAGTTATGCGAATACACTGCAGCCTGTCACTTCTGGATGGAAGGAAACTAAGGCAGCTGTTATCAATCCCCTCCAATCCGCTCTGTACTCAACCCTCCTGTGGCCAGCTGTCCTGCTTCTTTCACAGTTGAGCTTGCTTGGGAAACCTCTGTGTCCCAGGCAGCCTCCCAACAGCGCTGCAGGTTCTCCTCCTCCTCTTCGCTGCTGCCACCCCTGCAGCCCTCCCTGGCCACCATCATGGAAGCTCCTCTGCCCCGGAGCGCTTTCTGGGACGTAGTCTGGCTCTCTGCTCACCCTTACCTGTCTCTCCAAGGCTTGCTTGGGAAGGCTTGCTGGAGCAGGAGAGCCTGCATCATCTGGGGAGGGGGGAATTTGGCAAACACTCCCTGGGTTTTTTAAAACAATCCCCTCTCCTCCCCCTCCTGCCTCCCCATCCTGAGCCCTCCCCATTGTCAGCTGCCCAGCTTCTTTCACAGTTGGAATGCTGAGCTTTTAAGAGTCCAGCCCTATGTGTTTCTACTCAGAAGTAAACCCCATTCCAGTCAGTGGGGCTTACTCCCAGGAAAGTGTGGAGGGGATTGTAGGCTAAATCTCATGCTTTGCTTGGTGGGAAGGCTTGCTTGTGTCCGTGATAGCCTTGGGGGGGGGGGGGTTGCTTGTGATTGCCTGCACCATCTCAATGGGGGGGGGATTTGGCAAACACTCCCTGGGTTTTTTAAAGCAATTCCCTCTGTTGCTACCACAACTGCCCCTGTGTGAGAGTGAGTGTGTGTGTGAGAGAGAGACCTCCACCTTGCTGCACTTGTTCTGGCTATAGAGATTTTTGGCCCCCCCTTCTCCTCTTCAGCCTCTTTGCTGGCTCAGGGGCTCTAGGAGTGTTACTGTTCCTTTGCAAGGGGAACCTCTTCCACAACTCTAGGGCTATTTCCCTGCCTGGGTGAGGCAGAGCCTTTTTCAGTGTTTTGGGCTGCCTGGAAATGGAGCAAGACATCAGCACAGGGCAAAGGAGGCAAAGGTGTGTGTGACTTTCAGTACCCCCACCCCATTCTTGAGACAAATCCACAGATAAAAAAATCTGTGGATAAATAGGCTGCACCTGTATGTATATTTTTAATCAGGTTCCAGAACCCAACAGGCGGCATCTTTCTTGAGATGAAAAATTCACTCAATTATTCCCTCCTGTTGTTCCACACTTCCCTTTGTCCAGTCTCTCACAGATGAGACTGTGTTTGCTAGGCAGTGGTAATGCTTCTGGGTTTCCCCTGCATCTGTAAACAATAGCAAAGGCAGCATTGAAGATGCAGTCCCAGAGCATTCTCCTTCCTTCATGATGATGTCACTGCTCATATATGAACAAAGACACTGGCAGTTTCAGGGCAGTAGCTGAAGATGGGACATCTCTGTGGTAATTGCTGGTCTCACTGAAGCCACACCACAGACCTTGGAAATATCCAGTTGGCTCCACCTTTGAGGCCTTTGGCCATAAGTTCATTATCTGAAGACTGCTGAGCCCTTTGTTATAGCTCATCAGGCTGATCTTCTTTCCCTAGGCCTGTGCCCCCTTGTACAGCTGGCGAACAAACAAGGACACACCTCAGCGTGAAGCTGTGGGCTCCTGCTACCTGTCAATCAACAACTTTACCAAGTTTGTGGAATACGCACCTTGCCGCTCAGGTAACTGGGACAGTGGGGAGGTCATGCAGATTGAAAGCACGAATAACTTTTCAAAGCAAAAGGAGGACTCAACGCCTGTGCATTGTGTTCAGCCATTGGTTTAGGGCTCCCTGTTCCATAACTGTGTCTCTGTAGCAGCACATCTGGTAATTTTTTTTACTTCCATTTGGCTCTGTGCCAGCGCACTGCTGTTTTACAAAGTGCAGCATGACAATGGCAGGTTGTCTGTTTGATTATGTGCAACCAAAGCATGGGAGGTGCATCTAATGAAGACTTGTCATCAGCTGAGCCAGGCCAGTGCCAGATGAACCACTGGCTGTAGTAGTGTTGTCTTCCCCTGTTGCCTCTGAAAGGCGACTCTGTTCCTCCGATAGATCATGTGCTGTTTCCCCTACAACAGGTGAAACAAACCTCTCAAGGTATATTTACTCAGCATCGTAGATCATAACATGCTTTGTTTTCTCATTAATGTAGTATTGATAAAGCTGTATCTGTTAGTACATTCTGGCCATCTATGCATAAAGTGAGGGTTGTATTTGGCAGATCAGTGGGACTTTGGAGTCAGCAGATAGTAGCTCCTGGCAGATTACAAGGGTGTGATTGTGTGTATTGGATGCAAACCCCCCCCCCATTTTTTTTCTCCCTTAAGGCCAAGCTTAAGCCTCTTGAAGATCCCTGTTAGTTGCTACTATTGAAGGGAGGAGAAAGGCCTGATCAATCAGCTTGCTTCTCCTTGTCTATCTTTCTTGAGCTTTGCCTCCTGCATTCTGCCATGTAGGACACACAACTGTTCGTCTATAAACATGACTTGGGGTGCGTGTGTGAAGCAAGACTTGTTCAAGGTTCCCAAACTTCTGATAGTTGAGGCACACATTGTTGCAGAACTAAAATTGGAGGCAGTTAACACTCTTGTACCTAGCTTTGTTTTCTTTTAAAGGATGCCAGGGTGAGGACTACATGCCATCAGAGGAATCTACTTCTGTGAGGGTCAGTTCAGATGATCCTCCAATCATGAATGAGCTGCAGCTCTCCTTCTTCCCCTCCTTTGTGTATGAGGAGAGGAGAATGGAAACTTCTGCTTTTTATTTTCAGCAAAACATAGTTTGCCATTTCATCCAAAGGTGTCAAGCTATCTCGTTTCTGCAACCCATTGTTTGCAGTCAAATCATGGCTTGAAATCCTTGTTTGGTTGCAGACTGTTCAAGCATTATCTTTCCACAGCCATTGAATGTAAGAGTGGGAGAAGCACATGGGCTAGTGATTCTGCACGGACGTGCCTGCTGGCCACACCCTTTGGTTTCCATGCAGAAGGAACCCAAGGAAATCCAGTGCTTTCCTCCATCGTTCTCTGTGCCTTGGATTCAGCATCATGACCTTTATTCTGAGCTCATCTGGTCTATTTTTGCTTTAGATAGGGCAGAAACACTGCTTCTGTACTCCTCATCCCTCTTTTCAGCTACATAGTGTGCTTCAGCTGGAACAGCACTGGAATAAGACCAGAATTGCTCCTTCTGACCCACATGGTTATGTTGTGGTCTTCCAGCACTTGCTTGTCCCAAAGGAAAGAGTCCAGCTTTTCCCACACCCACTTCTCCATGTTTCTGATTATGTACGGGAAGCAACCATCTGGGTTCCAATAACCTCCTCTTTTTAAAGAGGTCTTGTTTGAGAAGGCCTAGTATCGGGGATGTGGAGGGGAGGTTGCTTCGCTGGCCAGGTTCTCCAGTGTCTGAATTCTTCTTCTAGCAGATTTCCAGTCAATTCCTGCTGTTCCCTACTTTATGCTGTTCTGGGGATCAGCAATGGCAGACAGGCAGGTGGTGATAATTGCTGTTGCTTTATTAAAAATGCAAAATAACATTGTGACAGCAAATGCATAAATCCATTCATAAATTTCAAAAAAACATTATGTGCTACATACATTATGTATCATCCTGGAGCATTTCTAGTTAAGCCAAAAATGTAGTGCGGCCATTAGCTCTCATTTGATTATGGTTTATGTCTCAGTGAAGTGCATGTCGCCTTTCTGTCCTTTCTAATGGAAGTAAGATGCGAATTTTGGACTTCAACAGCGACTTGACTTTCCATAGTGCTGTAGACAGAACTTCCATTTCCTTCCAAAACTCTGCTGTCAGAGTTCTGGCTGCTATTATCTGATGACACACGACTTCAATTTCCTGCAGGCAGCAGTCCCGGCCCGTCCACGAGGGCTAGCCAATGTGGGTTGCATCAGTGGCAGATTGCAAGGGGTCCATGGGGGATGGCATTTTGGGGGTGCCTTTCACCGGGAGGCTGCGGCCACCTCCCTTCAACCTGCCAATGTTGCAAGCCACAGTGATTTGTTTCCCACTTGCTTGAGTAGGAAGCAGCTCATTTCTCCTTATCACTCTCCTCACTCAGTGTCATCAAACCTGGAAGTGCAGTACTTTTACAGGGGTAGCACGAATGAGCTCCTTTGTTCGTGCTGTCTCTGGAAATAAAACCAGAAGTTCTGAACTTCCGGGTGTGATGACAGTGTGTGAGGAGCACAGTAAAGATTTTGTTTTTTTCTTTTGTAATGCAGAGACAGTGGACCCTGAATGGCATCAGGCTACAATCCCTGTCATGCTCCTCCAGCTGACAGCCTCCATCTATCCCCAGGTTGCAAAATTACAACAGCAATAACTATTACAATTCTTATGCCTCGATATGACTCGGATTAAGCCCTTAACTGAGGTGGGCTTTGTTTAGGGAACATTAGGAGGAGAGAAGCTGAGCTCTGCATTGAGCTGATCAATGCATGCTTTGAGTATGCATTGATCAATGCATGCTTCCCGATGCCTGTTGTCTTTGGAGCACCACACGCCCTTTCTGGACTGCAACTCTGTTTATTTACGGAGCAAAGAGAGAATGCATGAAAATATCAGTAGCACGTGTGGAAAAGCCTAAAGCTTGCCAGATCACATTCAAAACCCTCAGATCATCTGGTGTTCCCAATGTGTAATTTTAGTGCCATGTAATGTGCAGTTGAAGGCCAAACAGTGTTGGGCTACCATTTATACCTACCCTGAATTTCTGCTCTCTTTTCTGTCTTTGTGTACCAGATCTGAATGCACCGAGTGGGCAAGGCTACTGTCAAGGTGGATTCAGTGCTGAATTCACAAAGGTGAGTTGTTTTATCCCTGATGAGGTGACGGGCAGTATGATATTCAGCTCTTACATTGGGAGGGGGCAGGGAGGGTTAGTATCTTTTGGGGTGGGAAATATAGACACTAAATTGGTACTGGGGTGAAACTGCAGACTGAGCCTGCAATGCAAAACTGGAACTGACTTTGGAAAAAGGTGCATGCAGAAACGGGTGCATCTCTCAGTGATAACAAGAAGTCTGCTGTTCTGAAGGTGCAACCTGCACTCCTCCTTGAAGAGTTCTTATCAACTAAGCATACAAGTGGCCGGGGTGGCATCAGCTGAAGCTCCCAGTGTGCAAACTGAGAATGTCAGATGCCCCTAAACAAACGCTATGTAGACAATGTATCTAGATTATTCCCCCCCCCTTCATAAACCCAGCACCATGCAGAAAGTTCTGACATCTGTAACTGACATATGTGATATGTGTGGAGTGGATTACTTCTTATTAGCGGTGCTGTGGTTATATAGAAAGGACATGCCCTTGGTTTGTGGGGCTTTGCTTCTTATCAAACCAGCACAGAAGCTGTGCTGAGAGTATCTGGTTGATTGATATCAACTCCCTCTAGGGATATCTGCACAGCCCTCTGTTCCTTTTTGGATTTTCGGGCCCATGTATCCTTTATGGCTCCTAGGTCCATGACTGGCTGTCTTAGCAATGCAGTTGATCTAATCATATAACCTACTAAAAGAATGCAAAACATGGCATGCATGTTTTGCATTGTATTTATGCACTAGTATTTATATGACTCTTCTAGACCTCCATGTTTAGTTTCAGCTGAACCTTAGCAATAGGCGCCCTCTGCAGATCATTCCTTGCAGTTACTGCCATCAAGAATCCTTTAGCTGGCAACCAGTGGTCGTTCCTATGATGCTTCTAGGTCACATCCAGACATCTTACGAAGAGGATGTTGGGATTACTGCTGTCCATTTTGTGGAGTGTGACCTGTGGGCGAATGACAGGTTGGATTGTAGAGTAAGTGTAGTGGATAGAGTCCTGAAATTGGACTGGTGGTCTTGGGTTCAAATCTGCACTCGGCCATGAAGTTCAGTGAGTGACCTTGGGCCAGGCACTATATAATGTACCTCACAGGTAGAGTGGTCATGAAGATTCAAAGGGAAAATCTGACGTATGACAGTTTGAACTCTTGGAAGGGAGGACAGAATCTAAATGTGTTAAAGTGTATTAAGACAAAAGAAGTATATTGAGACATCCTGACGTGATGTGAGTCTACGTGATGTGAGTCTGGAGTAATTCCTATGGCTTCCTTTCCCTCTCTTTGTAGTCTGGACGCATCCTCCTTGGTGGCCCCGGAAGCTATTACTGGCAAGGTGAGCCCTTTCCTGCTTTTTCTCTCACCCTAGTCCCAACCCACCACACCTTAGGACCAAGTGTTTCCTGTAGCACAGAAGACAAACCAGACCCACACAAAGACAGTTTTGAATGAAATGGTCTCTTAAGTCTGATGCAGCTAGGCAGTTATTGAGCAAAAGTGTGTACCTGGGGTCACTTCTCACAGACTCGTTATGATTTAAGAGATCCCAAGATGCATTTTTGCTACCTAAATTTAAAACAGTCACAGAGATTCTAGAAGGGAAAAATGAGATTAACCACACAAGCCTGAAAGCAGCCCACTCTGAAAGTTAGCAGCAGAAAGTTAGCATATCCTGGAGAGAGCTTTAGCTTAGCCTTCTCATTAACATGCTACATGTTGGACATTCGCACTTCCCCCAAGAGTTTGCACATATGCAACCCTGCACACTTGTCTGAAGTAGTAAACTGTATATGATTAGAAGTGTGGGGAATGGTCCGGTGGGGTGGGGTGCTGTTTACAGTGGTGGTGCTTTTTCCTGTTGTGTGAAAAGCTATGAGCAGCCTCTTGCAGTGCATACCACTGCAGAGAATCAAATTTCATGCCAGGCATCAGGGTGGGGAAATAAATGGTGACCTAATGAACAGTGACGGTTCTGCATCCACCATAGCAAAATGCCATTCTGTTGGCAACCCTGTTTGACCATTGGCTGGCAAGTTGGGGGTTCCGTTTTAGTTTGAAAACGTCTAATAAACAAGTCTAAGGCCAGCAAGACCTTAAATGGAAGGATGTAACTGGCACTGAGAATGCTTTGTAGCTGCTTGAGGGTGCCTTAGAATCGTGTGCAGGGAGGGCTTCATGGTCTTTTTCCTGATTAATTTTGTCTCTACGCTACAATATATATCCCCAAACCTGCACAAACTACTTCTAATTCTGGACTCGGAAGGAGGCAAAAATGTGTGTTGCACTTGGGTTTTGTGAATATAAATTAACAGCTGGATCCTGTTACCTGATTGAAGTAAATCCTAGTGTGCTCAGTAGAGCTTACTCTCAGATAATCGTGTATAGGATTGCAGTTGAAGGGGTCTTTCCCAACCTTGCTATGCTTTTAACTAGAGGTGCCAGGAACTGAACTTGGCACCTTCTTTAAAAAAAAAAAAAAAAGAGCTCTGCTTCTATAATTGCAAAACTGCAACTATGTTTAGATTTTAAAGATATTGCAGAATAGGGGAACTTTATGTGTGAGCAAGATGCAGAACACTGACAATGGGACTGAATCAAGGATATATAATGATCACTGCATTCTGAACTCCTCTTGTCCTCTGTAAAATGACCGCATACCCAAGCCCTAACTTTTTGTTCCCTCCCGTTCAGGGATATTGACTTCTTTAGTCTGTGCCCCCATGTCGCTTTTCCCACTTCTGCTATTTCTCCCCCCCACCCCCCAACAAATTCAACGTGATCTTTTTCTTCAGGCCAGGTAATCTCAGCAACACAGGATGCCATTGAAGAGTCCTATGACCCTGAATATTTAGTTGTTGACGTTCGAGGGCAACTTGAAACCCGTCAAGTTCATTATGTTGCTGATGACAGTTATCTGGGTGAGTGCTGTGGGGGGGGGGAGGAGAAGTTGGAGAAGGGAGTTTTTTGTGTGTGTGTCTCAAGGTAATGTCTTCTTACTTGTTGTTGTTTTAAGTAATGGCTTCTGCCCCTGTGGAGTGAATTGTGTGGAAACTCTTGAATACATGGTTCTTTCTTGCCCTTTACATCAAGCCCCATGCTGGAAGTTTCTTGCTTCTATGCTTGTGAACTTCAGCAGTTGGGCTGACGTGGGCATTCTCCGCACCTTCTTATCCCTAAAGGAGGAACTTGAAAATGTAGCTTCATTTGTTCTCGCTGTCCTGAGTTCCAGAGAGGTGGGTTTCAGTTATAACCATGCTGATTGCATTGTGGCTGGAAAGTCTGTGGCTGAATAGACATATAGACTAATATGTCTAATTACTTATTAATATACAATTGCTGAAGTGTGGATTTGTCTCAGCCGTGTATGTATTTTTGTTAGGGATGTTGATGCTGTTTTAATGCCAATAAAGGTTCCATACATACTAGTAATGGCTTGTTACTTTCATACATCCTGTGTCCTATGAATGGGAAGCTTTGTGCCAAGCTCTGTTACCACATTCTGAACTGAATTGATCCTATCTAGAGGCCCAGGGTTCAAATGTACTCCCGAAAGTCTTGCCCCTTTTAATCCTACTGTTCATCCAAGGGGCACAGGGTGGCATATATAACTCCTCTTCCCTAAGGTGCATGACAGTACAGATTCTGTAAGAAGGTTTCAGCCATTCATTCCGACAAGCAAGCCAAGACTCAGGCGTCCAGGGGGCTCTGCCAAAGCTTCCATTGCTGTTTGCAATGAAGAGCCTTTTGTCTGCATCTCTGCTTGTGGAAGAGTGAACTTGTGGGCTGAGCTAATATTGTTTGCCCTCTAGTCCTTGCCAAATTCAAAATATACTCCCTGTCAAGACCTAGTTGCCAATCAGGGCAACTATGTCTGTGGGCAACCTTTGAGAGCAGCTATGTCTGTGGGCAACCTTTGAGAGGTGAAGCAGAGGTTCCAGAGAGCTGTGAAGATGCCACATCCTCTGTCAGACCTGGAGATGTTAATTTCACTATTGTCTTGTCCTTGAGTCTGTGCTCATACACTAAGAGGGCTGATGTGCGTGGTGGATGGAGTTCACATATCATGAACACAGTGACCTAATAGTCAGCAAGGAAAGTAGCTGAATCACCCAGGAATTCCCTTTTCTTATAGACAGTTGCTGTTATTGTAGGCTAGCAACCCTACAGTAACAACCTCTGAAACATAACCATGACTTCTAAAATTGTTTACCTCTGTTTAACCCCAGTTACAAAACTGTCTAGTCTCATAGTGACATTTTCTTGTGAAACGATGGTGTAAGCTTATCTTTAGACAAAAGTACAAGGATGTCGTAAATACTGTGACCTCTTCAGTCTCCTATATGGGGAGGAATTTTCAACCAATGGATATTCAGTCTGTGGCCAAGTTACTGAAGAATTCAGCACCCCACCTTATGGGGCCTGTGGCCTGCCATGTTATTGCAAGGCATGCTGGGAAATGGTAACTGAATTTCCTGGTGAATCTAGAAGATGTAACCTGGCGAATATTTTTTCTTAACTACGCTGTCTCTTCTGTTTTGTTCCTAGGTTACTCTGTGGCTGTCGGTGAATTCAGCGGAGACTCCACTGAAGGTACCAATGGGCTTAGCAAGTGCAGGCAATGATGGGAAGGGACAGGTGAATGCACAGCTTTTGAAGAGCAAAGAACCAGGATTGAATATGCCCTGTAGACAAAATTTTCAAATTTGTTGCATTTTGATTAAATCGTACACCTCAGATTTGCAGATCTTGCATCATCCTTCTAATACGTTTTCAAGCAAATTGTAAATGTTTTGATCCTTTTGTAATTCAAGATTGGGGAGAAAAGTTTGAAATACATAGGATAACGAGGCAATACATAGGGACAAAAGGGTGGGGTCCATGATATGGGGCAAGAATTGATATAAAAATCAAAATTCTTTCCCACTTACCCTGGAGCTGTTGTCTAATTTCTTAGTGGTCATATTTTGTATGCCTCATACAGTGGTCATATGTACGCTTCCTCTTCTACCATGAGAACTAGAAACTTGCTTTACACTACTAGATTCTCTGTCCTATGTCATATTCCACAATTCATGGCATGATTATACCTCTACAGATCCCTGCTGGTGCTGATGGCCTTGTTTTCCTTTGCTTTCTTGCAGACTTTGTAGCTGGTGTTCCTAAAGGAAATCTGACATATGGATATGTAAGAGCCTTCTCTTTCTTCCTATTCTCACATTTTTGTATGTCCTCTGCCTATCCTGTTTTGTAAATTTTGGTTTGGGTTCACACTATCTTTTCCTCCTTGGTGAAAGCTCCTGAGGTCTTGAAAAACCACTTCCTTCCTTCTGCCCCATCACTGCTTCTCAACAATTGAATACATCCTCCTCACAAAATCTGCCACCAGGCTCAAACAGCAAAGGAACATAGTGAGGCCTTCTCAGTAATTTATCCACAAATAGGGAAATTTGTACCAGCGGGGACTTAACAAAGCCCAACCCTGAGTAGTTTTCTAGAAATACTATATCTTCTTGGGTTCCATATGGTGGTTGGGAGATGGCAAGTGGGGAAATTTCACCCTGTGTGTGTTTATACTTTGATTTTTTTTTTTGATATGCCTCAATTGTTTTTGTTTTGGTAAAAATATATATCCTCTTCATGAAATCTCAGGATTTCTCTTTGCCTTTGTACTTCTCTTTGCCTCAAACATGTGACATGACTTCATGACCTATCTTCCTCTTAGTGCTCTTTCAGTTGGTGACCTTGTTCTGACCTATCTGGTAGCCCACAGAACACTCCAAGAGGAACCACAGCCGCCAGTGTGATTGTGCCACCGGCACTATGTCGCCCACACTTTCACAATCTGACAACCGCCACTTTCATTATTATTCATATGACGGGGTTTCTTCCCTCTGTTCTTAGTTTAATACTGAAGCACAGAACAGAAAAGAGAGATGGAATCTTGGGTAAAAGCAGGTACCTTTTACCTCAGGGGCACTGTTCCCCTGTACTTCACCCCAGTGACCCTGGAAAGACAGCTGTGTAACTGGAGGAGTGAAAATGTCCAGTCATGGAGAGATTTAAAAAACCAAAACTAAAACCACAAAGGATTGTAGCTCAGCAGCCAGACTCGTGTTCTGTGCCCAGCTCCAGAAATTTAGCAGAGCACATGGGCTTGGGAGGAAGGAATCCAGGATTCTGTTTCCATTCCTGCCAGGAGAGGACCCTTTAGTGCCTCAACATGAAGAGAAATGCCTCTGGGTGTGGAAGATGTAACCTGCCCATCGTCCTCCATTTTCTCACCTGTTTGTTTTTTTTCCCCCCCAGGTCACAATTCTAAATGGAAGTGACATTCGGTCACTCTACAACTTTTCTGGGGAACAGGTGAATGGCTGCACTATCTATACTGAAACTGGAGAAAGGGATTTAGTGCAAGAGCTGGGCTGGGCCTCGCTCCTGACAAAAGGCCCCATATCCTTCAGGCCAGAACCAATGCCATCCCCTTCTGTACTGATGCTGTTGCCAACAACTGTACCATAAAAACCCTTTGTTGGCTTGAGATCTTTTCCAGGAAAATGAGGTGAAAAGGGGAAGCATATGATGGTTTCTAAGCACCCATAAGCTTTCTTGTGCCTTTTCCTTTCCCCCAGACCAAACCTTCAGCTTGCCTGGGGCAAATATTTAGACAGGACTGTGCCTATCCCATGGTTACATAGGAGGGCAAAAGAAGTGCAGAATGTGATGCAGGATAAAGTATTCCATGGTCCATGAATATCAGCTTTCATGTTGAAGTACATTTCTAGCCCTTAGGGGCATACAGATATGCTTGGAAATGTATGAACAATAAATGATGTCTCAGAAATCTAGGGTTGCATAAGATTTTCAGCAGTTTGGGATGGGGCTTCAGTGCCGCATCTCTACCCATTGACTAGCAAAACGAGAATCAGTTATTCAGGAGAAATTCCTTTCCTTGCTCTATAAAAGAGAGGCCATAGCTCAGCAGCAGAGCCCTGAGATGGAAAGATGGGGCACTAGCGTTTTCAAACAGAATAAGTAAATCCTTTGCATATAGAATGTCCCAGGTGCTGTGTCTGACATCCCCAGGTTAGATTTCTGTCTGAAACCTTGGGGAACTGCTGGCACTCAGTGGCTGCTAATAGGAAACTACTGTTACCCTGCACATACCTGATCTTGTCTGATCTTGGAAGCTAAGCAGGGTCAGGCCTGGTTAGTACTTGGATGGGAGACCGCCTGGGAATATCAGGTGCTGTAGGCTTATACCATAGTCTTTCGAGACTGAAGGTTGCCAACCAACCAATAGGAAACTGGATGTGCCAATGACGTAATATAGGCTGATTAGTATATTAAAAGATTATGAAGGCATGTAGCTGTCAGGATGAAAGCGAGCCTAAGGGGTGTTCAAAAGTACCTTTGTGGATAGTTTCTTTTCCTGCTCCCAAGAATGTCTGCTGAATGCCTCACCACTGCCTGTCACTTTCCCTCCACAGATGGCCACCTATTTTGGGTATGCTGTGGCTGCCACTGATGTCAACGGGGATGGGTAAGTGGCGAGGAGACGGGAACCAGTCTGTGTGAGAGAGGGGTGTGGATGGCCCATTAAAAGAAGTTTGGTCAGGGTGGTGGTAATATAACTGGGTTTGTGAAGGCATTGGTGATTATCAGGCAGGTGTTGGATTGAAGGGGGAACAGAGGGTAGCAGTGGGGGATCACTGTAGAGGGAAAGGCAATGCACATCCCATGGAAGCACTCGGGGAAAGTCTGGGGTTGTGTCCCTGAGAACCTAGACCCCTCCACTTCCAGCAAACTCCATAGTGATGAATGCCAGCATTGAGCTGTATAGCACCTCACACTGAAGTTGGTGATTTAGGTTCTCATCTTTCTCTACTCCCCTTGCAGCCTAGATGACTTACTAATCGGTGCCCCTTTGTTTATGGAGAAAACAGAAGATGGACACGTGCAGGAGGTGGGCAGGGTCTACATCTACTTGCAAGAACCGCATGGCATGGAGTCCAGTGCATCAGCGGTCCTTACCGGTCACCAAGAGTTTGGCCGCTTTGGCAGTGCTATTGCCCCTCTGGGAGACCTCAACCAGGATGGCTACAATGGTATGGAGACCTGGTGGGGGATGAAGAGAAGAGAATAAGCATGAATGCAAGTGGGCTTATGTGTGGAAAAGTAGAATGTTTATAACATCTTTGCAAAATGTAGTAGTCCATTAGGACCGTTTTTTAAAAATTAACTGCTTGTCCTTCATCAAGGCTTTTCATTTGGACAGCAAGAGTCACCAAACAGATAATTAGTTCTAGCCTTCTTTTATTTTACAATGAAACAAATCCCTGTTCCACTTGAGGCCACATTTTCCAGAACTGTCATAACTGGAGAGCACGCACTGAACTGGATCCAAAGAACTGCATGACTAGTTGCACATGCCCCTGGGAGCGTTGGACTCATGTTTCTGGAATAGCAGCACACCCACACTGTGTGACAAACCTCTTTTAAAACGGAGGAAAGCTGGACCAGCAGTTTCTGATATGGCAGGGAGCACTGCCCCTTTAAAGGAAGAAGTCAAAGGTTCACCTGGGTATGCTCAAGGTCTTGGGTGTGTAGCTCTAAGAGCAGCTGTTTGGATCCAAGCCATAGGTGTTTTTCTCCCCAAACTTAGAAGTGGAGGCACATTTCTATTAAAGAAATGTTTACACAGAGGAGCCTACCTCTTGTGTTTCTGCATGAGTCACTATTCTGAGCATTCATCCCAATAGGAGGGAAGTAAGCGGAGAGCAGCAACTCATGCTGAGGTTCAGTGGGCAGCTTCTTCTAAGAGTGGGCAGCTTCTGCGTCTCCTCACCAGCAGCAGTGCAACAATGCCATCATGCCCAGTGCGGAGATGCATCAGAATTACCTGGGCTCTGGCGGAGGCCGATTGGAAGGAGGCAAGCCAGGCATGTAGTGACAGAGCAGGCAGCTTCCTCTGAGGGTGCTTGGGGGAAAGGGCTGTAACTCAATAGTAGAGTTTGTGTGCAAAAGATCTCAGTTCCTGACATCTCCAGTTTAACAGCAGCCTACACTGCAAGCACCACCAGCCTTTGTTTCAGTTTGTAGGAGCCTTTAATTATCTGAATTTATTGATCATAGAACTCTAGAGTAGCCTGGCATACAGTCTGAGATACACTGTGAGTTCATGAACCATTTAGCTGACAAACATCATTGCAGGGATATGGTCAGCCTTTCAGTATTGGGGCTCCTGTACCTTTTAATAATAGTCAAGTAGAGAAGGAGGGTGTTTAGGCAGGGCCTGCTTTTCAAACCCGTACCTTGCTATGATGTTGCAAGTTGTGCCTGCCGAAGTCCTTTTATCATCTCAACTAGTAAAGCTATTAACAGTACTGAACCCTGATGCTGAAATGCTGACCCTCCCTGGTATGTGAGGTCCACCTAGATACCATTGCTGCTTTAGGGTCCCTTCAATCAGCCTCAAACAACCAGAGGCTGATACAGCCTCTCCGGCTGAAACTGGAAAACCAAATTAGGGCATTAAATTTAAATACTGGACAGTGAAAGTGTAGACTAGGTCAGATAGGAAGGGAGAACAGGCCTGTTTTAGCTTGCAGGGTTGAGGTTCCCCACTCTAGACAATGCATTCATACTCAGGATAACATGGATTGGCTGTCCTTGAATCAGAGTGCTTAAAGAAGCATAAAAGACTATTGTATTTTCCTCCCACCCTTTCAATGCACATTTATGGGCAAAATAGGGAGTCTAATTGCTGTATACAAGCAATTAAGTATTATAGTTTTCTGAGTACCAGAATCTCATCTTAAGTGGTTGATGGAATAGGAAAGCCCTTCGTGTGATCTTACTGCCATCTACTGGCAGATGTTCTTACTTCAGTTCACACGGGGTTATCTCTGCCTGAACCATCATCATGGTGTATTTGCTGAATCTTTTGGGGTGACAGCATGAGAGGGGGAAACTTGAAGCTGAATGAAGCCTGCTGCCGTAGCCAAAACAGCTCAGCTGGGACAGCATTAAACTGAAGATCTAAAGGTCCCTCGTTAATTTCCTGACTTTGGTAGTGCTGACTGGTTTTGCTGGAAGACATAACTAAGTGGGGAGAGCATACAGGATGCACACAGAAGAAGCCCAGTTCAGTCCCTGGCATCTCCAAGTAAAGGAATCTCTCTGAGGAAGCGTGGAAAATGCATACACACCTGCCTGAGACCCTAGAGAACCATCACACAGCACACAATATCAAGCTGGGTATGCCAGTCTGTAGTGGGCCTATCAAATACTGATCAGTTATTCACTCCTGCCTTTGCTCTCAGATGACATCCTGCTCGGTGATGCAACCAAAACGGCAGACTGTCTCTGAAGGGATAGTTAAGCCTCACAAAATATTTAACTGCGCTTATATTACAGCTTGTCTCCACTCGTTGACTGGCGTTCCAGCACTGCTTTAGTGGCTGATCATACATTTGCTTCATTTCAGAGGAATATAGATGCATGTTAGCTTGTTCCATGATAAAATCAACAAAGATTCCTGTGGCACTTTAAAAACCAGCAAATGTATTATTTCCTTTTGCCATGACAGCTTATTACTTTATTCATTAGAATGCTTATATGCCATTTTTCTGAGAGATTCAGAGCAGTTAACAGAGAGATAATTTAAAAGCTAACAACGTTGTATTAATACACCCTCAACAACAGCATGAAAACAGCGCTGAAGACAGACTGTCACATTCTGTTTGCAAACTGAGAATCAGCATCTTGGTAGTCTTAACTGGAACACACGCCTCCATTTCTTACTTAAAGATCTTTCAGGAGTCCCTTCCCTTAGTTTCAAATATTCTCTTTGCAGTGCTTAGGTTGTCCTTTATTTCCCTATAACCAATCAGCTCCACTCAGACCCATTTGCTGAAATAATGACAAAAATCAGTGCTGACCCTGATGTTTGTTTCTGCAGATGTGGGCATTGGGGCACCATTTGGTGGCGATGCCCAGCGAGGTGTGGTCTATGTGTACAATGGCCATCGTGATGGACTTCACCCCAAACCGTCTCAGGTGTTGCAGGGCCACTGGGCAGCTGGCCAGACCCCTGACTTCTTTGGATTTGCCCTGCGTGGGGCCAAAGATCTGGATGGAAATGGCTACCCAGGTGAGAGCTATATGTGAAACAGCATTAAAGACTATCTTGGAAGAGCAGAAACATGCCATGCTTATACTTGGTGGCAGAGCACATGTTTTGCATATGTAAGATGACAAGTTCAGCTCTGATATCTCCAAGTTAAAATCAGAGATGAAAGAAGGCTCAGTGAATCAGAATACTATGTACTCAAGAAAATGGTACACCATCAGTTCTAAATACACATTAAATTATCTATGCAATTATTGATCATTAGGTCTGTGGGTAACACTCCTGTCAAGCTTTATACATAAGGACATTCTCCAACTTTGACATGATTGTTGCTTTGTCTCTTAGGTAGCTGTGTGCAGTCTAAGATAGCTTCATGTGACAGAACATGAAGACAGCAGACAGACAGCAGAGTGTCTCAAAGCAGTCCCTACTGAGAATCACAGTAGTCTGATGAATAGTTGCAGGGCTTCCAGACCACAGGGAGGGATATTCAAGCAGTCCTGGGCTAATTTTCTAAATGCCTCTTTAGAAGCTAACATCTGGAAAAGTATTGAACGCTAGTGTGAGACGTTTTGCCTGTTGAGATTTCCAGAGCTTAGTTGTCTGTTTCCTTTTCTTCCCTGTCTGTAGATTTGATTGTGGGGGCCTTTGGAGAGGACAAAGCCATGGTTTACAGGTAAGTGTGGTGGATAGGGATGAGATTGGGGGAATGTAAACAAATCCCTTCACCCTTGTATGGAGGAGTCATCTACTGGATCTTCTATTATAGGTTGATCTCTCTCTCTCTCTCTCTCTCTCTCTCTCTCTCTCTCTCTCTCTCTCTCTATGGTGTGGTTTCTGTTTGCTTGAACACATGGACATGCCAGATTCAAGTTATAGCTCCCTTGGTTCTTGATTACCTTGGCAATGTGCAATGGGCTAAGAAGGATGGTGAGCTAAGACCTGGAGTATTCACAGGACCCATTCCACTAACCAAAAATAGTTGAAAGTCATATCATGGGAATTCACCCAACAACTCTTGGGTATAACTCCTGGGACTACTGCTGCCTCATGTCCCCCCAGATTCTCAGGGAGATTATGGTTGTTTTGTTCCAACCTGGTTGGCTGTCCCTGGAAATCTTTCAGGCTGATGGTGTTTGGACAAACCAGTTTAATTAGTACCACCAGTTGCAGAGAAGCAATGGAAGGAGAGCAGTCTACCCTTGTCTCCTGCCTTTGGACAGCTGATGAGCCTCTGTAATAAGCAGGATGCTGGGCTAGATGGGTCTTTGGCCTGATCCAGCAGCTTTCTTCTTATATTCACCAAATCTCCCTCTGATGTTGGCTCTTGAAAACTGTATGAGGGTACCAGAGAACTCTGGGGCAGAACCCAGTATTTTTAGACCCAAGATTCTTTCTCCCTGGGAATGCAGATGATAAATTATCAAGTCTGGCAGGAGAAGATGGTGGTAGATTGGGATTCTGCTCCACTGATATGAAACAGCTGGAATGGGTGTGATGTTGATATAATTAACTCTTCACTCTTTGGCTCTCCACCTTCATGCAATTTTTGGCTCAAGCCCTGTTCCTCCCAACCTGGACTGCTAAGAATAGTTGCTGCTGTAAGCACCTCTCGTGAAAGATCACTTGTGCTTTTGTCTACAGAGGTCGTCCCATTGTCCATGCCAGTGCTACTCTTAGCATCTTCCCGACCATGTTTAACCCTGAGGAGCGAGCGTGCACCTTAGATAATGGAACTCCTGTTGCCTGGTGAGTGACTTGGGAACAAAACCATATGGAGTGCACGGCGCTACATATTGTCATGGCTTTCCTCAGGTACTCTGGGATTTTTTGTTTTGTTTGTCTTTTTCTAATAGAACCTGTAGTTCCTAGAGTACCTTGGAGTATGCTATGACAGCTAGTCAATTTGGAAAACAGTGGCCTTTCACACTGGTCACATGTGTGTCCTGAGGAAGCATTACAGGCCATTCACCAGGACATAATTCCTTTCTAATAATAGGAATTATTCACTAATGAAACACTCTGGATAAGCCCAAGCCAATGTTGGGACATCTCTTTTACTAGTCATTGTTAACACTTCACCAGCATTTGGACCCTGATGTGGGGAGGTGGGATGTACACCATTATGGGCACATATAAGAAAAATGCTGTGTAAATAACTAAAATTTGGGTGTTTGTTTTTGAATGTCCATAGACTGATCTGCATTCTACTTATATCACCTGGAGGTCCATGAAACATGTAGCACTGCCCCCTACTTTCTGGGGCTAGTTCATACAAGGGTCAGTGAATGAATTTCCATGCAGTGAGAAACCTCCAAGTGACTGTAGTAGCTACTGAGTGGCCGTAGCATTGT
Organism: Tiliqua scincoides; assembly: GCF_035046505.1. NCBI lineage: Eukaryota > Metazoa > Chordata > Lepidosauria > Squamata > Scincidae > Tiliqua > Tiliqua scincoides. The sequence goes on from NC_089822.1 coordinate 123,376,860, forward strand.
TGGAACCAATAGCTGCTACAGTAGTTGAGTGGCCGTAGCATTGCTGGAATCAACAAGCAAACCCCCGTCTAGTCCTCTTTAAAGGCTGCTGTCACCTGCTCTCCCACCCTCCGCCAATGCATGGCTTCTTACAAAATCAGAAGGGAACAATGAAGTTGCAGTTACTTACTCGTTTCTTTCTGATATTGCATGAAGAAGTCAGGGGCTTCCAGAGGGAGAGTGGGCAGCAAAGCTGAGTGTTGGGAAAGAGGCACACTTTGGGTACTTGTAGCAGCTGTTGGCATCAATAGCTGCTACAGTTACCTGGAGTCTCCTGGCCACATGAAGTCTCATCTGGGAGCTCTTGTACAAGCTGTCCCAGTATCTCACCATCTGCAGCATCTCCATGACAGCACTAGACCATTATGAGAAAGTAGAACCTAGTGTGTCCCTTTATGGCAGTGGTGGAGTATGTTGTCACATGGAGCCTGCTTTCACGTGTTCCCTCTGTGTTAAAAAATAAAAAATTCAAACCAGCCCTGTGTCTTCCAGATCTGCCTGTTGCTCAGTGGGGGCTGGAATGGCCCCTTGGCTATGGCAGGGATAGCCAGGGGCTTATTTATAGTCTGAGTTTTTCAGTTGCTCAGCAACTGGGGAAAAGGGAGGGGGGTCCTGGCCATCTGCCCAACCTGGCTATGAATCGGGTGATTGTAATAGGCTAGTGACCCAGCTGGGACCACATGGCTGGGAGGAGAGGCTGAGTCAGCCAGAAAGTCCCATTCCCCCTCCCCATCAGATATTGCTGCTCTCCTTGCTACAGAGCTGTAAGGGAGACCCTGTCTGTCTATCTTGTCAGCAAGCTTCCTCTTCCTGCCCAGAACAGTAAATTCACAGGCTTGGTGCATTGTGCCGGTGGTGATTTTACTTTGTTCATTCTTGGAACACCTGCCAAACTGGCCCAGGTCACCATCATGCGCTCTCTCTCTCTCCTGCTTGATAGAGCTGATAAAGCCTGGTGCATCTTTCCCACAAAGGGATGTGTGGGGGTGTGAAACTTGGCATTCCTCATTGACTCTAGCTTTCCTGGCCTTTGCAACATGATCTTTGAGTAGAGTTGGGATTGTGATGCTCCTTAGATTTTGCCTCGCTCATTCCACCTCTCTTATATTTGCTGTGGTTGAACTCTAGCTGTTTTAGGGCAAAATCTGTTCTGAGCAGTGGTTCTTTCTGATACACACTGCATTGAATTTCCTCTGAAGTGCCTTCCAGTAATCATCACATACTGAACATAGAAGGAAGCTCCCTATCAGTCAGACTCTTCGTCCACTTAGCGATTATCTTTATGGACCTGCAGTGGCTCTCTAGAGTTCTAGTCAGGAGTCTTCTCTACTATTACCAGCAGATGCCAGGGATTGAACCTGGGACCTTCCAGATGCTTGGCATATGCCCTATCACTGAACTATAGCCTCTCTCTGCAAGCAGCCAGTTGATATGCATCCCGAATAGTCCCATTTTATAGATGGGGAGCTGAGAGTGCTCAGGGCAGCCCAGAGAGAGCCATACAAAAAGAGAAATTGAAAGTATTCCTGTTCAAGTCTAACCCTCTGCCTACTAGATCGCACTGTCTTTCACAGGTTTCTTATGCTGGCTCATTCTTCCCTCCTTTCTCCCATCTCAACAGCATCAACCTGAGTTACTGTCTGAATGCATCTGGGAAACATGTACCTGACTCTATTGGTGAGTAACCTGGGGGAGGGAATAGGAGGAAGAGATGTAGATTGGGGGAGGGCTCATGTATGACCCGGAGTTACTTCTGGCACCTGCCCCTCTTTATCCGTATTGGCTGCAGGAAGCTATAGCAGAATTGGAAGTATTGGCGGCAATCATGGCAATGATTTCAGCACAGCCTCATGCTCATCTGTAGGCCAAGCCATTAGACCCAGGTCATATCCTCTACCTGTTAATGAGCATCACAGGAGAGACCCTACCCTGGTCAAGACCTCCTCCCTTGCCCCACACAAAGTCTGTGGAGATTTAGGGGAGGAACAAAAATAAAGAGCACTCTGCCTTACTTCCACTTTTTAACACAGAGCACCTGAAGCATTTGGAGGGAATTCTGCTACTACCGTAGAGAGATCTGGTCACCTTTCCTTCTCCCAGTCAACCACATTGTGCTATGTTGTGAGAATGTGGCTAGCAAGGTTTTAGTACCTTGAGTACTTTGTATTGTACTCTCAGTAATATAAAGCCAGTACTTTATATTGGCGTCTCAGTAATGTATTGTAATGTTCAATGTTTTCCGTTCAAGATGAAGATGTTCTGCTTGACGGATGTAATTCACCTCAGGCGGTTTTGTAATAGGCCAGGATGAAAAGTGTGCTGAATGGCTCATTAGTCAGGTAGCACACGCAAAAACTGCATTCCTTTTTTGAAGGAAAAAAACAATCTTCGTTGTTGTTTTTTTTTGGCCCTTGTAAAATGTTTGGAGTCCAGAGTTAGCGGTGCAGCGTTTATGCATGTCTACTCGGAAATCAGTCCCATTGCGTTTGGATGGGTTTACTCCCAGGAAAATGTATGTAGAATTTCAACTTGAGTTTCCTGTGGAATATGTGGCCCCTTTCTCCCTCCTTGTGTCAGAAGAGGTCTTTCTCGAGGGTAATGATGCCGTCTTGGCTTGGGCTGCTCTGTCATGCCAAAAGGGACTGGGAATGAAGTTCCCATTGTTGTTGTTGTCTGGAGGAACAGAGGAGCATTAAGGACCTCATGTAGCATCAAGGGTGTTTAATACTGTTGCTGCTTCTGCTATTTGTAGATGTTTTTATTACACAGGCCAACACATATTTTGCTTCCTTAAAAAGTTACACCAATTCCTGGGTATATTTGGGGTGCTGATTCAAGCAGCTTCCTCATGAGGAAGCCATGGTGTAGGTGTAGGCTTGGAGGAAGCATGGTGTAGGCTTCCTCATGAGGAAGCTGCTTGAACCATTCACTAATGAGGCTATACTATATCTCCAAAACGAGACGTGATAGGACAAAACAGATGCCATTTTTTGGAATCGGCACCCCAAATTCATATCAAACCACCATAAAGTGTGGGAAAAACTTTTCTGACCCTCAATTTTGTAGACCTGTGTTATTATTGCTACTGAATTTTATGTTTATGCTTTTGTATTATGTATGTTTGCACCTTACCTTTGTATTTTGGTGAATATTGTAAGCTGCCCTGGGCTACCCATTATCAGGGGTAGTATATGTTTTTTAAATCACTAATGGGGACTGGCTTGGGAGTCTTGGTGGGCCATGCTCTAGGAAGGGCGCAGTTATGCAGAGTCTCACTTGGCACCATCTTCTCCCTCTCACCTGGATAGGGTTCAATGTGGAACTGCATCTTGACCACCTCAAGCCAAAAGAGGCAATGAAGCGAGCCCTGTTCCTGCAGACCCAACAGCCCCACCTGGTCCAGACCCTCCAAGTCCACAATGGTGCCAACTCTGAGTGCCGCGACTTGAAGATCTACCTCCGGGTGAGTCACATGTCAAAAAGCTGTGCATCTCTTGGAAATATACCCACTCTAGCCTTGCTGTCCTCCTAGGGTAATCTGGCTCAGTTTGCATCACATCCCACAGAGTAGCTCTTTAGGGTTTAGAAGGTATCTAGTTAAGTCCCAGATTCAATCTCCAGTTAAAGGATCAAGCAGGAAGTGATGGGATAGACATCTGACTCCAGAGAGCTGTTGCCAGTCAGAGTAGGCAGTAGTGGGCTATATTGCAAACTGGTGTTCCCAGTTAGCACCCCTACTAAGTGGCAAAGAGTCACATTTTAAAGTGGTGCCCTCTTATATTTAGCAGGGGGAGAGCAACTGTTCCTCCTCACCCCAGCATGGAATCTTTTCCAGTGGCTGTTGCTGCTGTCTCTCCTGTATCTTTTTTTTTTTTTAAGATTGTGAGCCCTTTGTAGGCAGGGAACCATTAATTGGTTTACAGTTAGACCTCAGTATCCATGGAGGATTCGTTCCTGATTTGTAAAAACCAGAAGTGCCTCTCTGGCACCTCCTGGAGTTCTTTCTGAGACCCACAGAGGCCACACGCTGTCTCAGTGGGCCTCAAAAAGTCTTCTGGACGTGACTGGAGAACACTTCTGATCGCATCCAGGAGCTCAACTCCAGCCCTCCACCACACGTTTGAAATCCACAGTGAGTTAAATCTACCTGTCCCGAATCTGTGGACCTGTATTTCACTATGTAAAGCACTTTGTGAACTACTCTTGGTGAAAAGGGGTATGTGAGTATTTAATAATAATAATACAGACCAAGACTTTGCAGCTTTATAAATCCTTCTTTGCTGTCATAATGCTGCTACATAAGAACAGCCCCACTGGATCAGGCCATAGGCCCATCTAGTCCAGCTTCCTGTATCTCACAGCGGCCCACCAAATGCCCCAGGGAGCACACCAGATAACAAGAGACCTCATCCTGGTGCCCTCCCTTGCTGCAGGGATATGACGTTGTACACCTGTTTTGCAGTCTTTGTTGTTTGCTGAAGAACCAGATGGATGTTTGGGATCCCGTATTGCAGATGCTTCTGCATGGCGTGGCCTTAATGCATTTGTCTTCCTCTCTCTAGAATGAGTCTGAGTTCCGTGACAAACTCTCTCCCATCCACCTGTCACTCAACTTCTCACTGGACTCAGAGGCCCCACCAGACGCACATGGTTTACAACCCATCCTCAACTACCTCACGAACAACCGTATTGAACAAAAGGTACAATGGATGGCAGGGGCGGAAGGGTGCTTAGTGGGACTACACGTGGTCAATTGGAGAGTAAAGCCCAGGGCCTCTTGCCTTACCTCCTCTCTCCCATTCAGCAGCAGGTCACTGCTGAGGTTAGGAGGAGCTTCTGGCCATGCAGTGAGGGTCTGCTGCCCTTCCCACTGCTGGTGATGCGTCTACAAGCAGTTCCATTTCTATGGCTCTGTTGCAGTGAGCAGGATGCGGCAACCTAGATTAAGACTTTTTCTTGGCAGTGAGCTGCATGGGAGAGAGAGATGGCATGGCTGGGGGAAGGGGACAGACTTCAGTAACTGTTTCTCAGACGACCAACAGGGTACTCATATAGATTCAGTGAGAAATTCCAGTATGGGTTGTATACATTTCTGAAGGATGTTATTTCTGATGCTTCAGTTGGGTGTGGGTGTGAGTGGGTGAGTTGGATGGAACTATTTATAGTGTCCATGATTCTTTTCCTGCTCCCTCTCACCTTCTGAGGCATCACAAGACTGTTACAGATGAACAGGGTTTCAGTGGGTGGGGACTTGGAAAAACAGGGAGGAAAATGTGTCTTGCAGTGACTCAGTGGACCGACATTGCTTCTATTGAAGGGGAGGTGTGCCCTATTTGCGTTTGGAAAAGAGTCTCCCAGGTCACATGTGTTTGTGTGTCTTTTCATAGAAACTTGCATCTTGACTGGCTGGCTGAATGATTTGGAGCTCCCTGGTCTTCTGGCACAGTTCTCAAGTTCATGTGATGATGACACATTAGGTACTGGACTGCCAGGCCTTGGAAAGCTGTAGCTGGCTTTTTGGTCCCTTCTGTGTCATAGGCCCAAATCCTAACCAACTTTCCAGCACTGGCATAGCTGTACCAATGGGATGTGTGCTGCATCCTGCAGTTGGGTGGCACTTATGGAGGCCTCCTCAAGGTAAGGGAATGTTTGTTCTTTTACATAGGAGCTGCATTGCTCTTATGTCAGTGCTGGAAAGTGGGTTAGGATTGCGCCCTTAATGTTATATATGGTAATCTGCCCAACACCCTTAGGAGAGGTCATCAACAAAATCTGTGTCAACCTAACCCTTTTTAGCACAGGTGAAGTGCATCTCAAATATGGCCGTCTTTCTCTGCCAGGCCCAGATTCAACTTGACTGTGGTGAAGACAACGTCTGTGTTCCTGACCTCCAGCTTCGAGTCTTTGGGTAAGGCACTGCTCTGCCTCCCAGTGTTGCAGCAGTATCTTCAAGTGATTGCATGCTACTTCTGTTTTGTGGAGGCAGGAAGGGAATGCTGCTTCCTACCTCTTGCCTGATCTCCTGCCACTCTCCAGTGATCTAATCTTGCAGTCGATTATTCTTCCTTCTCATCAAATCTTAGAGTGTGCATGCATAAGTGTGCAGGGAATGCACACGCTTATATCTGTGGCCTTGGATCATGTGGAACTGTGATCACCTTCATAACTCACAGGGTTTTTTGGAAACTTTTGGTTTCCTCTGCTGTCATTAAATGGGAATGTATCAACAAAAAAGTGTTTTGTGGCACCTTTGAAGCATAAACTGGGTTCTTCTTGTCCATGAAAGATTCTGCCACAATCAATCATTTAGTCTCTGAGATCCCACAACAAGACTCTCTTCTGTGTTTGCTGTACTGGACTAAACTGTTTTGAATTTGGCAAGAGTCCTGGGTAGCTGATGGAAAAAATTGCCCTTCCTGTCCACCAGTATCAATGGTACCTGCTCTTCCATGATTGATTAATCCTCTCAAACCTCTTCACCCTTCTTGATCTTTCCCTTCTAATACAGATTATAAGTTCCTGGGCAGAGTTTGTTCTTTATTTCTTTAGCACATTTTTATACCAACCTTCCTCCAAAGAGCTCAGGGCGGTGCACATGGCTGCTGCCCTCCTTTTTTACTTCACAACAACCCTGTGAGGTGTGTGAGATTGAGAGAAAGTGACTGGCCCAAGGTCACCCAGGAAGCTTCATGGCTGAGGGGGGATTTGAACCTGGGTCTTCCAAGTCTGAGTCCACCTCCCAAACCACTACACCATCCTGGCTTATGTTTTGTTGGCATCAGCACACTGTTGGCAGTTTGCAGTAAAACAGTCTTGACTATTCTTAGATCTGTGGGCAAGGCAGGAGGAAGTGCCATATATCCAACCGGCTTTCATAAGGAATTTGGCAGAGCCTAAATGGAATCAAAGGTTGTTCAGAAATGCTAGTGGACATATTCAGACCCTCATTCTTACTGCTTGTCTCTGGAGCAGCCTTAAAAAGGACCCCACTTTTGTCTTCTGTGTAGTGGATGTGGATGAAAACCACAGTGTTTTCAACTGCAAGGAGAGATAGCAATCAAAATCACATGGAATACAGACTGCACCCTGCAGATCATTTCCATTCGTTCTGAGATAATGTAGTGTGAACACAGACAATAAATGGCATGATTACCAACTTTCAGAAGCAAAATGTCATGCACATCACAGTGTTGGCCTCAGTCCTAATGGCACAATAGCCAAAGGTCTCCCAACCCAAGGAACTTCTCATGATTGTCCCATGGCAAATCCACCCAATACTCCTGGATTCCTCCTTGTATCATCTACATAAGAGAAAGCAGAGGGGAAGACAAACAAGCAATGCCTGGCTGTTAGCAATCAGCAGCAACCTTCCTGTCTCTCATTTCACCCTTTTTCAGGTTCATGCTGAGATATCAGAGGAGCCTGTGAATTAACAGAAAGATCCAAAAAAGATGGAAATTGGCAAAAGGGGGGGGATCCAGAACTTCAACCACATCCTCCCCCTAAATCAGGGCTTCTCAAACTGGGGTGTCGTGATGCCCCAGCCTGTGGGTCCTGGACTCTGCCTCCTTAAGGGGCAGGGGCAGGGGGAAGGCAGCCACAAGATCCCCAGGATCGCGTCGCTAAGGGGGGTGCAAGGACTGACATGTACTTACCAATCTCTGCTGCAGCCTCCTGGGGGTGCAGGGAGCCCTGCATGACCCTGTGCAGGGCTCCCCATGTTTTAGAAAGTGAAAGCGAAGCGATCACGCTCCTCTTCCGGTTTGCAATTGTGATCGCTCTACTCTCAGTTTCTGAAGGTTGGGGAGCCCTGCAGAGCATCACGCAGGTCTCCCTGCACCCTCAGGAGGCTGCAGCAGGGCTCCCTACACCCCCTTCCCCCTGCCCCCTTTGCCTTCCCTACTCCCCTGCAAGGACTTACTGCAGCCCTCAAACTCCATACGCGTTTGAGAACCGCTGCCCTAAATCAACTAATCAAAGATGGCCCATGGTTGCTACTTCATGACTAGATTTACATGACTTACAGTGCAATCCCATATGTATCTGCCTAGAAGTTAAGTTCCACTCACTATGACTTACTCCCAGATAGATGTGTGTAGTATTGCAGGCTTAGTGATGGATAAAGCAACAACTGAAAACTCATTGATTCTGTGGGTTGCGCATCTAGAAGAGCAGTAAAACTACATAGATGAATGTTAATATTGAGCAATCATCAGAAAGGAAGTCCCTTGAAATTGGTTTGAAAACATTCAGAGCACAGCACACATACTTTATGGATCACAAGGTTACAATCCGGAGCAAATAAGACACATTAAAACAAAAAAGTTACACGGAAGAGGCACTTGAACTTTCATGAGTGTCTAACTCAGACACATTTGCTTCACCTGCAGAGTCAAAACAATGTAAGCCAAGACTGTAAGATTTGGCATGGAGGCATTTTGGGGATATGTAGATAATGTAAGACAGAGGAATAAGTTCTCACAAATAAATACAGAAAGCTGATCATGAAGAAAGTTCTTTCTGTCTTTCTGTTGAAGATCTGTTAAGTCCTCTGTTGATGGGAGTGGGAAATTGCATTTGAGGAATTATCGTTTGAAGCTCCAGTCAGGTGCTCCGTGAAGCTCCAGAAGTTTCTCTTTCCCTCCCTGCATGGTCAGACTTCATTCTGCAACACTTCAGTGGTCCCATACAACATGTTCATGAATTTGGGTGGAGGATCAGAACAGGGAGAGCCAGTAAAGACTGTTCAGGCAGAAGAGTGTCATCGGAGGCACTGAGGCTAGGAAACAATCACTTCCCCCATCACTCCTTCTTCAGATCCTTGAGCAAGAAGTACCTTCGCCTGAGCTGGCACCTTCCCTTCTCCCACCTACTCCAATTCAATCAGACTGATTCCTTTGTGATAGGAAGGTAAGAGGGGAAGCTGCACTTCCCCACCCTTCCCTCTTGTGTCTGGCACAAACGTGCGCCCACACACCTCTTCCCACTCAAGAAGCCTCTGCACTAGGTTTTTGAGGGTCCATTGCCCTTGCTGATTCACAGAGATACACACATCATTCCCCAGGATAATGGGTGAAGGAGTTTTGGAGTGTGCTGCCACCACTTACTTCCCTACTCAGGCCTTAAATTTTAAACGCATCTTCATCTTTAGGAGAGCAATGGGATCACATGCATAGCACTGCACTTGGAACACTTTCCAGACATCAGCTGGTAGATGGGAATGAGGTGGTTGTGTGCAGGCAAAATGGGCAACCCGTGAATCCAGCAATGCTTGTGCTTTCTCCATATTCACTTACCTGGTGCCGGTGGAAGAGGTCCTGCAGTCGCACACCGCATCGGGGGCAGTTGCTTTGGCATTTTCTATTCAGGAATGACTTTCCTGGCTGTTTCTGGGTCACTGACTCTTCAAATGTCCGTGCTTGTTGCAGTGAAAATGCTTCCTCTGGGGCTGTTTCTTTTAGTCCATGTGAAGGTTATTCAGTGAAACCAACACAGGTGTGCAAGGCCTTTCTTCATGTTAGCAGCACTCGCCATAATGATTGAACTTGTATGTGAGGTGTGGCGATGATCTCCCCAAAATTATAGTTACACTTAATTAAGGGTGACCCATCCTTGCATCTAATTAGATGTCTTGCAGTGCAATCCTACCATGCACTGGAAAAGGTAAGCCAGGAGGCTTGTGCTGCATTCAGCGCAATATAGAGCTGCAAAGTGGCTCAATCACTTTGAAGGGGAAACTCTTACCCTTACCCTCTGGATAAGCCACTGCAGCCCCGGTGGCTGAGGTGGCGCAAGTCCGAGGAGAGCAGAGTGACTTGAAGCCGCTCTGTGCTGCTCGGCTATGGGGGCTAGGATCTGGCATAACAGCTGGATCACAGCTCCACCTCATGCTCCTCGCCTGTCCCCAGGGCTGTCCCTGCCCCAAAACGCCTCCTCCCCACCCTCCACAGAGCCTTGCATCAGCTGAGCTCCATCTACATAAGGCTGGCTCCCTCCATCAGTGCGGAGGCTGAATTCAGCCTCTGTAGGCCAGTACACCTCCACGTGCTGGCCCAGCCAACTCGAGGAGGCGCAAATATGCCCTATGGCAAGTCAAGATTGCAACCTTAGTCGCCATTCTCATAGAATGGTGGAAATCCCCTCTCCCCATAGGCACCAAAAGGGTTAAGTAATTTATTTATTTGATCAGGGTACAGGTCATGATGCTAGGATAGTTGGTAACTCATTAAAAGGACAGCACATGACCCTTGTATACTTTGTCTGTTCAGCTAGAACAAACAGTATGGTTTGGTCCATGGGTCCATTTGGGGAGAAAGAAGAGATGAAAAAATACTGTCAATAAATACATTGGCCCTTCTTCAGGGTGTTAGCTGTTCTCCTTAGAAGAAGGGTTCCTCTTTGCAAATAGGAGATCATGCCAAAGTTTAAAGACAGAAAAGAGAAATGAAATGAAATGGGAAAAAACACTTGTAGCTACTTGGCTAGGACCTGCTGTATTCATGAGTTGACAAGCAACATTTAGCATAAAATTGACACACACCAATAGACATGTAGCAGACCGAGATACAAACACTTCTCCCTTGTCTCATCAGTTTCTGATTCATACTGAGAAATGAGTAAGAAAATACACATTCACAGGAGTCCAATTGATAAGGTTTCAGAAAACCAAAACATACATTTAAAGTAAAAAATAAATGGTCATTTCAATTTCCAGCATGGCTTGCTAATCTCATTTCCCACAAAAACATGACCAGTAACTGCACTGTACAATATATTTTCCAGTCTTGGATTTCCTTTGTTATTAATTGATAGAGTTGGGAGAAAAGCAGGGTATGAATAGAATAAATAATAATTTTGTAATTTGTTCAATAATAAACTGATTTTATTACTTTTAAAAAAATCCGTGTTAATTCACTACAACATGACAGTACTTTTGTTTAATTTTATGTTAATTCCCCAATTTCACCTAGAAAGGGGTTTTGAGTAAATGCTATCAGCTTGACTTCTTTAAAGAAACCTGAAAAAAGGAAAAGGTTTCTATCCTTTCCCCTCTTCCTATCTAGATACTTCAGATGACCAATTTGTACAACCCATTGAAGTTCTGCTAGTTTCCTGTTGAATAGATATCACTGCATTAATTTAAAGAAAGAAATATTGTTTTTTTACTAACCTTATTTTCAGTCTAATGTCACTTTAATCATTGTCCGAGTAGTTGAGAATTTCTCTCTGTATCATAAAGTTTCACTAAGTAAAATTTCTCTGCAAATGCAAAATTCACTTTGTTATGAAAAACCCTTGGTAGACTGTTCACTTCCTTAGTTTAGACTCAGAAATCTTCCTACACACCCAGAATGGTACTAAATGTTACTTATGAGCATAATACAAAAAAACTTCTGCACTTTAAGTGTCCGCTTGGTATGGAATCAGGACGCTGTCTTACTTGTTTTAATTCCTGTCTCCAAGACCTAGAAGAGTTGGCATCGAGAGAGCATTCCCAAATACGGTTTCAGCACAATAAATCATTCTCAACACAATAAATCATTCTCATAACCCTAACAGCATTCAAGCATCTCCCCTGTGAAGCAGGAACTTCACCTTGAGTTGTCACTGATTTTCCGTTTTTGCTTTCTAAGCTTTCATGGCTTCCTGTTCCCGACTGCTTCTGTTGTCTTTTGATGCTTCTGGCTGCTCTTCGCATCCTTCAGCTTATGTTCAGTGACAACGCTCTTCTTTGTTAAATCATTAATCCAAGTGTCCACTTGAAGTTTGTCCCTATAATGGTCTGCCAGGTGTTGGATCTGAAGTTGAACTTGAGAATTAGCCAAATGTAGCCAATTTTTCAAAGCCTTCTTTTTTGCGTGTTATTTGCTTCTGAGTTATAGAATTGCTGGCCAATTCTTGATTTTTATTTTCTAGATTTTAAACCTTTTGTAAATGACATGCCTGAATCTTAGCTCTGGAGCAGTCACTTGTGGTCTGGGTTCTTATTCCTTGCTTCCACCCCTTTGCAGGGATCATCAGGTTGTATATCTAGGAGACAAAAACCCGCTGAATGTTGCAATCCATGCACAGAATCAGGGTGAAGGTGGTGCCTATGAAGCTGAACTCCATGTGATTATTCCACCCGAGGCACACTACACTGGGGTTCTGCGGAACCATGGGGTAGGTACTCTAGCAGGTTTTATTTGTATGCAAATTTATCAGGTAACTGATTAAAATTCATATGATTGACTAACAGTGCGATCCTATACATGTTTATTCTGTCTATGTACATGTCTATACGTGTCCATTCTGATTATACTTGCTCCTTGTCTTTCCCTCTAGAACCTTTCCAGCTTGAGCTGCAACTACGATACAGTGAATGACACCAACATGCTGATCTGTGACCTTGGCAATCCCATGAAAGCAGGCAGCAGTGTGAGTGTCTCTAGTCTGTGCCAGGATGGAAATGATTGTTGTTTGGGTGGGCAGTTGAGGCATGAAAATTGGGTGGTAGACCCTCTCTTTTGCACTTGGTGGGAAATCCTCGACTTCAGCTGTAATGTTGGATAACATACTTCTCATGATATCGAACATTGCAGCTGAAATTGAGGGCAACTTCACTTGGGGGAGGGAGCAGAAATGGTGTGAAATAATTGCCTGTTGTGGTAGAAAGAGGGAATTAAGAGGAAAGTAGTCTGGGTTGGAGCAATGCTGCCTTATCCCATTTCTCCTCGACCAGAGGTGTACGCATTTGGTCCCTGTTGCGTATATGCAACATTGGGCAGTAATGGCTTAAGCTAGCTGTGATGGGGAACTCAATTATATGGGATATTTATTAATATGGGATATCTTTTGGGGTGATTCATCTACAGTGCTCAAATTACAGGGAACTTGAGAACCCCTTGGTTGCTGATGATACCTTGCTTGGAATGTATCCTTGCACTACGACTTCTTCTACAACATGTGAGCAGAGGAAAGTGGTATAAAGTGGACTGAAGGACACAACTACTAACGCCTTTCTCTCCTGTATCTCTTCTAGCTTTGGGGTGGCCTCCGCTTTACTGTGTCTCAGCTCGTTGAAGCTAAGCAAGTCATCCAGTTTGACTTTCAGATTCACAGGTAAGAAAGTACAAAGGACTCCCCCTATCACCACCTGCTCCCCTTTTACCTGTCTTATGATGACACTCCGTCACTCATGTACAAGGTCAGCAGAAATCTTCTTGGAAGATGGTGGTGTATTCCCTTATAACATTGGTTCAGCTAAGTCATGTAGCCTTAATTCCATTGCCCATTCATATATCTATTGAGAGCCCAATCCTGAGGTCCATGGCATGGCTCCACGCCGCGGACCTCAGTCGCAAACGTGCCATAAGGCATGTCTGAGGGGCTTACTGCTGGGCTCCCGCCAGAGCTAGTCCAGTGGCGGTCGCCTGGGTTCTGCAGCTCCGCAGTACCCCAGACTGCCGGGCTGTGGAACAGGAGGCGGGGGCATGGCCTGGGGCGTGGGGGAGGCATGGCTGGGGTGGGGAAGAGGCATGACAGGGGGTGGGGGAGAGGCGGATCTGCTGAGCCGAGCTCCACAGGATCCAAGGCGCTTGTTCAGGGCTGCTCGCCATACATGAGCGCCTTTAGCACTGACCTTTTGGTTGCTGCGAAAGTGAGTAGCCGCATTGCGGGGCTGCTTCCCTTACTCGGGGGAAGGGGACGAACATCCCCTTCTCCTGTGGAGCCTCCCGCGGTGCCACCAAGTCTGGGAGCTCCAGGCAGCTCAGGATTGGGCTGCCCGTTGTTCATTTGCTGTATTCCTTCCTTGATGGAATAAGGCAGATTGCGTAAGGTTCCCAGGCAGTCTCCTGCTGACAGCAGGTTTGCTGCATCACATGTTTTCAGACCGTGACATGCTCCACATGCATTTTTAAGGACAGTGTCATTAGGCTGTGAGTGAGCTGGAGGTCCATCTCTTTACTCCAAGGTAGAAACATTCACATAGGTCTGTCTGACTTGCTCACTCATGTAGGTTAGCAGCTTCCAAACTAGAAAATTTTGGAGTTCCTTTGAAGTGTACCAAGAGTTCTGTGAGGGAAAAAGAACAAGTTATGGGGATTCATGTCCTCAAAAGATAGCCAGGTCTACCGCTGCCAATCTTTCCCTGCAGTGCATAACTATAGGGAATATTGTGATGAGTATAGGTCAGGGCTCTTCATACTGGGGCATCGCGACCAGTTCCTGTAGCAGCCTCCCTGGGGTCCGGGGAGCCTTGTGCAACCTTTGGCAGGGCTCCCCAGGTCAGGAAAAGTGAAAGCAGAGCGATCGCGCCCCGCTCCCCAAAATTGGAAGCGTAGCACAATCGCTCCGCTTTCCCTTCAGACAGGGCTGCAGGGACTGGGGTGCACTCACCAGTCCCTGCAGCAGCTGTCCCTGTGTGCAGGGAGCCCTGCGGGAGTGCCTGCAGGGCTCCCCAGGTCAGGGAAAGGGAAAGTGGGGCAAGTGCATCCCAGTGCCTGCAGCCCCCTGAGCCCTGCCCCTTCCCCCTGCCACCTCCCACCCCCCGCCCCCAGAAAGACTTACTGCAGGTTTCAAACTCCCAGAGAGTTTGAAAACCGCAGCTTTAAGGCATTAGATGTTCAGTGCAGCATTAAAATAGATCTTGTTGTATGTGTCGGCTGATAATTTCCAGGACCGCTGGAAAGATATGCACCATGCTCTGAACACTTAACACATTAAATTGAAAGCCAAAGCAGGCCACCTATTTTATGACCATAGGTTTTTTAACCCGTCAGCCTGACTTAGTTGTTCCTTGAATGTTCCTTGTGATCCATTGCCTCATTGCGCTAGCCTTGTGTATTCCACGGATCCCCACATAACTGTCTGCTTCTCCACAGCAAGAACGCAAACAATTCCCATAGCGAGGTGGTGTCACTCCCCCTGAGTGTTGAAGCTTCCATTGGTCTGTCCCGCCGCGGGTGAGTCCAGTGCTTAATTTTTGGAAAACAGACTTTCCAGGGTACAAACTTGCCTGCAAGGCACATGTGGCAGTCTAGTGCAGCTCTGTGGCCCACTGGATGGGGATAAGCTGTAATGGGAAACCTTGGTAGATTCATTGTAACTTGGAAGGGAAATTTGTATCCTTAAATCTGGGGAAGGAGGCTAGGGTGCTCTTCCTCTCCTCATCTCTCCCTGGCGTACACCCAAAAGGCCAAGCCTAGAAACTGATTTGCTGTAGGGGGCAATCTGGGAAGCCAACTGATCAAGGTCAACCCAATTCCTTTGCACTCACACTCTCTGGGTAGTGCTTAGTCCTGAGAGGTCATTGGGCAAGGGCAGTTGTTGCTATGTTCTGAATCAAATTGGCCAAGCAACATATAAAAACAGTTTCTTTAAAAGGAATAACAGAAAGGGGGAAAGCATAATGAAGGCATTTATAATTGGGTGGAAACAGGGCTTAGAGTTAGAGGCAAATGAAAACAATAAAAACCTGGTGACGATTATCATAACATAAACAGAATAGAAAGTCAGTCTCTCTGATGCAATTTCCTTATCCGCCTCCAGGGGGACCCAGAGGAACCATCAGAAATGGACAGATAATTTTTTTCAGTGCATGGATGAGGATGTGCTCAAATTCACATGAATTAGCTTCTTTTGTGGACTTCTAACCCCATCCCACACTGCGCTGACTGCGTAATCTAAAATAAGGGAACCCTAGATCTCCCAAGTTTGTCTTCAGGACATGTAAAACAGCAACAAGAAACTATGCTGACTCACACAAGTTAGAACCATTTTGCAGACATAGGAGCTTCCTAGTGAAGTAAAGGAGCAACACACCACCCCTTCTGGCCTGAAAGCACTGCTCTCTATTTCGCAATGAGTGGAGGCAAATCATAAGTTTTAAGTGGCGAAGGTTGGCACTCTGCATATGCTCAAAGGCACTCATCTTTCCTCATCCTGGCTCAAATAAAGCCATGGTCTGTCTGTTGGTTTGGGAAGTGATCCTCAGTTGATATCCATCAGGGGAAAACATCTTGTTTCTGTACGTGTTTTCTGTGCCAGTGTTACAGTGTTGATTTCACTCCTGAGGCAAGTGGGGTATTACCTTTAAGTGAACGTGACCCGAAACGGGTCTACAATTTCATTCTCATAATTTTAGCTGAATTCCTTGTGGCCAGTTCTCCCTCTCTCTCTCACCATTTGATGCTTTACACCAAAAGCATGAATAGCTCTGCTGTGAAAAGCACTGTGATTAAGCTGATTCAAAAAAATTGTTTCTGTGGTTTTTATTTTTTAATGACTCATTCACACATGCTAGTCATTACATGATGCTGCTATCACAGCATAAGGATTATGCATTTGTATATACATCCCATAAAGCAGGTCCTGAAGATCTTTGGATCAAAACATTGTGAATCATGATATATATATATCTCTGATGCGAAGTGGGACTAGAAGAAGGATCTAAATTTTGAAATTGCCTGAGAATCTAAAAAATGTGTCACTTTAAAAGCCATTGCCGTACCAGGAAAATTGATTGTTGATTTTTGCCTAAATGCTTTGAAAGCCATTTTATTTGTCATCTTTGAAATCCGCTCTGCCTTTTCTGCTTGACTGAATGCCTTGTCTGTTCTTCCCACAGAGCATCCGTCCCAGACACTGTGTCCCTCCCAGGGTCTGGCAGGACTCTTCCTGGCCAACCACTGCAAGGAGAGCAAGATGTGGGTCCTGGTGTATATCATGTCTATGAGGTGGGTGTTGCTATTTGTGCAGAACATGCTGGTTCAGTGATTGGCCGTGGGTGGTGGGAACATTTGTCAAGAAGGAAAACTGCTTAATCTCTGTCACACTCTTCAGTTCTCCCCTGTATGTTCCCTTACCACTTTAGCCATTTTCCCATCTTCTGGACTTGCTTCTGGTTCAGGGAAAATGGCTAATAAAGGTTGGAGAAGGAGAACATTTCCAGTGGAGGAGGATCAATGGGTAGGCAGGGGTTTAAGGTCCTTGCACTGCCCACCAATTTTTCCCCGGCAAATCCCGCCCACACATCTTTTCTCATAACTAGAGGCAGTCTAAAACGGTTTTATTTTTTCCACAGATTTTGGAATTATCCAAAAATAAAAATTGCTGAAAGTGGAGTTAGGTGTTTTTATTCAAAAATTCTGTTTTAATCCATTTTAATCCATGGAGCCCTCTGTTGGGCTCACCAAATCCAGAAGTGGTTTCCGAGCACTTATTTTTACTATCCTAAGATTTGGTGAGCCCTGCAGAGGGCTCCATTGAGCTTCAAGCGCCTCCTGGAGACCGCAGCCTCGCCCTGTAAGTTTTTTCTTTAAACCCTTGCCTCCAACCACAGCACAATCCTGAGGAGCGTGTCACTGCCTTCGCCCCTCCCCTGCCAAGACTTACCCTGGGAGACCTATTCCCGAGAAGCTTGAGAATTGCTGCTTTACACTGTTGATCACTGATCTAAGGTGTCAAGAAGCACTTCCCAATTCGAAGTTAACAAACATGCTTGGAACATTCTGCAGACGTTTTCGAGATAGCAGTAGCAGTTCGTGCTACTGACCAACTTAGTTGGCAACCTTCAGTCTCGAAAGACTATGGTATCGCGCTCTGAAAGGTGGTTCTGGCACAGCGTCTAGTGTTACTGAAAAGGCCGATTCGGGAGTGACAGTCCCTTCCACACCGGGAGCAAGTGCAGTCTGTCCCTGGTCTGTCTCCCTGGCTATGGGCCTTCCTTCTTTGCCTCTTAGCTTCAGACTGTTGGCAAAGTGTCTCTTCAAACTGGGAAAGGCCATGTTGCACAGCCTGCCTCCAAGCGAGCTGCTCAGAGGCCAGGGTTTCCCACTTGTTGAGGTCCACTCCTAGGGCAACATAAACAAAGAAATTGAGAATGCAGCCCAGCTGCAAGTGTAGGTAAGGGCTTGTCAACACTCTGCAAGCACCCAAAACGATCAACAGATGCTTTGCAGATGATCAGCAGGCAGTTTAAAAAGTAAATTTCAGGTTATTTTGTGGATTTAGCAGGATTTCATGTTTTGTGTCTTAAAAAGCTCAGTTCTGTGTTACAGTGTGGTATTTCGCAAATACCGTTTTAGACGGCCCCTGCTCGTAACACGTAGTTCCAGCCTGTACATGTTCTAAAAATAGATTGAAAAAAGTAAGTTTCTCTCCCTGTCCCCCTGCTAAGAAAAGCATCTCATAATCTTCCTATACTTAAAATGGTTTGCAGGGGCCTATTACTTCATTAGGGTGAGTTGCCAGATTACTAAAAAGGGACATGGACTGATGCAATGTGCAGTTTGCTATTAAAACAATTAAAATTCTGCTCCCAGGCACTGCAAAATCTTACTATTTTGTTGAAATACTTTTCTGCAATTTTTTTTAATTTTTTTTTTTTTTTTTTTGCATAAATGATTTGGGTTTTGCTTCTCTGGTTTCTGAGATTTCAGTGTACTTTGTTCTTACTCTTTCAAGCATATCACTGCAGCAACAAGGGCAAGAAACAAACAAAACCCACCTGGTGTTCTGAAACAATGCTCTTTCTCTTTTTTTGCTGTTCCGGTAGAAGTGTGAGATGCAAGAGACAAACTAGATGCAACGCTTGTTGCATCACCGAGGTCTGCATTCTTGTTTTTCGTAATGTAACAAAATCAGGACCCTGAGGGTGGCAAAAACCTTCTCAACCACTACAGTCCCAGTCTGTGTGTGTGTGTGTTACCTGTGTTGGAAAAATCCAGTGTGCAGGCCCCAGTTATGTGAGGTATCCTCTAGTTTGGCCCTTAGTCCACTTTGGTCTTATACAGACCAAAAGTGCATTGGGCAAATTTATGGGGGAGGAGAGATCTAGAGGAGAGCAACCCAAGTCCTGTGAGCTTAGTATGCTTAGTCAGGCAAAGAGAATACTTAGGGGAGATATAATAACTGTCTTCCGTATCTGAAAGGCTGTCACAAGGAAGGGAAGGAATTAGTGAGGACAGGATTAGAATCTGCCCAGTCGTTCAACTGATAGTTGAAACAACAGGGAAGTAGATTTAGGCTAGACATGAGGAAGAATTTTCAAACTTCCAGAGCTGTCCAGCACTGGAAGGGTCTGCCTTGTGCATGATGATCTCAAAGCTCCCTTCCAACTCTAACATTTGATGGTTCTATCAATGATTGTTAGCCAAGATAACTAAATGAAGCCTCCATGTGAAAAGGCAGTACAGCTGAACACCATTTATTGATGTCAAACCAGGAGATAGCTGATTCCTTCTCACCTTGCTCGTGAGTGTCCTGATGGCATCTGGCTAGGTGCTGTTAGAAACAGGATGTTAGATAAGTGAATCTTTGGTCTTATCCAGCTCTGGATAGGGCTCACAGGACAGGCCACTATGCCTGTCCTCCTCTGTAGCCACTGTTCCCCCCTTCCCTGATCATTGCTCCTACCCCCTCCCCCGCCATCACTTCTACCATTGTGAATCCTGCACTTGCTTAATCCTCTTTTTCTTCATCCTGCAGTTTGCCAATGAAGGGCCGAGTGCCATCAGTGAGGGGATTCTGGATGTCAGCTGTCCGCTCCAAAAGCAAGGCCGACCTGTGCTGTACATCACACACTACACGGTGCCAGCCAATTGCACTTCTAGCCCCGTCAACCCATTACGACTGCAGGTAAAGGGGTTGGACAGATTTATGGAGGAAAAGTCCATCGCAGGTTACAAACTGTGGTGGGTAGATGCAACCGCCTTGTTTTAGAAGTAGGCTACCTCAGAATGCCAGGTGCAAGGGAGTGGCAACAGGATGTCTTGTTGTCTTGTGTGCTCCCTGAGGGCATCTGGTCTGGGAGAAATAGGAAGCTGGACAAGATGGGATTTTGGCCTGATCAAACCAGGCTCTTCTTATGTTCTTATGTTAGGAGAGTATTTCAGTGGCACCAGAAAAGCTGTGGCATAAGCTTCCATGGGTCAGAGCCTACTTTGTAAGCTATATGAAGTATTATCTTTCATTGACTTCTGTGTGTGTGTGTATAGATACACACACAGAAGTCAATGAAAGATAATACACACACACACACACACACACACACACACACACACACACACACACACACACACACACACACATGGATATTGAAAAGATTCTCAGATGCCCCAGTTCCCTGGTGATGGGGCCATGGGAAGGGAACATTATCCCAGAATGAGACCAGAAGATCTGGTAGTGCAAGAAAGACATGTCCCTCCTATTAGTAGGTAAAGCATAAATGCCAGTCAAAAGGATATGTGATTGGTCAGTTTTTCAGGGCAAATGCACTTGGGGCCAAGGGCCACACTAGAGATGACAGGGGCTGCTATGTATCTTGAGGATGTTCCAAGGAGCTTTGTCTTTTGTGTTCGACAACCTGACTTCAGACAAAATTAGCACTTAAAGCAGGCTTCCATCCTGTTGGTGACTTCAGAATGTAGATGCTGTCAACCCAGCATAACAACTTACAAGGAAGGTGGTCACTTTTGTATAGGACACTCATGCCTAGCAATAGATGACACTGGTGGCAGCAGAGTGTGTTTGTGTGTATTGTAGTGTGTGTGTATTGTGTGTGTGTGTGTGTGTGTATTATATATTTTATATATTTATATTTGTGGGCTAGTGACTACTTAGAGTTATTGGGTGTGCTGCTGAACACAATGTATGCGCTCTCTTTCCTTGGATGTTTAGGTGGAGCAACCTCCAACGCTGTTTCCGCAGCAGGAACAGCCCTATGTGCAGAGGCAAGATACAGGATTGAGCAGTGGCTCTGGTGGGAGCAGCTTCTCTCTGGTAAGCCCTGGCAATCCTTTCTCTAATTTTGCATCCCGTCATGCTCGTCCCCAACCTTTAACCCCAGGTCTTCCTGCGTTTGTCAAGTCAGATTTATTGTACTCGGAGCCCCAAGCTTTGCAACTCCTTTGTGTTCCTTGGGTCTCATCAAAGTGATTTTCTCCTCGCCTCTGTACTCACTCGCTCAGGTTGTTTAGGCTAG
Source organism: Tiliqua scincoides (assembly GCF_035046505.1). Classification (NCBI taxonomy): domain Eukaryota; kingdom Metazoa; phylum Chordata; class Lepidosauria; order Squamata; family Scincidae; genus Tiliqua; species Tiliqua scincoides. The sequence continues at coordinate 123,397,864 of NC_089822.1, forward strand.
GTTTTTTTTTAAATTTAGCTTTTTTTCCATCTTACTTCTAGACAGGTAGGGAGGCTGTGACGAACTGGTACAGATTGGATCCTTTCACATTTTTCTACTGCTTGGAGAAGTCCCAGGGTTAAAATTGGAAATAGGCTGGGGTGTGTGTGTGTGACTTGAGTGATAGGGCACATGCTTTACATCTAGAAGGTCCCTGATTTAGGCTCTGGCACTCCAGTTCACAGGTTTTTGTCCCAAACTCTGTACTCACCTTTCCTTCTTGCTCTGCAGAAATGTCAAGAACAAGAGTGTTTTCAGCTACGCTGCCAAATAGGGGCACTACAAAAGAAGGAAAGTGTCAGCTTGCGCCTCTACTTCCGCATCTGGTCTAAGAGCTTCCAGCAGGTAAAGGTAGTGTCACGGGAATAGTGTGGAGGCTACAAGCCCTTATCATTTGCTGGGTGACTTAATTTCAGCATCAAGCATCCACTAGTGTATGGGGGACCTGTGTGTGTGAAAGAAAGATTGGTTGACCAACTGACTACTGGTTTTCATAGCACCCTGTGTCTAGTACTAAAACCCCTTCCCAGCTCTTGCACTTTTCCAAGTCCTCCTTCCTCCACTTTCTGGTCAGGGTCAGTGAATCCACTTGAGATAGTTTGCCTGTTAGCTCTCCTTTACATGGGGACTGCAATGTGGAACAAGAATCGTCTTCACCATAACCATCACTCCAGTTCTTTTGCATGCTTTATCTTCTGTCCGCTCTAAGAAATTTACACTCCAAAGAAATCACACACATGACAGAGAAGTCTCTACAGTTTTTTTTCTGTGGATTCTTCATAGTGCAGATAACTGCCCAACCTGAGTCTGGCAGAATGGATATAAAACTGTAGAATTCCTTCTGAACTAGAACTCTTCTCCCTGTCATGCTTGTTTTCTACATAAAAGGATTTTGTAACTGAACCCCACCTGCAGCACAGAATGGTCAGGCAGTCTGGATAGGCACAGTCCAAATGCAGATTTACCACCTCCATGAAACTAGCTGAAATATTTACAATTTTTAAATCAGGAATGGAGAAATAAAATGGCACTTCCAGATGGCTCTGGTTGAGGAAATCGGCGCCTGCCAGGCAGGCAGCTTTCAGCTTATGTTGTTTTCCAGTGCCCGTACAAGTGACGGGAGCTGGCATGAATGAAAGTGGGTAAGCTGGTATCCCAAGGGTTTGGAGGAGAGTGTTGGGGGAGGGGGCGTATCTCTCTCTTATGATCCTCTTACTTGCACACTACACTGCCAGAATGGGTCTGTACAAATACCAGACTTCTGGAGCCTCTTGCAGAAGCCAGCCAAAAATGGCTGCCAATGGAGTGCTCTGCAGTCTGTTGGCAGCCGTTTTACGATAGCGAAAGTATCTTCTGCTGTTGTAAGAGGTTCCACGTGACAGCCCAATCCTCAATAGGATTGGGTGCTTAGTTTTATCCCACACTTCCTTCATGGAGTTAGAGTGACATCCAAGAGTCCATGCCCCCCCCCCATTTTATGCTCACAGCAAAGTAGGTTGTAAAGTAGGTTAGGCTGAGAGATGGGGAATGGCCCAAAGCCACTCAGTGAACTTCACAGCTGAGTGGGGGACTGCTCCACCCCTATTCCAGCACTCTATAACAAATGTTATAAATAAATTAGTTCATGCAAATGAACAATAGTCTTGCCCCCAAAACATTTAGCAAGGGTAGTAATCGGTGCTTTTATTTTTTTAATTAAATTATTTATTTAATTAAATTATTTTAATTTTGCCAGTTCAGCCTTTAGGAATTGGTTACATTTGAGTCCCTGCTCAAGGTTTTTTAGGGTAGACTCACCTTCACTTGGTCCACCCCTTCCAGGATCTGTTCAGATCATCTCTCACTCTTCTCCACTACACTCTTACAGCGAGAGAACTATCCTCACACAGTACAGTGTGAAGCTGTCTACCATGTACGGAAAGTGCCCTACAGAATCCAGCCTCAAGAGCTCCCCTCCACTTCTCTCAAGGTCAGTATCAGTGACATGCTTGTTGCTTCTTTTCAAAAAAAATCCATAGTCGTGTAGTACAGAAGAGTACACAAGACCAAGTTCCATTTAGTTTAGCATTGTGGTGTCAGCCACAACAGTCAGCCAGCTGTCCCTAGAAGCTCTCATTTAGCTTTTATGACAAAGCTTTTGGATTGACCAGCCTTGGAGTAAAAGATTGACCAAGAAGATCCAGTGTGTCCCTTTCAAATCTGTGATGCTGCTAGAGTTGGCACTATGATTGACCAAGCTCTTTGCCATACCTAACAGCACAATCCTTTATATGTTTACCTGCAAGTATGTCCCCCTGTGTTTACTGGGGCTTACTTAGGTGAATGTGTTTTTGGTTTTACCTCTGGATTAATACTGTTGCTGTGATCTATTTTGATGATGACCATGACGACTTGTTTTTCTATTGTTTTTCCTTCAAACTGCCTAGGGTCCTGCAGGAGGAAGACAGTATATCTTTTATTTTAAATAAATACATACATAAATTAGTCTTTCTGTCGACAGGTGTCAACATCGCTACAGTGGGCCAAGACAGAGACCAGCCAGGGCGTTCCTCTCTGGATCATCATCTTGGCCATTCTGATTGGACTATTGCTTCTGGCTTTGCTCATCTATGTACTCTACAAGGTAGGAGAGCTGAGTAGAAAACAGTCCAGCGGGGGGGGGGCATTCGGGTGATGAGGAAAGTGCTAGAATCTATTACGGTGTTTGGAGATGTGCCTGCAAACAAGCACAGAGAGCTGCAGTGTTTCCAAAGTGAAACAGACTGGCAGAGGCAGGGGGTTAGTGTGACTGTGAACCTCACAAATAGGTGGGCGGAGGCTTCTGTCACTTGTTCTCTGCTGTTCCGGAGAACACCTGCTGGTCATGTCTTTTGCCCCCATTGTAACAAGAAAGGCTGGAACGAGACAACAGCTGTTCTAATGGGCAAGGCCCATTGCATTGGGATTGGCCCTGGAGAAGATCCCAGTCAGGTTGTGCCCTGCATCGGTCCTGACTCTGACTCTGCTTCCTTCACAGCTGGGCTTTTTCAAGCGCTCACTTCCTTATGGCACAGCGATGGAGAAGGCTCAGCTGAAGCCACAAGCCGCTTCGGAGGCCTAGCAGACCCAGCCTTAGCCCTCCACCTACATGTGTTGTCACTGCTGCCCTGCAAAGAGGCGCCAGGGTCGCCTGCCACGAGCACTGGGGAGGGGAGCATGGCCAACACCGGCAGGGCAGAGAGGGGCAGTGCCACGGACGCTGGGCCCCAGAGACTGCTGCAGAGACCAGTGCCCGAAGCACCTCTGCCCCTCACTGACAGAGGCTCCAGGCTTGAGGCCTAATGCCCTCCCTCCATTCCCTGGGGCTTGGATCCTACAAACGTGTTGTGCCCTGACAGGGGTTTGCAGCAAGCATTCGCTCCCAGCAAAAGGGAATACTTGAAGCCGCTGGAGCGGCCGGTGCTGGCCTGATCGTAGGCCCTCTGTGTCAAGCTGTCTGTACCGTCCACCTGTGGGGAAGGGGAATGTTCACCTGGACAGTTTCCAAGCTGCCAGTCCCCTCTGAAATGCCACAGCTCAGCTGAAAAAGAAAGGAGAAAGAAAAAAGAAGCACAATCGCCTCCCAAGTCCAGCTCTTTCTCCTCCGTGGGCTGGAGTGGAGGATCCTGGGCTCTCGTGTCCTGTCTTCCCCCAACCTGCTTCCTGTGGGGGATGACCTGGAACAGAGACTAAGCTGGGTATGCTCCTGCAATGCCAAAGAGTTGCCATGTTAGGAAGCCAAGCCATCGCCCGGTGTCGGCCCGGACTTGCCGACAGTTTTCGCACTGATCTCCGGAAACCGCTAGAGATTTTATTTTTCAGATGCCACTTTAATTAAAAAATAACAAAAACAGGAAAAAAAAAGAAGAAATGAGGAAGCTGCTGCCGCCTCCTGATGGTGGAGACAGAGGTTGCTGTTTTTAATTTAATATGTCCATGTGCAATAAATGCTTCCACATTTTCCATTCTGTCTTGTAGTCACTAAACAGCTGCGCGTGCATTTCCAACTCTGACCAGAGCTATTGCTAAAGAGTCATTTTCCAGCCCAATGTGATGTTGGAAATTCGTTTAGACCCTGCTTGTTCTGTAAATGGAGCTTGAAATTTTGTTGGTGTAAATCAGTGTTTATTAAAGTGTTCTCTAGGGCTAACTGAGACCCTTTCAGGGGCTCCACAAACACACCATAATTGGCTGCCATGGTTTGTTCTAGCGCTCTGGGGATCTGGAGACCAAAACATTTGAGAACCTCTGGTGTAAATAAGCTTAGGGAGGAGAGGGATGAAGCTAGACTGAATAGGAAGCCTTATAGTTCATTAGTTGAGCGCTTGCCATCCATACAGCTGAGATCCTTGGCATCTCCACCCAAAAAGGATCAGATAACAGGCAGCTTAAAAGACCCAGCCTGAGCCTCTAGGAGAGCTGCACCAGCCAATCATAGTAGATAGCACTGAGCTGTGGACCACTGGTCTAATTCCAGACAACTCAGCTGTATAGGATCACAAGAATAAAGGAAGCACTCTCAGGTGTTTGCCAGGACCAAGCAGGTGGAGTGTGCAAAGGGCAGCTGGGACTTGGGACTGGAAGAAGGCATGCTAGGGCCCCCAAACTCTGTTGGCCTTGCCCCTTCAGAAGGTTAAGATCCTATGGAGGTGGCCGTTATATTCGTTTCACAAATCCAGTGGTCATGGACTGTTAGCTCAGAAGTAGAGCACTTGATTTGCATACAGAAGGTCTCAAATTCAATTTCTGATAGTTCTGACTGAGACTTGAAAAGAGCCTGGGATCCGAAACCCTGGAGAGCCACTGCCAGTCAGTGTAGTGAACAGGACCCTAGATAGGCTGGTGGTTTGGCTCAGTACACAACAGCTTCACCCTGTCAGTTCCATGGACCTAATGTAGTGATAGGTTTATAGGTCCAAGTTTACCTACAAGAGGAGTTCAAAAAACCGTTGATTTTTCAGACGTCAAAAGTATCCTTTCTCCTGAGTTAGGCTCAGGCCAGGAAAATGGAGAGGCCGATAGGCAGGGAGAAGGGTTTGGGGGCAGCGGAAACATTAAGGGCCAAAAGGGCAGGGAGGAAGAGAAAAACAGAAGTCCATGTGCCTACTAACTTTATTTTGATATCAGTCCTCAAAATTGTATTATGATGTGAAGCAGGCTGCAGGGACATGCCCGGCTGGTGTTTGAACTTCAAGTGGAGAATCATGGCATTAATACGGATGTCTCATATCATGCATGCATGAGCAAGAGATTTTCCCTGAGGTCCTTGAAACGGAAGGACGTCATTTTCCTGTGAGCTTGAAATCAAGAATTGTGTCCTCCAACTTTGGACCAAACTTCATACTGATGGCTCAAGCATGAGAATTGTGGTATAAGCCGACACAGACACAGCCAAGCAAGCGAGTGAAAGCACAGACACCCTGTCCTTTGCAGAGCAATATTATACTTCCTTTGGCCCATTTATAACCTTGATCACAATCCACTCCTGGAGATTTCATTTTATGTTTTTCTGCTTTGAGCATCTATTTTATTTTTGAAGCAGCTCAAGTCCCATACTTGCCTCGTGTGAGGCTCTTAAGCACAGTACATGCTCTTTTGTTTCATAGAAGAAATGTGGGCATGTTTGTGTAATTAAGGCTTTTATTGAACTTGATAGAAGAAGACAGTTTTGCATGTGAAAAGGAACACCTCCAAAGCTGGCTGCAAAGTCAACTGTTGGGGGGGGCGTTCTTTTAATAGGAAACATATTTTAATAAGTCAGAAGTTTAAAAAGTGGTATACATACTCTTTTGCACCCATTTACCCATGCATTAAATCCCATTGAATTTCCACTGTAGTCATCAAGAATAAGCCCTTACGCTAAAGCTCTAGGTACACTCACATGAAAGTAAATCCATTGATCACAGTGGAATTTCTGAGTAAAAATGCAGAGACTTGAGCAATTTCTTCCTCAATGTAAAACCACTACATTTGTTCCACCGGGAGGGGGGAAAAAGTAAGAAGACCACAACAGACCATCTCCTTCCACCAAAACCACTTGGAACCAAAGGTTTTATTTCAAATGAAATGGAAACCAGCTGGATTTTGAAAAAAGATTCGCATATCATTTGGCCTTGTGCTCCACCAAGTGACAAGGTGGTTTGCACTCAGCTCCTTCCTCTGACATGGACCACAGACAAAGGAACTAAGGTAAGGTACTAAGGTGAGCAGATGAGCAGAACAAGGAATGGGGGCTCCTGCTGTAACTACAAAAGGAAAGGAGGCGCATCTTCTGTTACATTAAATGCATTTAAGCACAAAATACAGCCTTCAGCTTCTTTGCTTTTACAACCTTTCACACAAAGACTTTGACAACTGCAGCTATGATATTTGACCTACTTGTATTCAACACAGGAATATAATTAGCAATGGCCTGGGAGAGGAATGTCACCTTAAAAAAGTCTGGCAAATAAACTTACCCACTTCCACCTAAATTAGTCATTTGGGGCCTCAATGAAGGAAAGAGCTAACCTATGTCCAGGTTCTTTGCCATTGGGGCCTAAGTTTGTTTTCTTTAAGTGATCCAGATACAGGTCTTTTCAACTACATTAGCAAAGTAGTATCTACCTGTTTTATGCTGTATTGCTCAAGTCCTGTCTCCCCTCAAGTACTTTGGAGGTCTGAAAGTAGTGTCTTTATGGCTGCAATTCTGGGCACACCTAGTTTGGCTGCAAGACTGCATGACTTTAATAGGGCTTATGTCTTAGTAAATATGCACAGGATCAAGACACATATTTACCTTTGTGCAAAAGTTCAACAAGTGTGGCTTACACTTTGCAGAAGCCATAAAGTAACAATGAAATAAGTCTTGTGCTAGCTGCAATGGGGCATATTAGAATCCTAAAGGGAGGGGGCTCACTTGCTATCAGAGAGAATAAAGATCAGATAAGGCAGGGGTGGCCAAACGCCAGCCCTGGGGCAACTTGCGACTTGCCTCTGGCCCTCTGGAGACTTGCTGGAGTCTGCACTGGCCCAACACAACTGCTCTCAGTGTGAGGGCGACTGTTTGACCTCTCATGTGAGCGGTGGGATGAGGGCTCCCTGCACTGCTTGCTGTTTCACGTCAGTGATGCAGCAGTGGCAGCAAAGGAAAGGTCAGCCTTGCTTGGTGCAAGGCCTTGAGCTACTGCACGACCTTCATTCATTCATATAAGTTCATCTTTAATATATTCATTTATGTAAATTTATTCAAATTTTAAATGTAAATTAATTCTCTCTCCCCCCTCCCCGGACCCCGACACAGTGTCAGAGAGATGATGTGGCCCTCCTGCCAAAAACTTTGGACACCCTGAGATAAGGTGATGATTGACCAACCTGGAGGCCAATTTACCCCACTTAGCATGAATAGGCAGATGGGAACTAGGACACAGAAGAATGACAGCACTTTCTGGCCTCTGATATGAGGGAGGGCACCAGGATGAGGTCTCTTGTTATCTGGGGTGCTCCCTGGGGCATTTGGTGGGCCGCTGTGAGATACAGGAAGCTGGACTAGATGGGCCTATGGCCTGATCTAGTGGGGCTGTTCTTATGCTCTTATGAGGTGGGGGCAATTTATAAAGCTGGTCCAGATGTGAAAAAGAGATCAGGTCAAATCCTTCTTGGGTTCAGTTGCTCCACAACGAGAAGATCAGCTGTGACAGACAAACCTCACTAAAAATAATTACTGATCTTCCCTTACAACATGCAGCCACCAGGGAGGGCTGGGAGTGTGCCTCCTGTACTGCCTGCACGTCAGGTGACTGCAAGACCCTCTTGAAATGAGTCTGCCTGCACTAGCGCGTTGCAAGAATCCTATGCAAAGTGCTGCTGGTTACTGAGCAAAGCCAGGAATGTGTTCCTAGCACTTGGATCTGCAGCTGGCGGGGCAATATTGCTTCCTTCCCTACTGCAGCAGACACTGCCTGACGATTTTGACATTTAGGCTGCTGCTAGAGCTACAAGAGCAGCCTCTGCTTCCCCTCCCCCCCCAATGAGCAGCTGGTAACCCCAGATCTTAGGAGGAACAGGGTCATGCCTGGAACAAGGGGAAAAGATTTGTTGCTGGGGTTGAAGATGCAAATCACTGTCCCTCTGTGGGAGTGGGAAAGAGAAGGGTCCTGGGAATGATATGGGGGACCTGCAAAAGGAAGTCAGAAGGGAGGCGAGTTCTCTACCATCCTCTGCTCCCATCCCATCAGCCCCACTATGGAAGGCTCACTGGGATTAAGGCACTCTGTCATCTGTAACAGGTTGTTCACATTGGGGGCAACAGCAGCTCACTGGGACAGCACATCCGAGGATTCGGACACAAGCTTCCCGTCCCGGGTCTCAATCTTTTTGATGACAATGGCCTTGGTCTTCGTGACAGCTGAGCTCTCCAGTGGGGCAGAATTCATGGCGTAGCCACTGCTTGTGTAGGAAAAGCTAGAGCTGTATCCACCCTTGTAGTTACTGAACCCACTGGACCGGCCACCTGGAAAGGAGAAAGAAAAAGCACAGAGAAGCTGGATCGGTACTTGGCGCAAAGGAGATTTTCCTGAACTAAAAATTGGACAATTGGTTCTAAATAGTTGCAGATAAAAATCTGCACAGATTTGCATCTTAGCACCCGTTTTGAAGAACAAGGAATATCCTTCCCATGCTTTTAGAAGGTGTACGTAGCAGCAGATGTCATCTTGCAAGAGGCATTCGCCCTTCACTCTCCATATAAGTGGGAATACTCCTTTCTGCTAAGATGGTGCTTATCATCCACAGCTTTCATAAGTACTCATATTAAAAAATAATTAGTTTTTTTATAAAAAGTGTTGCCCAATTACAAAGAATTTTCATTGATGTGACAAAGTAGCAGATGCAGCTTTAATTCTTAAATTAAAAATATGCATTTCATTTCTCAATATGCATACAGTTTTTCTCAGATAGCTCTCAGAACAATGAGCACCCTCTCCTAATAGGAAGACTTCTTGAGCAATGTTGCCTCCTACCATGCCTTAATCAAGAAGTCAGTGTGTACTTAGGGACTGATTGTGCACCATTTCAGTTTGAAGCATTTAAAGAAGGAACTTCTCAATAGTGGCATAGCTCACTAGCGGGCCATCCCAAGGCACATCAGTCATCCTGCCAACACATCCGTCCCCTCTGACCCAGAAATAATGGCAGTGATATGATCCTTCACACTTTGGGTGAATGTTACCAATTCTTTAGCAGTCCCATGTTCATGTGAAACTTGATCTGCATACAATAGGAGGCAATAATAATAATAAATACTTCCATATTGTGAAAAACTTCTATGTGCAGATTTCTATGGCTGCACAAGAGCAGCCAAACCATTTTTCTTCGTCAGGTGGCAATACTAGCAATGACAACTATGACGTTGCAATGCAAAAAGACAATCTAGTCAAATATATAAGTAATCTTCACACACATTGATTTAATCATTTTCTTTTAGCATTTCAAACTGCCATTTTCAAAGAACTCCCACATTCAAAATGTACTAGAATAATCCTTGGAAATAATGTGTTTCCCATGCCTGTGGGTTTCCACATTTGCATCTTTCCCATGGGTTTTTGTCTCAGCAAGGCTCTCTAAACGCTGTGTGACAGGCAGAAGTTCAACACACAAGCCTTTCTCTGGCATAGAAACATGATGGGGAACTTAATCTGTTGAACTTCTGCCTTTTGTGCAGATGCTAAAGGCATTTCAGAGCGCGATACCATAGTCTTTCGAGACTGAAGGTTGCCAACAACAGTAAAGGCAAGAGAGTCCTTTTTTGAGGGCGAAAAAAAACACATGTAGCTACCTTAGATTTCATGCCTCAAACACGGCCATGCCAATTCATCGTATATCAGATTTTCAACAAAACAGAATATCTGCTTACCGGAATAGCCAGTTGAAAGTGGAATTGTCTCAATGCTCAGAGCCTGCATCCCTGACTCCAGTCTACAGAACAAAAACAAAACAATACTGAGGAATGGTAGAGGTGGAGAGGCAAAGAAGGGCTGAAAACACAGGCAGCAACTTATATAGAAGAAGGAGACTGTATCTACTGGCCAGGGATCCTCAGCTTCTGAAGCTGCCTTCCGCTTGGTCTCATCAATCATTATTAAGAATATCTATATACTGCCTGTCTACATTGACTTGCAGCAGCTCTCCAAGACTGCAAGCAGGGAGATGCTGCCAGGAACAGAACCTGGGCCCTACAGCATGCAAAGCAGGTGCTGCACTCTAGCAAGGCAGCCACTTCCTAAGCAGCTGCATGTGCTGTAAAGTACAGATCAAACGGTCTCTGTCTCGGGCTCAACATCTAGAGTTTCAGTTGAAGTCTCAAGAATGGCCACTCGACCACATAGCAATTAGCTTGCTTGTGCATGGAAGGATAAATCACCATAGAATGAAAATTTTCCACCCTGCATGTGCACATTGGCAAGTGGGGGGAAGGAGAGGTCAGTGCACACCTCACAAATGCTAATTTGGCATTTTCTCCCTTCAATCAGTCAAGTTACACAAGCATACAACTTGACAATACAGAGAGGAAGGTGCATCCTGCATTCTCATTTCATGAAATTTCCTCTTGAGCTTTCTGGGAAAGGAGAGAAAATAAGTTTCTGTTGAGTCTCATAAAGTTCCCTGCAAGTGCTGAATTGGGAAGAATCACAACTAACATCAGACCCCAGTGCGCCTATAGTCACAGAATTTAATCCTATTGAAATCAATGGGAGATGTTAGCTAAGCTAACACGCATATGTATATGTTCAGAAGTAAGCTCCACTGAGGTCAATGGGACTTACTCACAAGTAAGTGTGTATATAGGATTTCAGCATTGAGCTCAGTTGCTTTCAGTGGAACTAAACCTGTCAGCCGGTGCATGTTTATTCTGAGGTTCTTTTGTTCTTACTCCCAAAAAATCTGTGCATATGATTGTTGCCCTTGTCACTTAAGCAGGACTCTGGGGAGTTAATATTTGGGGGGGAGGGGAAATAACAATAACAACCTGAACATCTCCCCAAAGAAAAAATAAGGATAGTAATTGACAAGAGGACCAGAAATTAGGATCAGGCCCTTCTCAACAGGATAATTGGCATACATTTGGTTGCTGGAAGCGCATGTTTTAGTTGGCCCTCACCTGTGCTCCTCTCCTTCCAACAGCTTCCTGTAGGTGGCAATCTCAATATCCAGGACCAGCATGACATTCAGCAGTTCCTGGTGTTCCCGCAGCCGACGGGCCATGTCTTGCTTGGCTGCCTGCAGGGCAGCTTCCAACTCGGCCAGTTTGCTGGAGGCATCCTTCACTGCCAGCTCTCCACGCTCCTCAGCCTGAGTGATGGCAGCTTCCAGGTTAGCATGCTGAGAGGAGAGAAGCATTCAATGGGTTTGTCAGTTCAAGTCTTATAAGCTGCTTTTTCGGCCCAAATGCTCTCAAGGCAGCTACGTTAAGACTATAAAGCCAACCAACATCTTAGGAAGACCACAAACACATCAAAACATGCAGTCAACCATAAGAACTGGAGAAAGATATTCCAGGGAATATATTAAAATACATTCAAGGCCTACCTCAGTCAAGTCTTTACCAGTCTTCAAAAAGTTAATGGGAGAAGGACTTAATCTAGGGACTGCAACTGAGAAAATCCCAAACTGCACACTACACTTCAGATGGCAGTGGAGAAGAGCCTCCTCAGTGGGTGAGCAGGATGGTGGAAGAGCAGGGTTCCTTAAATACCTCAGTCCAAACCACTGAGGGATTTCAAGGTCATCCCCAGCACTTGATCAGAAATAAAGAGGCAGTCAATGCAGTTCAAGTCATGATAGAGCAACACACTCCAAATCAGCAGCAGCAGCTTGCTGGCAGCATTCTAGACCAGCTGCATTTCCTGCTCCTCCTCAAATAGAGAGCATGTGGCAATAGCTTCACTGGGAGGTTGTTGCACGGTGTCTTTAGGGTTCAAAACAAACTCAGCAGACTGAAATTGTGGTTATCTTCAAGCTTTATTCATTGCCAGCAATGGGCTTCTCTTGGTGGTTCAAAATGGGGAACACAGAGAGCTGTGGTCTCTCAGTGTCCCAAAGAAAAAGCAATCTTCCCATAGGTGTACATTGTTTAAATAGTAATTTGACTTCTTTGTCTCTAAATCTCACACTCTCATTCGCTAGAAATTAATTAGCTCGTGTTACAGACATTTGGTTGGCTAGGTTGAGCTGACCAATAAGAAAAATAGAAATTTGCATAAAACTTGTCCAGAGGCGGCACTGTTCACCCAATTATTACTGTCTTTGCCTGTCTCTGCTTATTCTTCTATTGGCCTGACCTTGACCATCTCTTTAACATTCTTAGTACCAGGCTTCATAGGGCTGTGTGCCAGCATTGTTTAAACTAAGTTTTCTCTTATATGTGTACTTTAGGAGATGTTAGCAAGGTATAGTAGTAAACATATATTTATTCTGTACAGGGAAACTAACTTTAAATAAAGATTTCTCTTTTTAGAACTCTTTTCTTAAACTTAACTTTTTCTGTCAGCTTTTAGGAGCTTCATTAATGTTTTGCTGACCAGTGGATTTTCAAGAATGTTGGCCAATTAAACAACTTCATAGACAATTTATTACTCATTATGCAGGTGTTTCTCTTATCTTAGAGACACAATGTTAGTTAGCTGGACTTGATTTACAAGTGTCCTCATTAGTGAGACTAGATTAATGGCTGCTTAGCTCAAACTTTCTTAAACTGACTTGAGTTATGTCTCTTTCATGGTACTAAGAGATAAGTTCTTTAAATTATCTCATTTCCTGGCCGGTGCATCTTTTGACTTCTCATTAATTACAAATCTTCTTATGAGTTATGTTTCAGTTAAAACATCAAACAAGACTTTGAATCTTACAGAATTGGAATGTACTCCAACTAACTTTTATTCCTATTAAATTCACTTAAAATACCATACTTGTACTTTAAAAAATAGCTTCAGTAATTATTAAAGCTATTTTCCTGGTTTAATTATGTCCAAATTGCTCCTTTTGTCCAGTTTGACTTCCAAGCTTTTGGGGGTGTATTCTCTGTTCAGCCTGGCTCCATTTATCAATTCAATTAACTTCTTGACAACTGGATCATTCTGAACTCATCATTCTGGCAGGCTGCCAAGAGCAACACCCTTCAGGACTGCCTGACCAGCCTCCACTCTCTGTCCTCTGAGCATACCCCTAAATTTGCCTTTGTTTATTTGTGAAATGCTTAAAACACTCAAGCTTCTAGCATTTGATATGTTCTTAAGCATTATTGTGTACTTTATTTGTTTATTTGGCTAAAAAGGGAATCTTGTTGAATCACATTCTAACATTCACCTTAGCTTTTCCTATTGCATACAATTAAAACTGTACAAAATACAACTTTTGCTAATTAGCCACTCATCTTGACATATCAGGTCCTTTGGCGGTTTGCCCGGACATTCCTTAAAACTGGATATTCCTTTAGCTGGGGTCCTCTCTAATTATTTGCTAGCTGTCAAATAGCACTTTAATTGGAATGATTTATAGCTGTACCTTTTGCCTACTTCCAACTGTCTCAAACAGAGAGAGGGCAGAAATGAATCTTGCTGTTTGTCTTATGGGATCATATATATAAACCTAACTAATTTACTCATAACATTGCATGAACAAGCATTTGCATAAATGATTAGTTTCAGCATTAGTAAACATGAGTAAACATTTAGCATTAAGTTGCTTACAGTGGCCTGTTGCACAAACAGACCCTCTCAGAAAGAAAGAGAGCAAAGTTGCTTCTCTGGGCCTGCTTGAGCAGAAGGCTGCTTCTGAGCAAAATACATTTTCTCCTTACATAACATTTGGTTCATAAGCACTATTCAGCATTGATACATCTTGGCATCATACATACATTTGAACAAAACATCATGACATTTTACTGTATTTCCTTCTGGCCTAAGTTTGGCTTCTCCTTTTGGCCTTGCCTTAAGGTGACCCAGGGATGTATGACAGTCCCCAGACCTGACTTTTCCAGGAAGGGCTGCAGCTGATGCACCAGCCAAAGTGGTGTCCAGATTCTCTGAGCCAGAGCTGCCACCTGAGAACCTTTAGAAGAGGGAGACAGCTAGCTGAGACACCAAGAGAAAGAACATGCCAATTTCACAGTGATCAAGAATAGGATCACTGGCGCTGTCACAATATTAAACCTACCACTAGGGGGCAGGGCTCAGTTGCCTTTAATCATTTCTTGAGAGAATATTTCAGCAGATATATGTATGTATGTTCTTGCATGTATGCACTGGGAAGTTTGCCTTCTATCTTTCATACAAAGGACAGAAGGCTTGACTTTTGTTGAATCCGAGCACAAAGTACTCCTGAAATCTCACCTTTCACTTTAAACCATTTCTGCCCAATGTTGCCAAACGCAACAAGGACCAAATATGTACAACTGTGGGCCAGGCAAAACAAAAAACAAAAAAACACCCTTCAAGTTTCTAGCCCGTGTGGCTAAGAAATTACACTAAGAAGGCACAAAAGATTATGCCCAGCTGAAACCACTGAAGCCAGAAGTCTCAATAAGATGCAGGGCCCAACCCTGTCCAACTTTCCAGTGCAGATGCAGCCATGCCAACAGGGCATTGGGTAGCATCCTGTGGGGGGACCGTCACAGAGACCTCTTCAAGGTCAGGGAATGCTTGTTCCCTCACCTCAAGGCTGCATCAGCTTTGGAAAGTTGGATAGGATTGGGCTCAGTGATTGTGGGCAGGATTTCCAACATCCCTGCCTTGCCCCTGACTAGCAATCGGAATAAATGAGGAAAAAGGCAAAATATTTTCTTCTAGCCGTAGATGGCCTTTTACTAGCAGTTTGCTGCACCTACCCAGCCGACGACATTAAAGCAGCACTTTATGAATATACGAAGCACATGCAACGCTATAATTAACAATGAATTAAGAAGCTTTCCGTAGGCAGCCCTACCCCCAGGAGGCTGCAGGAGGCTTGGGTAAGTGATCCTGGGGATCGCGCCGCTGCCTCCGCCCCCACCCCTGCAAGAACTTAGAGAGGTTTTCAAACTCCTGGAGGGTTTGAAAACCGCTGGTCTAACCCATCAATACTCACACCCAAATGGGACCAGTCCTATAACTCAGCTGGCTCACATTCATCCCTTACCACCCTTCTTTCCTTCAGCTTCCTCACTGTCAACATGTAGATGGTAAGTTCTGCAATTGCCTTTTTTGCCAGTGATGTTCTACAAAGCACTTCAGGCTCAATTGAAGCTGTGTCCACCAATCATAATCAGGCAATTGGTTTGGAATTGTCAAGGGTTTCCTGACCTGGCCTTTAAGAGCCTCAATTTCTGACTGTATCCGGGCAATCAGCCTGTTGAGCTCATGGATTTCATTCTTGGTGCTGCGGAGGTCATCTCCATGCTTGCCAGCCATTGTCTGGAGCTCTTGGTACTACAGGAGGGATATAAAGAAGACAAGTCTTATGTGTATTCCAAAGTTATTGGGAAGACCTTGAGAGGAGGAGGATGACAGCAAAGGGTGGAAATTAGAAAACCACAGAGTATGACACTTTTGCAAACTGAAACCTGCCTCTTTACCTCTGTCATTCTTTGTTGGTTAAACAAAATGTTAGAAGTGGAAACCTTCTCCAGGCATTCTCTATGCCTGGAGAATGAGTGTGGCATAGTAGGTAGAGTACTGGACTCAGAGACATGGGTTCAAAACCCTGCTCAGCGATTAACATCATTGTACCTTTATAGTCCTTGATTCTCTCTCTCACACACACCCCTTTAACTCAGAGGGGTAAAAACAGGGGGGGGAATATCCTACATTTCTTGGAGAAATGTTGTGATGCAAACATGAGACATGGTTTGCGTATATAGGCCAATCCTATCCGATTTTCCAGTTCCGGTGCAGCTGTGCCAATGGGGCTTGCACTGCATCCTGTGGTGGAAGGCGGTCACAGAGACCTCCTCAAGGTAAGGGAACATCTGTTCCCGTACCTCGTGGCTGCATTGCAGTTACACCGGTGCTGGAAAATTGGATAGGATCGGGCCCGTAGTCTCCTACGATTTCCGGCTGTCTTTCAAAAGCAATTGGGAGGAATGGTGAGTCATAAACCAGGAAATCCCTGTTTTAAACTTCACTTGGGCTATGATCTTACTAGGTAGCCTTAGGCAAGCTATTATCTCTCCACTGCACTCTGCTGCATCATCAACAGGAGGATAATAACACAGGACTTGTTGTGACTGGGATTATCTATGTTATGCACTCTGAATGCTCAAGAATTTTTCTGTGCCAAGCTGGATCATTTACATAGTGAAGTGCAAAGTGCAGCCATCCCCATGTCAAATGTTGAGGCTCACCCATAATTCAAGGCATTGCCCACATCCCCAAATGCCCTCTTTTCTTCTCCCCTTAGCAGCCCCATTTGCCATTGCTGTTCCCATTCTCACAACCCGGATTAAAGATGATAACTTTGGATTGAAAAGGCCACTACAGGGCAGAAGCCAAGATGGGCAGTGCTAGAGGAAAACTGAGTTTGATTAACACTGGGGGTCTGCAATCTTCCCTCCAGGGGGTCCACACTGGTACATGGACCTCTTAAGAACATAAGAATAGCCCCATTGGATCAGGCCATAGGCCCATCTAGTCGAGCTTCCTGCTGGAAGAGCAATAGCACATGAGTAGTTCCACCCAGTATATAGTCAGTGGGTGGTGTGTGTGTGTGTGTGTGTGTGTGTGTGTGTGTGTGTGTGAATATGTGTGTGTGTGTGTGTGTGTTAATCCCCACCAGTAGGGGAAGCTATAACCTATTTTGTTTGTTTTGAGTTTGCAAAACTCAGCTTTTCTATATGTGGGACTGACTGATTCCCTCAAATCTGCAAACATTTACATGGCAGAATGTAGTTTTACTGGCCAAACCAGTAAATGCTGGCTGGTTGGCATAGTTACCCAGATTGCCCCCACCAATCACAAAATGCAGAATTCTTTCTAAAGAATTTCCCATGAGTAGATTTGAAGGAAAAAGAAAACAGGCTGTTATTTTTTCCCCCTTCACATATGGCAACTTACAGATTTTCACATGACTTCAAATTCCTCAAGAGTCCCAGTCACGAAGCCTAGGATTGCCACTTTTCAGCCACTCAAATTATGAACAGTCCAACCATTTATTTTATTGGCGAGGCAAAAGAAGTAGGATATTAAGGGAGTATTCAGAAACTCTCAAACTGGGGCACCTCAATGACCCAGCCAGGGAAGCCCTGTTTATACCCTCTTAAAGGGTAGGGTGATGGAGACAATTCTGCTCCCATGGTTGCGCCACCACTGGGGACAAAAGTGCTTTTTAAAAACTTACTGGGGGTTGCCATGGTCCTCTGGAGGGTTCAGGGAGCCCGCAGACCCCTCTGAACCTCCCTGCAGATGAAAACTGGAAATGGGATCTCCATCACATTTTTGAGGAGTTTGGAGGCTTGCAGAAGTGCCTGTGGGTTCCCTGCACCCTCCAGGGGACCATGGCAACCCCCCATTGTTTTTTTAAGAGTCCTTTTGTCACTGCTGGCGGCACAATCGCGGAAGTGCTGTCATTGCCCCTCCCCCACCCTTGCAGTGGCCCAAAGAACCGCTGGAGCATGTGAATTACATTAGCTGCGGCCTGCTGAAGTTGGGAAAACCAGAATCAAATTTCATTGTTATCTGGGCGGGTGCATGTTTCAAAATGTTCTCTTTTGCACAGTGAAACATTTTCCTGTGCTTCATTCTCCAACTTGCATTCTCTGGCCAAGTCCATCAAAGTCATGCAAGGTGATCAAAGAGTGCACAATACCAACAGCGCATGAATAAACTATCAATTGAATCAGACTCCAATCCAATATACACTTTACTTGCGGTTCAGGCTGCAATCCTATACATACCTTCCTGGGAATAAGCCTCTTTTGAATGGACATGCATGGGATTATGCGATCAGTCTCACCAAGTTTAGAGGACTAACTCCTGAGTAGACACGCATAGGATTGGGCTGTCACAGCCCAATCCTATGCATGTCTATGCAGAAGTAAGCCCCCTTAGAGTCCATGGGGCTCACTCCCAGGAAAGTGTGGATAGGATTGAGCTGTCAATCTACTAACAAATCAACAGTGACTCCCATTCACATGAAGCTTACATGAGCTGTCCATCAGAATTTCGTTTCTTACTAGAAATAAGTCACATAACAAGCATGAACAAACTCAGCCTGCAACTTTCCAACTTCTTATGGAGATAGCTTCTGAAATTGGAGTCATCCATTCAACCTTGATTGGGTGGCAGCTCTGATCAGGCCAGGTCAACTCAGTTATGCCCCCAAGTATGAGAGGTGCAAGCAAAGACCTCACCTTGATCTGGTACATGCTTTCTGCCTCAGCCCGGCTCTTGGAAGCTATCTCTTCATACTGCGCTCTGACCTCGGAGATGATGCCGTCCAAGTCTAGACTGCGATTGTTATCCATGGACAAGATCACAGAGGTGTCACCGATAAGAGATTGCAGGACGCGAATCTCCTGCATTGCAATGAAGAAAGAAGCAAAGATTGTGATGATCCATGACCTAGGAGCAAACTGCCTTAAGAATCCAAGAGAAGCCTCAAAACTGCTCTTCCTCCTGTTTTTGTTTTAGCAAGACCTTTCCCTCCAGTCTCATCCAATGGACAAGCTCTCAGTCCTCTCTACCAACATCAATTCTTGGGAAAGGTTCTCCTCCTTCCATAGATCTTTCCCTTGACTCCATTCACAGTTACCTGCATGGAGGTTTCCTAGATCACATGGAAGTGAAAGCAAGTTTCTCAAGAGTCC
Organism: Tiliqua scincoides; assembly: GCF_035046505.1. Taxonomy (NCBI): domain Eukaryota; kingdom Metazoa; phylum Chordata; class Lepidosauria; order Squamata; family Scincidae; genus Tiliqua; species Tiliqua scincoides. The sequence continues at coordinate 123,416,735 of NC_089822.1, forward strand.
AGTAAAGCAAAGCACTTTGCAAAACAGAATCCATGCCTATGCAGACTAATGAGATAAACCTTGCTAAACCTAATCTTCTGGGTACATCAACAGTCAAGGTCTTTTTTCATTGCCTCGCAAACTAAATCAACAGAAGCTTAGATGAGAATTCACCAATTTAGAATAACAGTCCAGAGTAGAAGGATACATATTCTGAACTAGTGATCTGTTTCAACCTGAGAATACAATGCTTCAGGCAGCCCAATCCAATGCTGGGCTTACATTGAAGGATCTTGCGATCCATCAGAGTAAGCTGTGGTCAGGTGGTGCAAAAACTGCACTGTCATCATGCACTTCGGAGTCAATGGCACAGACAGCTGGAGGCCCATGCATATGCCAGTGACTCCCAGTGGGGGAGGACTGGAGTGGGGAGTAGGCTGCACTGGGGGCAGGAGGGGGAGGATCGCAGCAGCAGCACACGCCAAGATCCTATCCCCCTTTTCCTGGCCCAGCACTCCTCGAGGCCACTTGTACTTATGCCAACTATCCAAGGTGACCCGTTGGCGGCCAGGCAGCCTATGGAGGCAAGTGAAAAAAGATCCCCCCATCATGCAGTCTGTACTCCAACAGTGGCACTGCATGCTCTGGGCTGGCAAGGGACAGGATTGGGCTATTAATGAATTTACTGTTCACCTACTATTAGGGCTGCAATTTGATTTAATGCAAAACAAATTATTTTCTTGGCTTTGCTTTCGTGATGGATCCTGTTGCAGCAACTACTGAAACTAAAAGGGAACACCTACACTATAAATTAGTGTTCATTTTGCTGTCATAGATTCTTCCAAAATATCCTGGGAATGAGCTTTGGCAAGAGTGTTGAAGAGAATTCTGTTAGAGAGTCCCAGCTCCTTCACAGAACCTCAGTCCCTAGCGTTCCTTGGGAACAGGATATTATTATTAAATCATTGCCCGTTATGAATAGGTGACCTGTCAATTCAAACAGGTCTGAATTTAGGATGACCTGGTGCAAAGTCAGGGAGGGAGAAATACCTTTGCCTTTAACAGTTGTGCAGAAAATTCAGGCAATTCTTCCTACTCTATTGATTCAGCCTAGTTTGCACTTTTTAAAAAAGTGCCACTTCCACTTCCTATCTGTGGAAAGAAAGTGCTACCCCTTTTCCATTTTGGCAGGCACTGCTTGACGCTCCCAGGGAGAAGAAATGTTTTAGAAGGCAAGATCCTGTTTTTTACAGTCCACATGTACCTCCTCATATAGCTTCCTTAGGAAGTCGATCTCCTCTGACAGCAAATCCAGACTGGATTTCAACTCAACTTTGTTCATGTAGGCTTCTTCCACTTCCTAAGGGGACAGAGCACAAGCCACCATTATAACAGAGACACTCCCACAAGGTCCTCCCAGGAAATGATCATTATTCACCAGTAAACATGACTGATCTCTCTCATTCACCTTTTTCAGCAGGACAAACTCATTTTCCTTCTCAGTACGATGGTTGATTTCATCCTCGTACCTGTCAGAACAGAAACAGAATTACAGGCTACAAGCAAGCAAGCCATGCGTGGCTTATCATGAACCAGCACTAAGCCGTTTCTAAGCCATTCTCCTTGCTGAGAAACATACGAAGGCAATGTTGCATTTGAACATGCACGAAGTACCCAACCCCTCCTTTCCTTCCCCACAAAGTAACCACAACTGTGCCCATACACTTGGGGTTAGGGCAGGCAAGCACAATTGGTGACCCCTCTAAGCTGAATACAACCCACCAACTGTAGACTGTCAGGTGCTTGCTGGCCCTCTGTTTTAGTCATCCCATCCTGCTTCCCAAAAGTGAAGACATATCCAAGCACCTGGTGAAATACCCTTCATGGTTAGTGGGCCTTGATAAGTTGCACATTGTGCAGGTCTGGGTCAGAAGGGACAGGCAGTGCCAGTTTCTGGGCAGGGGTCAGTTCAAGGACTTCTCCTGTTAAACATTAAATCAGGTCAAGAAATAGCAGAGCACATATTGCAGCAGCCTTTCCAGTACTCAGCAGAACCCAGTCTGCTCAATGTTTGGGTGGAAGGCTGCCTGGGAACCCCACGTTTGCTACCTTGATGGCAGAAAGGTGGGGCTGAAATAAATAACTGAGCCTAGCCTGATTTGCAAGTCTGTTTCATGTATCATTCAGTCACATCTTCCAGTTGCACTTCAGACCTTGGAATACCTTCATACCTTCAGATACCAAGTGTTATGCAACAGTGATTTTCAAGACCTTCTTTTTGGGGAGGCAGCACTGCCTTTTCTCACCCAGCTGGCAATATTCTCTTCATTATAAAAACATGCTCTGTGGCACGTACAGAAGAACGTCATGTGCCAGAGGTACAGCAGACGTATGTGTCAGTGTAATGGAAGATCAGAAGATCATCAGGTGGATGATGTGGTGTTGACAGCAAGTCCATGTTTTGACAGCTGGTTGACAGCTCTAGGAAGGGCAGGGCAGGGCTGGCTCCACAGCTGTAATCAATCAAGGCCAATGGAGACCTGGTTGGACACCTGAGCTTCATTTGACCTTGATGGGGCTTTGAATGAACTAAGGAGGTAGCTCACAGCTGAGCTGCATTTGCACTTAATGGGACATTAAGGATAAAAGGCAGCTTCAGCAGGACCAAAGAAGCCGGACGCTGACCCAGAGGGAAAACCCTGACCCAGACCCAGAGGGAGACGCTGCCTGACCCAGAGGGAACCAGACTAAGAGGGCTAGCTCACCCAGACTTACAGGAGAAGGGGACTGCCAGGACTCTGCTGGAGGACACAGAAGACTGGGAAGACTGGACTGTGCTTTGGAGACCGGATTGGACTTGAACTGGAGGCTTCAGACCTTTACCCACTGAGAAGTGGAGTTTTGGGGAGGGAAAGCCTCTGGACAAGAGGACTTGCAGGGAGTGTCTCTGTCCATAGCAATAAATTTGGTTAGTTGCTATGGATAAGGAGTTCTGTGTTCATTCCTTTACACATCACAGCTGTTGTTCTAGAGATAAAGAGGGTGTTAATTAGCCAAAAAGCGGGCATTAAAAGGGAGTTGGGATATTTGGACGGGACAAATTGGCATAGTCGGCAGGATTCGAAAATTGGGACACGACAGTCAGCCTCACCTAAAAATAGTCACGACTGTCGTGAAACAGGTTCGTTGACCCTCTTGGCAATGTGCTGTTGAAATAGTCATTGTGCTCAAGACAAGGAGAACAGAAGGCTTAGAGGGCTTAGAGCCAACATGGGACAAAGCTACCACGTGTAGAGTTCTTATGACAGAGGGTTTCTAATGATCAGAGCACCGATGATTTAAAATGGGCTGGTTGTTTTTCCTTTAATTTCTGAAGCAGGTAACTGAAAATTCTAACCAAAAATGAGACTAAGAATGGAGCCAAAATGTTCCTATAGTACTGACTATGCAACCCACCTTCCCTACATTTTGCAAGTCTCTGCAGCTATAAGAACATGTTTCTGGTATTTACTGCACTCCCTATTTTTCCTGTGGAAGAATCTGCTGGTGCCTTTTTAAATCCAGACATGCAGCTGCTTTCTACTCAGCCAGACCATTGGTCCATCTAGTTCGAGCTATGGTCAGCAGTGACTGGCAGCATCTCTGCAGTGCCGCAAACAACCCGACCTAGAGAAGCCAGGGATTGAACCTTCATGCAAAATTGGTGCTAGCATGGAGCTATGGCCCCAGCTCCAGACTGGGCAAGGATGACTCACCACAGGAGGGAAAAGAGCAGATTTCAGTGGCATCATCATGGCAGTCCTAATGAATGCTCCAGCCCTGTCAGATTCCTCTCTCTTCAGCAATAACACTGTCACAGCACCATGCTAATTGCTTCACATGACCCAGTGCAGAGTCACCTGTCTCAAAAGCAGATCATGGGTAGAATGGACGTCTCTTCACACACCAGGTTTCATGGGAAAAAAATTTCATGGCTAAAAGATTTTGTTATTTCTAAATCACGCCTAGCAAAGGAAATCACTGGGGAGATCTGAGATCACTGGGGAGATCACTGAGATCACAGGGGAGATCACATACCTGGGGGGGATCAAGGGAGGCAAATGCCCCAGGATACCATACCTCCAGGAGTGGTAGTGCCAGCCGCTGGCTCTCACCACCATTGCATTTCCCTGGCCTCCGGAGGCTTTCTGAGGTTTTTGTAAAACCAGAAGTGACTACTAGAAGGCATTCCGCAGTCCTGGCCTCAGGCAACACAGTGTTGCAAGTGAAGAAGATTCCTCATTACTATATATGGAAAGCTAACCTTCAAACAAACTGTTGAGTGAGGGTCCAATTTGAACACTAAGTGCTGGCTTACCGCTGGCACATTTGTGAGCCCTTACCGTGGGTCCAGTGCTGAAGTTAGCCCAGTGCGAGCCCACGCTGGGCCAGCTCCAGCACTGGGCTTGTGCTCCATTGCCCAGCAAACCGCCGGGTGGCAGAGAGGTGAAAGGGGGTGTGGGGGGAGGTGGGTCAAAGGCATTCCGGGGCAGAGGGAGGCAGTGGGGTGGGAGAGGGATGGGACCAGTGGAGCTTAGTTTCACAGGATCCTGAGCCCCTTGTCAGGCCATGCTGACTGACATGGGACTCTATGAATATATTGGCATCAAATCAACCTTAACAAAAGTTCCCACGTAACCAGGTTTTGTTAAGAAACTTCAAACCCTGGTTAAACGGTGAACCTGTTTCGCATTGACCACGATTGAGAGACTGGAGAGGTTATACAATATCTGCATTGTCCAAAGTCAGCAAAAAGGAATGTTGAGCAATTGGACTCAAGCCATCAGCAACCACTGGCAACTTTAGTGGAAAGGGAAAGGCATCCATGAGGACAAGTAAATTTTTTCTAAGCAAAACATAATAGTCTCAAGAAGCCAAACACTGCATAAAATTCCAGGGGGCACATGAAAAATAAGAGAAACTTGACTATGGGACGTGCAGCAAGATGCTGTTTACTCAGATGTGACATGAAGGGGACATTCTGACACCCCCTTCCCACCCTGCCACTCCCCCACTCACTTAGTCTTGAATTCCTCCACAAGCCCTTGCATGTTTCCCAGCTCAGCATCCAGCCTCACTCTCTCTTGGCCCAAGCCATCCAGCTGCCGACGCAAGTTGTTAATATAGGCCTCAAACATACTGTCCATGTTGCTTCGGGTGGTCTTCTGGTTCTGGAGGAGGCTCCATTTTGTCTCCAGCAGCTTATTCTGCTGTTCCAGGAAGCGGACCTGGGAAGGACCAGAAAGGATTCCATCCAGTTAAAATACCTCTGGAGATTTAGAAAAGGAACATTTAAATGGGCTTTCAAAAATTTCATTTCCCTTTAGTAGGCTGGAAAGATGTTTGGGCGGAAATAAAACAAGCAACGCTTGGTTCTCATCTACATGAGAGTTTGGCATTGGAAAGGTTAAATTGTTTGATGCTTGCCAAGCACACAGGCGACTCTGGATATCAGTAGGAAACCAGACATGGAGAAGAATGGAGGAAAACTGGAAAAGGGGAGTGGCAGTCATGTCCTACCATCTCCAACTCTTAAAAGGAACCTGTACATGCCTGCTGAAAAGTCAGTGCCAGTTAATTCCCAAGTAAATGTGCATTCGTCTGTGCTCTTCAACAATCCCATTTATCTTGGGCCCAATCTACCAGGATCCTACTATGCAAGTCTATCAACTCCAGTGGACTGTGTTGGTGTAAATGGCTGAGGAAATGTAGCCTCTGGGCATTGGCAGACTACAATTCCAGTCCAGCTTCAGGTGGTTATGCTCAGTGGCAGTGCCAGGTTGCTAAGGGACCCTGCCCTGGGACCTCACCTGTCCCCTGATGGCGCCAGGGCATGACCACAGTCACGAACATTGGAAGTTCAGGACTTGATCAAGCCAGCTGCAGCTTCTAAGGGCTGGGCATCCCACACCACACTCCCCCCCCCAGTCATGCTTTAAAGTCATATCATCACCAGAAGCTGACCTAAGACCATTCAGCATCACCCCCCCAAGCTGAAATATGGTTTGCAACGGGCAAGGCTTTGCTTGCCAGCCGTTGCCCAGGCTTGGATAATAGAGACATAAACAGGCAGACCATTAAAACCTAGAGTAATGTCAACCCCATATGACAAGCTAGGCAGAGTTGGTCAACGTTGCCCAGGATACAGGGAAGCTGGTTTGTCCACTACTAATTTGTCAAAATGTTCACTGTATAAGCCAGCTTGGTCAACAGACAGCTCTCTTCCTTCCTGTCCCCCTCCATCCCACAGTCAGTGAGAAGTCCATAAAATTTGAAGCCCCTAAAAATAATTACGAAAAGGAGACTGCTTCAGAATGGTTCTTGCAGCAGTACATTTCACATCTCTACACAGCAGCTTACCACACTGTCTGTCATATGTGGTCTGCCCAAGACCTCCTGGTTCCTGAGGCACAGTGCCAAGTGCTGCCCCCTTTGTCTAGTGATATGCCAGCCTCTGCTCCTCCTAGAATGGGAGATGGGAGTGGCGCAGAAGAGAAAGGGTGGCAGAGAAGCTCCAGCCCAATACTCTCCTCTCCACCACAATTTCTCTTCAACTCACTCCCTCTTCTTTTTTCAGTCCAGGAGGAAGAGAAGCAGTGGAGGCAAGTGGGCAGGTGGAGATCGGTACCCCTGCCAACCTGCTGCCTGAGGCAACCACTTCAGTCTTCCTCATAGTGCTGCTGACCCTGCTTAGAGAATGTTCTCAGAAGAGCAGTCTGCAAACCTTTCTCCAACTCCAGGCAGGACAAATCAGTGAACCGCACTGCACATCAGGCTCACCAATGGTTTATCACACAGAGACAGCTGCCACAAGAAACTAAAAAAGTACCCAGCCCCTGGAACTGTTTCATGTGTTCCGGTACATGAAGCACATCTGTACGACTAACCAGTATTGGATTCCCCCAAAGAATTTACCACAGACCATTAGTTCAAATCAAATATCCACTAAAGGGCCCTTACCTAAACTCATAGAACTATAATTCCCAGAGTTCCTCATGCACCACAGTGCCAATCCTGATGGCAACCCCCCATCTCTGTGGCTCATATTTAAGTAAATCACTCATGTGCATGCAGAAAACCAAACTAGAACATAATGTGTAGTTTGATTTTAGGTGTCAGAGGCTACAATCCTAACCACACTTTCCTGAGAGTAAGCCCCATTGAACAAAATAGGACTTACTATCTATCTATCTATCTATACTGCCTTTCTTTGGTCGTCAGATTTCTCCTCAGACTTTAATCCAAGGTGGTTTACATAGGCAGGCTGTTCTAAACCCCCTTCGTAGAACTCCTTGTTCCAGCTGGATTCCTTTCCAGTCTGGTCTCTCTCTGGCCCTTTGCCTCCCATGCTCCACTTGACAGCAAAAGCGTGTCCTCAGTTCTCTGGTACTTCCAGTTGTTTCGAGCTGGCAGCCTCAGATTTTCAGGCATACAAGGTGGCAGCTCTACCAACTGAGCCAGACCTCCTGTACTGAGTAGACCTGGTTAGAATTGTGCCGAGAGTGTTTTAACTATGGCTGGAAACAAATCATAGGTGTGAAGAGGACATAAGGTACTTTAGAGGGATTTAGCTTCCCATAATGTGCAAATACGTATAATTTGTTTCACCTCACTGTTGCCATTGATCAAACAGGTTTCTGAAGCACAATACAAAGACTTGCAAAACTCCTTTATCAGAGACAAAAATGAGCTCAGTGTACATATTACATCTTCTTTCAAATTGCCTTGAACTTTCTGGGGAAAAGGCTGCCACTTGTGAATATTGCCCCAGAATCACTTATCTAAATGAGTTTCACCAGCACATGAAAGTGTCAGGCAATGCACTACCTTGCATCTCAATGTTCATCCATGTGCTCTGATATATGTGTCTGTGAATTAGAGGAAGTCAGTCCTTTTTGGCCAGAAAGGCAGCATACAAGTTTCAAAGGCAGGCAGGCAGGCAGGCAGGCAGACTCTCGCTCCAAGATTTCACTTCTGCAGATGTGGACTAGGGGACCCAAACTTGAAGAGTGGCAAATTGAGAAGCTCGCAGTAATCTCATTTTAGCAAGGCATCTTCCCACCATCACCACAGCAAAAGTAGGGACAAGGATTTGCTGAAGCCAGAAAAAAGGAGACTATTGCAGTGAAGTAATCTATTGGGGAGGATTCCTCCTACAATAACCTTGTGAGGCAGATTAGACTGAGTGACAGACCTAGAAAGCTCCTTTGCTGAGTGGGAATTTGAACCAAGGTTTCACCTGTTCTAGTCTGCCTCTGACTAGATGACGCCACACTAGCTCTCTATGCCAAGGTCTCAAGTGGTTGGTTAGGGAAACCCTAACGTTGTGGCATTGCTGAAGCTAAGCCAGTGGGACCAGCCAGCCCTCCGTGACGGGGGTCACTGGGCACCCCGTGTGAGTTTCTCTAAAAGACAAGGCTGAATACAAGTGCAAACAACAATAAAAACCAGGAGTCTTTATTATTATTATTATTATTATTATTATTATTATTATTATTATTATTATTATTATTATAATAAAAACAGGAGTCATCTCAGCAATAGTAATAAAGGTGCCACCTCTAAGAAAAACAATAATTTGGCGGTGGCCAAACATGGGCTCCTATTTATTATTATTATTATTATTATTATTATTATTATTATTATTAGTAGTAGTAGTAGTAGTAGTAGTAGTAGTAGTAGTAGTAGTAGTAGTAGTCATATTTGGCTACAATACAGCCACCATATAGCTGTGGCACCACACAGTCTCCTATCCTAAGCAGGAAACTGAGGGCCCAGTCCTATCCAACCTTCTAGCACTCATGCAGCCACAATGCAGCCATGAGGCAAGGGAACATGCCTCGAGGAGGCCTCTGTGACTGCCTCCCCACCATAGGATGCAGCGCATGCCCCATTAGCACAGCCGCACCGGCACTGGAAAACTGGATAGGATTGGGCCCTGGGCTTGTTTCACCTGCACTGGGCCTGTGCTGTCAAAGTCAATTTGAACTCCTGGCAATGCACATTTTACTTCTAAATATCATGGGTACAACATTCAAACACTTTGGAGAGCTCTGCCATACCCATCCCCTCAGTGTGTGGAAGGCAGACTGCATGGAGGCGCTTGCCAGAAATTCTGTCATGGGCGAGGCCCTCCCAATTTTTGCACTGCCCGTGTCTGAATGAAGAAAACCTGCACTGCCAGCAGAGTTGGCCAATCCATGAGGCTGATTCAGGCAGCAGATTGGCTTAGGAAGCCCACCTTCATCTTCCCAGTCACCTCTACTGATCCTCCTCCCTCTCTTCCTCCCACTCCTGAATTGGAAAAAGGATGAATGGGGCCGAGCAGGAGTGCGGAAAAGAGAGTGGTGGGCTAGACCACTGCAGACATTCTAGCCCACCTCTCTCGTCCACGCTTCCTCTTCTGCTCTGTCCCCCTTGTCTTTTTTTCAGTCTAGGGAGCTGGAGGAACAGAGACTAGCACAATGACCAGCAAGGGAGGGTAGCATCTGTCACACTGCCTCAGGCATCAGGAAGTTTTGGACCATCTCCGACTGCCAGGAATACAGATGCCGTTCAAAATGGCTCTCCAGCCCCCTCTTCTAGCCTGCTTTAATTCATTCCTGGGGGGGGGGGGAGAGAGAAGAGAAAGAGAGACTTACCATCCTGAGATCCATTTCCAGTCTCTTCAGTATAGGCAGAAAGAAGAGTGATGCTTGTAGTAGGCTAAATAGTGCCAGCACAACCACCTTGCCTCCATCTTCGCTCCACTGTTGGAGAGAACTGACCGAAGCTTCACAGAGGGCAAGGGAGGTTACAGCAGCTTTGCTAGGGGAAGATTCAAGAAACTGCTCGATTCCCCCACAAGATTTGGGCTTCCCTTCCGATTCCCTCAGAACTCATTCCCAAGCAAAATCAAATTTGCAACACATGGAATGACATTTGCTTCGCTCCCTGCCTCTTTTCTCCCACTTGTAAGACTGGAAGCTTCATGAAGGCAAAGACTTTTCTATCTTGCTGGCATGGTAAGTGCGTCAGATTACAATATAGCGGGGAGACCCAGATTAAGATTCTGACTCCCCTCCCCCTGGCATGAGAGCTCATTGGGAGACCTTGTGCCAGTCACTGTCTCTCAATCTAATGCATTTCACAGCATGGTTAGGAGGATTAAATGTGCAGGGGGTGAAAAAGAATTGTGGACACTGTCCTGAATTCCTTGGAAGAAGGACAGAATATAAATGAAATGTGTGATGTTCACTTTGCAAAGGTGCCCTGCAGCGTAAACCGACGGTGCTACATTCAACCAGATCATCATCATAAAAAACTTCACATAGAACCAGGATGGTGTAGTGGTTCTGGAGTTCATCTTAGACCTGGACGATCCGGCTTCAAATCTCTGGTCAGTCATGAAACTTCCTGGGTGACCTTGGGCCAGTCACTCCCAGCCTCACCTACCTCACAGGATTGTTGTGAGGACAAAAGGAGGGAGGGATTTCCTTGGAGGAAGGGTGGTATAAAAATGTGAAAAATAAAAATAAGTAAATAAATAAAGATTCAGATTTATGGCCTTTGAACTCAACTGCCAATTCTCTTGCCTCCCTGTCCTTTCCAAAAGAAGCAAGACCAAAGGCCAACAACTGGGGCACTCACCTTGTCGATCAAGTTGACAAACTTGTTGTTGAGGGTCTTGATCTCTTCCTTCTCTTTGCTTCTCAGTTCTTGGAGTTTGGGGTCTATCTCCAAGTTGAGTGGGGCCAGAAGGCTCTTATTCACACTCACAGCAGTGATGCCACCAGGTGCCAAGCCTAAACCTGACCCCCGGAAGCTGCTGCTGCCACCTCCAAACCTGCCCCCATAGTTGGAGGAAGCGTAGGTGGTGCTGACTCGGGAGCTGCTGACAGGGCCTGGGGTGTAGGAGCGGCTGCTGAAGGTGCGCACGGGGGCAGCAGTGGTGCTCCAGTAGGTCTTCTTGGTCACAGAGATGGACATCTTTCTTCACACACAGGAAAGCTGTCAGTCAGAGCAGAGGAACCTAGCCAGCCAGGCACTGAAAGGCAGCAGGCTGGGTGGATTCAGACAAAGTTATATATGCAAAGAGGGAGGGAACTAGAGTGGGTGGAAGAGTTCCTGGCACTTTGAGATGGCTGAGATCTCCAAAATGTACAGGGTGGCAAGATGAGGGCAGATTGCCAAGCGGTTTAAATGGAGATCAGCATTATTATGCAGGGGGTTGCCAGTAATGGGAGCAGCAGATCGCCTTGTTCTTTCCCCAGTGGCATTTTGCAATTTGTGGACGTCCTGACCCCAGACACTGCATAATGGGCTGGAGCATCTGAGAATGATTTCTGGAACTGGCATCTCCTGTGACACACACATGAAGCATCTAAAAACAAAGTTGTGCTTTTTTCTTCACAGCTATTGTTTTAGTCATGTGCCAATATAGGGAGTTTCAATTGATCAATCAATTCAAATATATTTTGATAAATCTGCTAAGACTCCCTTGATCAGGCGTCAGTCCTTCTTATAGCTTTTGCTGATGTATTTGCTCTTTACACTCTCACATAACACCAGAACCAGGGGACATCCACTAAAATTGAGTGTTGGGAAAGTTCGAACAGACAAAAGAAAATATTTCTTTACTCAGCGAGTGGTTGGTCTGTGGAACTCCTTGCAATCTTTTGGGAAACTGTCTGAACTTAGGGCCAAGTTACATGAGACATAAACAGCTCAATCCTCTGCATATCTACTGACACTGCACTGAGACATGCACTGAGAACCATGCCCTCCCTGGAGACCTTTTGGCAGAGACTAAAAACTTTTCTTTCCCAAGTGACATTCCCACCCTAGTTTTGTGCTTCCTCACCCCCAGTGATAATACAAGCACCTTTGGTCATGGAAACTACTGTACATGCACTATGGTGCTTATATCTAGCACTGCAACATTTAATCAATGAATTGATTAAAGGGAGAGGTTGAAATCCCTTTAAAACAACTAAAAAGGCACCCCCTGATTAATTGGCACCGCACTTCTAAAAATTCCCGCACACAGGAGGGGATGCCACACTGGCATCTGCTGTGACACACACATGAAGCATCTAAAAACAAAGTTGTGCTTTTTTCTTCACAGCTATTGTTTTAGTCATGTGCCAATATAGGGAGTTTCAACTGATCAATCAATTCAAATATAATTTGATAAATCTGCTCAGACTCCCTTGATCAGGCGTCAGTCCTTCTTAGGACTTACAGATTTTCACATGACTTCAAATTCCTCAAGAGTCCCAGTCACGAAGGCTAGGATTGCCACTTTTCAGCCACACAAATTGTGGCCACACAAAATGTGGGGGGACATGATTGAGACATACAAAATTATGCAGGGCACGGACAGAGTGGATAGAGAAATGCTCCTTACACTCTCACATAACACCAGAACCAGGGGACATCCACTAAAATTGAGTGTTGGGAAAGTTCGAACAGACAAAAAAAAATATTTCTTTACTCAGCACGTGGTTGGTCTGTGGAACTCCTTGCCATAGGATGTGGTGACGGTGTCTGGCCTGAACACCTTTAAAAGGGGATTGGACAAGTTTCTGGAGGAAAAATCCATGACGGGTTACAGGCCATGATGCATATGTACAACCTCCTGATTTTAGAAATGGGCTATGTCAGATGCAAGGGAGGGCACCAGGATGAGGTCTCTTCTTTGCAGATTGCCAAGCTGCTTAAATGGAGATCATCATTATTATGCAGCGAGTTGCCAGTAATGGGAGCAGCAGATCGCCTTGTTCTTTCCCCAGTGGCATTTTGCAATTTGTGGCGCCCTGTCCCAAACACTGCATAATGGGTTGGGGCATCTGAGAAAGATTAAAAAGCACCAGGGAAAGAACAAGGAAGATCTGCTGTGGCACTCTGCTCCTCACTGCCTCCTAACAAACCTCCCCATTGGCACTGCAGGAAGTGGGAAGCAGTGGCAACAGTAGACCATCCCTACCTGGGCACCCTCTGACAAATCCCGCTGCCCTGCTCCCCAACATCACCCTGGAAACCAGCCAGTGGCTTCGGGCTCAGTGGGGAGGATTCCCAAGAAGAGCTGGTGTGAAGGGGACAGTAGCAAGCATTAGTCTCTCTTCACAGTGTGATCTGTCGCTGTCCTGCTGGCAATGAAGGACTGTTGCCTCTCCCTTGCTCCGTTCCCAGACACCAGGATGCGGGGGGAGTGGAGTATTTGATGCATGCACATGCTTCCCACCCCAAACTGAAGCTGCCACTGTGCTAGGTGGACCAGTGGTCTAAACTGGGAGTACGGCAGCAAGCTCTGTCTATCTAGCTCAGTACTGTGAACAGTGACTTGCTGCAGCTCTCCAGTTTCCAGTGGAGAGGCATCTCAGCTGTACCTTCAGGGCTCAAAGCCTAACCCCTTATGTTAGTACTTTCCAGCACTGGCATAGCCAATGGGACATGTGCTGCATCCTGCAGTTGGATGTCTGTCACTCACAGAGGCCTCCTCAAAGTAAGGGAATGTTTGTTCCCTTACCTCAGAGCTGCATTGCCCTTATGTCAGTGCTGGAAAGCACTGACATAAGTGCTGGAAAGCACTGACACAAGGGGTTAGGATTGCGCCCTAAGTTGCCAAGGATTGAAGGTGGAACTTTCTGCACTGAACATAGAACACTAAGCTATGGCCGCTTAAATTGAGTGTTGGGAGAGTTAGAACAGACAAAAGAAAATATTACTTTACTTAACGCGTGGTTGGTCTGTAGGACTCCTTGCCACAGGATGTGGTGATGGCATCTGGCCTGGACGCCTTTAAAAGGGGATTGGACAAGTTTCTGGAGGAAAAATCCATGACGGGTTATAAGCCATGATGTGTATGTGCCATCTCCTGATTTTAGAAATGGGCTATGTCAGAATGCCAGATGCAAGGGAGGGCACCAGAATGAGGTCTCTTGTTATCTGGTGTGCTCCCTGGGGTATTTGGCGGGCCATTGTGAGATACAGGAAGCTGGACTAGATGGGCTTATGGCCTGATCCAGTGGGGCTGTTCTTACGTTCTTATGTAAAATCTTGGATCAGAGGGACCAAGGCTCAGATAACCTATCACTGAGGTGAGTCACTGTCTTTTAAGAGCAAACTAGGAGTGTAAACATGATAGATCTTTGATTGTAACGGCCAAAACATATACACTAAATTTGCTTAAATACAAATAAAATTGGACCTACCTACATTTTCTGCTATGAAGATCTCTATGCCACTATGCATATTTACAAAGTTTCCATTTCTGTAGTTACATGAGTTGATGGGGTGAGGAAGAGGTGATTTTGAGCAAAACAAAAAAGCATATACACATCTCTTTGCTCAAAATTGCAATCTCCAAGATTTGCTTTCCATTTAAACACACACACACACACACACACACACACACACACACACACACACACACACACACACACACACACACACACACTCAATCTACTTGAAAGGATTCCAAACAAAAAACATACTTGAATGTTGGAAAAATGCAATGTCTCCAAAATAAGCCTCAAACTCACAGATGAAATGAATAACTACTTTGGGTGCTGCACTAAATTTGCATCAAATGCCTGGAAAATCAAGCCTATGATGGGGCATACAATGGCAAATTATTTTCAACAGGATGATTCTACGTTTGTCAGCCCTCCAGGGTTATCCTGGGCTCTCCAGGAATCAGCATCAATTTCCAGGTGACTAATGAAAGCAAAAAGTAACCAAATATTTAGTTTCCCTTTCCACTCGGCTCACTCCTGAATCCAGTGCAGCGTCAGCTCTTGCCTGAGAACAGAATTTTAAGAGAACCCAAATTTTGGGAAACTGTCTGAACTTAGGGCCAAGTTACATGAGACATAAACAGCTCAATCCTCTGCATATCTACTGACACTGCACTGAGACATGCACTGAGAACCATGCCCTCCCTGGAGACCTTTTGGCAGAGACTAAAAACTTTTCTTTCCCAAGTGACATTCCCACCCTAGTTTTGTGCTTCCTCACCCCCAGTGATAATACAAGCACCTTTGGTCATGGAAACTACTGTACATGCACTATGGTGCTTATATCTAGCACTGCAACATTTAATCAATGAATTGATTAAAGGGAGAGGTTGAAATCCCTTTAAAACAACTAAAAAGGCACCCCCTGATTAATTGGCACCGCACTTCTAAAAATTCCCGCACACAGGAGGGGATGCCACACTGGCATCTGCTGTGACACACACATGAAGCATCTAAAAACAAAGTTGTGCTTTTTTCTTCACAGCTATTGTTTTAGTCATGTGCCAATATAGGGAGTTTCAACTGATCAATCAATTCAAATATAATTTGATAAATCTGCTCAGACTCCCTTGATCAGGCGTCAGTCCTTCTTAGGACTTACAGATTTTCACATGACTTCAAATTCCTCAAGAGTCCCAGTCACGAAGGCTAGGATTGCCACTTTTCAGCCACACAAATTGTGGCCACACAAAATGTGGGGGGACATGATTGAGACATACAAAATTATGCAGGGCACGGACAGAGTGGATAGAGAAATGCTCCTTACACTCTCACATAACACCAGAACCAGGGGACATCCACTAAAATTGAGTGTTGGGAAAGTTCGAACAGACAAAAAAAAATATTTCTTTACTCAGCACGTGGTTGGTCTGTGGAACTCCTTGCCATAGGATGTGGTGACGGTGTCTGGCCTGGACACCTTTAAAAGGGGATTGGACAAGTTTCTGGAGGAAAAATCCATGACGGGTTACAGGCCATGATGCATATGTACAACCTCCTGATTTTAGAAATGGGCTATGTCAGATGCAAGGGAGGGCACCAGGATGAGGTCTCTTCTTTGCAGATTGCCAAGCTGCTTAAATGGAGATCATCATTATTATGCAGCGAGTTGCCAGTAATGGGAGCAGCAGATCGCCTTGTTCTTTCCCCAGTGGCATTTTGCAATTTGTGGCGCCCTGTCCCAAACACTGCATAATGGGTTGGGGCATCTGAGAAAGATTAAAATGCACCAGGGAAAGAACAAGGAAGATCTGCTGTGGCACTCTGCTCCTCACTGCCTCCTAACAAACCTCCCCATTGGCACTGCAGGAAGTGGGAAGCAGTGGCAACAGTAGACCATCCCTACCTGGGCACCCTCTGACAAATCCCGCTGCCCTGCTCCCCAACATCACCCTGGAAACCAGCCAGTGGCTTCGGGCTCAGTGGGGAGGATTCCCAAGAAGAGCTGGTGTGAAGGGGACAGTAGCAGGCATTAGTCTCTCTTCACAGTGTGATCTGTCGCTGTCCTGCTGGCAATGAAGGACTGTTGCCTCTCCTTTGCTCCGTTCCCAGACACCAGGATGCGGGGGGGAGTGGAGTATTTGATGCATGCACATGCTTCCCATCCCAAACTGAAGCTGCCACTGTGCTAGGTGGACCAGTGGTCTAAACTGGAAGTACGGCAGCAAGCTCTGTCTATCTAGCTCAGTACTGTGAACAGTGACTTGCTGCAGCTCTCCAGTTTCCAGTGGAGAGGCATCTCAGCTGTACCTTCAGGGCTCAAAGCCTAACCCCTTATGTCAGTACTTTCCAGCGCTGGCATAGCCAATGGGACATGTGCTGCATCCTGCAGTTGGATGTCTGTCACTCACAGAGGCCTCCTCAAAGTAAGGGAATGTTTGTTCCCTTACCTCAGAGCTGCATTGCCCTTATGTCAGTGCTGGAAAGCACTGACACAAGGGGTTAGGATTGCGCCCTAAGTTGCCAAGGACTGAAGGTGGAACTTTCTGCACTGAACATAGAACACTAAGCTATGGCCGCTTAAATTGAGTGTTGGGAGAGTTAGAACAGACAAAAGAAAATATTACTTTACTTAACGCGTGGTTGGTCTGTAGGACTCCTTGCCACAGGATGTGGTGATGGCATCTGGCCTGGACGCCTTTAAAAGGGGATTGGACAAGTTTCTGGAGGAAAAATCCATGACGGGTTATAAGCCATGATGTGTATGTGCCATCTCCTGATTTTAGAAATGGGCTATGTCAGAATGCCAGATGCAAGGGAGGGCACCAGAATGAGGTCTCTTGTTATCTGGTGTGCTCCCTGGGGCATTTGGCGGGCCATTGTGAGTTACAGGAAGCTGGACTAGATGGGCCTATGGCCTGATCCAGTGGGGCTGTTCTTATGTTCTTATGTAAAATCTTGGATCAGAGGGACCAAGGCTCAGATAACCTATCACTGAGGTGAGTCACTGTCTTTTAAGAGCAAACTAGGAGTGTAAACATGATAGATCTTTGATTGTAACGGCCAAAACATATACACTAAATTTGCTTAAATACAAATAAAATTGGACCTACCTACATTTTCTGCTATGAAGATCTCTATGCTACTATGCATATTTACAAAGTTTCCATTTCTGTAGTTACATGAGTTGATGGGGTGAGGAAGAGGTGATTTTGAGCAAAACAAAAAAGCATGTACACATCTCTCTGCTCAAAATTTGATCACTTTTGTCTACTGAGTTTGCTTTGGAACCTGGGATTACGGTGCAACATCTGGGATGTCTTGTAACATCTTGGTTTTTGCACCTTGCAACACTATGATGGGGCATACAATGGCAAATTATTTTCAACAGGATGATTCTAGGTTTTCAACCCTCCAGGGTTATTCTGGGCTCTCCAGGAATCAGCATCAATTTCCAGGTGACTACTGAAAGCAAAAAGCAACCAAACATTTAGTTTCCCTTTCAACTCAGCTCACTCCTGAATCCAATGCAGCATCAGCTCTTGCCTGAGCACAGAATCTTAAGAGAACCCAACTGTTGGGCAACTGTTTGAACTTAGGGCCAAGTTACATGAGACATAAACAGCTCAATCCTCTGCGTGTCTACTCAGAAGTAAGTCCCATTATGTGCAATGGGGCTTACTCCCAGAAAAGTGTGTAATGTATAGGATTGTAGCCTTAAAGTGTTATTAGGCCTGAAGGGCTTAGTTTTTCTATAATCAACAGCAGCTGGAGCCCGGAGCATGTCCCTGCTGATCTGGACAGTGCCAAGGGGGCAGGGTTGAAGCTCACAAGTCTCAGTCCTGGTCCAAGGGCAGGGTTGGGACTTCATCTGCTAATGGGTAAATAAAATCAGGCCTAACAATGCTATACACAGAAAGTGCCACTTGTCCTTCCAGTGTGCTGGCATGAATTTTGCTCTAAAGCAATGTGAAATAGTGCAGGCCTTAGAGGCAAATCTGGCGCAGGACAGTAGCTGGCCTACAAAACAGGAAACCTCCATCTTGAACTTCACCTCTGCCATGAAAGCCATGGGAATGGGGAAGAAAAAGCCACTACATTGTCGTAGAAAAGCTGCTACCTCTCAGCTTCCACGCTCCATTTGCAGTACAGAGATGACCCACCTTGCGGAGTTTGGTGCAAGGAATACAACACAGTGTGATGCAGGAAGCACGTTAACCACTTGAAAGCACTGCATAAATGCTAAGCACTGATTTACTGATAGCTAGCTCAGGCAGCTGAATGTCAATCAGACTGCAGTGCAAGCCCAAGACAACATGGTGGTTTTGACATACTCAGGGGGAAGGCCTAGATACACAAAAGTACATACGTCTGTAAATTAAAAGTCATGGTAGCCTCTTCCCCCTTTCCCAGCCTGATGCAGACTGAGGATGCTCAGTGACCTCCCAGGAGCCATGGAATGTTGAAGAGGCAGCTGGATAAAACCAAGTGGAACAACATAGTCCAGGGAAGAGGCAGGCTGGGGCAATGCCACATTTGCTTGCAAGACCCTTGTTGTTAAATAAGGGGCTGTGCGCCTGCTAATGAAATGGAAATGGGCTATGTCGGATGCAAGGGAGGGCACCGGGATGCAGTTATCTGGTGTGCTCCCTGGGGCATTTGGTGGGCCGCTGTGAGATACAGGAAGCTGATACAAATTCAATTTCTGATAGTTCTGACTGAGACTTGAAAAGAGCCTGGGATCTGAAACCCTGGAGAGCCACTGCCAGTTAGTGTAGCGAACAGGACCCTAGATAGGCTGGTGGTTTGGCTCAGTACACAACAGCTTCACCCTGTCAGTTCCATGGACCTAATGTAGTGATAGGTTTATAGGTCCAAGTTTAGCTACAACAGGAGTTCAAAAAACCGTTGATTTTTCAGATGTCAAAAGTATCCTTTCTCCCGAGTTAGGCTCAGGCCAGGAAAATGGAGAGGCCGATAGGCAGGGAGAAGGGTTTGGGGGCAGCGGAAACATTAAGGGCCAAAAGGGCAGGGAGGAAGAGAAAAACAGGAGTCCATGTGCCTACTAACTTTATTTTGATATCAGTCCTCAAAATTGTATTATGATGTGAAGCAGGCTGCAGGGACATGCCCGGCTGGTGTTTGAACTTCAAGTGGAGAATCATGGCATTAATACGGATGTCTCATATCATGCATGCATGAGCAAGAGATTTTCCCTGAGGTCCTTGAAACGGAAGGACGTCATTTTCCTGTGAGCTTGAAATCAAGAATTGTGTCCTCCAACTTTGGACCAAACTTCATACTGATGGCTCAAGCATGAGAATTGTGGTATAAGCCGACACAGACACAGCCAAGCAAGCGAGTGAAAGCACAGACACCCTGTCCTTTGCAGAGCAATATTATACTTCCTTTGGCCCATTTATAACCTTGATCACAATCCACTCCTGGAGATTTCATTTTATGTTTTTCTGCTTTGAGCATCTATTTTATTTTTGAAGCAGCTCAAGTCCCATACTTGCCTGGTGTGAGGCTCTTAAGCACAGTACATGCTCTTTTGTTTCATAGAAGAAATGTGGGCATGTTTGTGTAATTAAGGCTTTTATTGAACTTGATAGAAGAAGACAGTTTTGCATGTGAAAAGGAACACCTCCAAAGCTGGCTGCAAAGTCAACTGTTGGGGGGGGGGGCGTTCTTTTAATAGGAAACATATTTTAATAAGTCAGAAGTTTAAAAAGTGGTATACATGGTCTGCTCTTTTGCACCCATTTACCCATGCATTAAATCCCATTGAATTTACACTGTAGTCATCAAGAATAAGCCCTTACGCTACAGCTCTATGTAAACTCACATGAAAGTAAATCCATTGATCACAGTGGAATTTCTGAGTAAAAATGCAGAGACTTGAGCCATTTCTTCCTCAATGTAAAACCACTACATTTGTTCCACCGGGAGGGGGAAAAAAGTAAGAAGAGCACAACAGACCATCTCCTTCCACCAAAACCACTTGGAACCAAAGGTTTTATTTCAAATGAAATGGAAACCAGCTGGATTTTGAAAAAAGATTCGCATATCATTTGGCCTTGTGCTCCACCAAGTCTGAGAAGTGACAAGGTGGTTTGCACTCAGCTCCTTCCTCTGACATGGACCACAGACAAAGGAACTAAGGTAAGGTACTAAGGTGAGTAGATGAGCAGAACAAGGAATGGGGGCTCCTGCTGTAACTACAAAAGGAAAGGAGGCGCATCTTCTCTTACATTAAATGCATTTAAACACAAAATACAGCCTTCAGCTTCTTTGCTTTTACAACCTTTCACACAAAGACTTTGACAACTGCAGCTATGATATTTGACCTACTTGTATTCCACACAGGAATATAATTAGCAATGGCCTGGGAGAGGAATGTCACCTTAAAAAGGTCTTGCAAATAAACTTACCCACTTCCACCTAAATTAGTCATTTGGCGCCTCAATGAAGGAAAGAGCTAACCTATGTCCAGGTTCTTTGCCATTGGGGCCTAAGTTTGTTTTTTTTTAAGCGATCCAGATACAGGTCTTTTCAACTACATTAGCAAAGTAGTATCTACCTGTTTCATTCTGTATTGCTCCAGTCCTGTCTCCCCTCAAGTACTTTCAAGGTCTGAAAGTAGTGTCTTTATGGCTGCAATTCTGGGCACACCTAGTTTGGGTGCAAGACTGCATGACTTTAATAGGGCTTATGTCTTAGTAAATATGCACAGGATCAAGACACATATTTACCTTTGTGCAAAAGTTCAACAAGTGTGGCTTACACTTTGCAGAAGCCATAAAGTAACAGTGAAATAAGTCTTGTGCTAGCTGCAATGGGGCATATTAGAATCACTAAAGGGAGGGGGCTCACTTGCTATCAGAGAGAATGCAGATCAGATAAGGCAGGGGTGGCCAAACGCCAGCCCTGGGGCGACTTGCGGCCCTCAAGGACACTCAATGTGGCTCTCAGGGAACTCCCAGTCTCCAATGAGCCTCTGGCCCTCTGGAGACTTGCTGGAGCCCGCACTGGCCCAACGCAACTGCTCTCAGTGTGAGGGCGACTGTTTGACCTCACACGTGAGCAGTGGGATGAGGGCTCCCTCCACTGCTTGCTGTTTCACGTCAGTGATGCAGCAGTGGCAGCAAAGGAAAGGTCAGCCTTGCTTTGTGCAAAGCCTTGAGCTACTGCAAGACCTTCATTCATTCATATAAGTTCATCTTTAATATATTCATTTATGTAAATTTATTCAAATTTTAAATGTAAATTAATTCTTCTCCCCCCCCCCCCAACCCGACACAATGTCAGAGAGATGATGTGGCCCTCCTGCCAAAAACTTTGGACACCCTGAGATAAGGTGATGATTGACCAACCTGGAGGCCAATTTACCCCACTTAGCATGAATAGGCAGATGGGAACTAGGACACAGTAGAATGACAGCACTTTCTGGCCTCTGGTATGAGGTGGGGGCAATTTATAAAGCTGGTCCAGATGTGAAAAAGAGATCAGGTCAAATCCTTCTTGGGTTCAGCTGTTCCACAATGAGAAGATCAGCTGTGACAGACAAACCTCACTAAAAATAATTACTGCTCTTCCCTTACAACATGCAGCCACCAGGGAGGGCTGGGAGTGTGCCTCCTGTACTGCCTGCACGTCAGGTGACTGCAAGACCCTCTTGAAATGAGTCTGCCTGCACTAGCGCGTTGCAAGAATCCTATGCTAAGTGCTGCTGGTTACTGAGCAAAGCCAGGAATGTGTTCCTAGCACTTGGATCTGCAGCTGGCGGGGCAATATTGCTTCCTTCCCTACTGCAGCAGACACTGCCTGACGATTTTGACATTTAGGCTGCTGCTAGAGCTACAAGAGCAGCCTCTGCTTCCCCCCCCCCAATGAGCAGCTGGTAACCCCAGATCTTAGGAGGAACAGGGTCATGCCTGGAACAAGGGGAAAAGATTTGTTGTCATCCACAGCTTTCATAAGTACTCATATTAAAAAATAATTACTTTTTTAAAAAAAGTGTTGCCCAATTACAAAGAATTTTCATTGATGTAACAAAGTAGCAGATGCGGCTTTAATTCTTAAATTAAAAATATGCCTTTCTTTTCTCAATATGCATACAGTTTTTCTCAGATAGCTCTCAGAACAAAGCACCCTCTCCTAAAAGGAAGGCTTCTTGAGCAATGTTGCCTCCTACCATGCCTTAATCAAGAAGTCAGTGTGTACTTAGGGACTGATTGTGCACCAACAAAAGCATTTCAGTTTGAAGCATTTAAAGAAGGAACTTCTCAATAGTGGCATAGCTCACTGGCGGGCCATCCCAAGGCACATCAGTCATCCTGCCAACACATCCGTCCCCTCTGACCCAGAAATAATGGCAGTGATACGATCCTTCACACTTTGGGTGAATGTTACCAATTCTTTAGCAGTCCCATGTTCATGTGAAACTTGATCTGCATACAATAGGAGGCAATAATAATAATAATAAATACTTCCATACAGTGAAAAACTTCTATGTGCAGATTTCTATGGCTGCACAAGAGCAGCCAAACCATTTTTCTTCGTCAGGTGGCAATACTAGCAATGACAACTATAACGTTGCAATGCAAAAAGACAGTCTAGTCAAATATATAAGTAATCTTCACACACATTGATTTAATCATTTTCTTTTAGCATTTCGAACTGCCATTTTCAAAGCACTCCCACATTCAAAATGTACTAGAATAATCCTTGGAAATAATGTGTTTCCCGTGCCTGTGGGTTTACACATTTGCATCTTTTCCATGGGTTTTTGTCTCGGCAAGGCTCTCTAAAAGTTGTGTGACAGGCAGAAGTTCAACACACAAGCCTTTCTCTGACATAGAAACATGATGGGGAACTTAATCTGTTGAACTTCTGCCTTGTGTAGAGATGCTAAAGGAATTTCAGAGCGCGATACCATAGTCTTTCGAGACTGAAGGTTGCCAACAACAGTAAAGGCAAGAGAGCCCTTTTTTGAGGGGGGGGGGGCAAAAACACATGCAGCTACCTTAGATTTCATGCCTCAAACACGGCCATGCCTATTCATCGTATATCAGATTTTCAACAAAACAGAATATCTGCTTACCGGAATAGCCAGCTGAAAGTGGAATTGTCTCAATGCTCAGAGCTTGCATCCCTGACTCCAGTCTACAGAACAAAAACAAAACAATACTGAGGAATGGTAGAGGTGGAGAGGCAAAGAAGGGCTGAAAACACAGGCAGCAACTTACATAGAAGAAGGAGACTGTATCTACTGGCCAGGGATCCTCAGCTTCTGAAGCTGCCTTCCGCTTGGTCTCAGCAGTCATTATTAAGAATATCTATATACTGCCCGTCTACATTGACTTGCAGCAGCTCTCCAAGACTGCAAGCAGGGAGATGCTGCCAGGAACAGAACCTGGGCCCTACAGCATGCAAAGCAGGTGCTGCACTCTAGCAAGGCAGCCACTTCCTAAGCAGCTGCATGTGCTGCAAAGTACAGATCAAACGGTCTCTGTCTCAGGCTCAACATCTAGAGATTCAGCTGAAGTCTCAAGAATGGCCACTCGACCACACGATGACAAGCTCTGCCTTATAGCAATTAGCGTGCTTGTGCATGGAAGGATAAATCTCCATAGAACAAAAATTTTCCACCCTGCATGTGCACAGTGGCAAGTGGGGGGAAGGAGAGGTCAGTGCACACCTCACAAATGCTAATTTGGCATTTTCTCCCTTCAATCAGTCAAGTTACACAAGCATACAACTTGACAATGCAGAGAGGAAGGTGCATCCTGCATTCTCATTTCATGAAATTTCCTCTTGAGCTTTCTGGGAAAGGAGAGAAAATAAGTTTCTGTTGAGTCTCATAAAGTTCCCTGCAAGTGCTGAATTGGGAAGAATCAGACCCCAGTGCGCCTATAGTCACAGAATTTAATCCTATTGAAATCAATGGGAGATGTTAGCTAAGCTAACACGCATATGTATCTGTTCAGAAGTAAGCCCCACTGAGGTCAATGGGACTTACTCACAAGCAAGTGTGTATAGGATTTCAGTCTTGAGCTCAGTTGCTTTCAGTGGAACTAAACTTGTCAGCCGGTGCATGTTTATTCTGAGGTTCTTTTGTTCTTACTCCCAAAAAATCTGTGCATATGATTGTTGCCCTTGTCATTTAAGCAGGACTCTGGGGAGTTAATATTTGGGGGGGGGGGGAATAATAATAACAACCTGAACATCTCCCCAAAGAAAAAATAAGGATAGTAATTGACAAGAGGACCAGAAATTAGGATCAGGCCCTTCTCAACAGGATAATTGGCATACATTTGGTTGCTGGAAGCGCATGTTTTAGTTGGCCCTCACCTGTGCTCCTCTCCTTCCAACAGCTTCCTGTAGGTGGCAATCTCAATATCCAGGGCCAGCTTGACATTCAGCAGTTCCTGGTATTCCTGCAGCCGACGGGCCATGTCTTGCTTGGTTGCCTGCAGGGCAGCTCCCAACTCGGCCAGTTTGCTGGAGGCATCCTTCACTGCCAGCTCTCCAGACTCCTCAGACCGAGTGATGGCAGCTTCCAGCTTAGCACGCTGAGAGGAGAGAAGCATTCAATGGGTTTGTCAGTTATTTATTAATTCAAGTCTGATAAGCTGCTTTTTCGGCCCAAATGCTCTCAAGGCAGCCACGTTAAGACTATAAAGCCAACCAACATCTTAGGATGACCACAATCACATCAAAACATGCAGTCAACCATAAGAGCTGGAGAAAGATATTCCAAGGAGTATATTAAAATACGTACATTCAAGGCCCTCCTGAGTCAAGTCTTTACCAGTCTTCAAAAGGTTAATGGGAGAAGGACTTAATCTAGGGACCAAGAAAACTGAGAAAATCCCAATCTGTTTAAATTTTTAACCTCCTGCTTATTTTTTGTAATCTGGTCCTGTATATTTGTCAAAGAAGTATTTATCTGCTTCATTTGGTCGGAGAGACTGCTTATCTGTTCTTTCATCTCATTTCTAAAATCTTTCATCAGGTCAACTAATGAAGTCTGACTTTCTCTCCTTTGCTCCATAGCTGCGTATGTAGCAATTTGTGATCCAACCAATGATGATGTCTTCAACGTAGTCTTACTAACTTCTTTTTTTGATGTCATTTTTTCCTTTTTACGATTTTTCTCTTTTAATCCGTCTAGTCCCTTAAACTAATACTATCGATATCTCAAATATCTCAAAACAAAACAATAAAAAACACCATCATAATCAAAGTTCAATAACTTCACAAAATTACCAACACACAAAAAAGGAAAAAGTCATTAATCTAACATTAAAAAGCCGCCCCCCCCCCCAGTCTTTCTTCTTCCTTCACCTTCTTCTAAGGCAAATCTCCAGTTTTATTTCCAAACAACAACAACAACAACAACAACAACAACAAAATATTTTACTTCACCTTCTTGCTAGGCTAATTCTCAAACTTACTTCTGCTTCTTATAAGGCTAAGCCCCAAATTATATCCAAAAAGGGTGCTTTAGTTCACCTTCTTGCAAGGCTAATCCCCAAGTTCGATATCAAAAAAAGGGGGGGGAGAAAAAAAAAAGAATCCATAATCCACTTTTAGACAAATCAATATCAAAATCTGTTCCAATATCAACTCAGATCCATGAATCTTTAAAGGCTCTGTCTCAAATCTGAGTCTTATTCTTGCTTCACCTTCTTGTAAGGCTAATCCAAATTTTATAATTCCAAGACTTCTCCACCAAATAAAAAGGATCCAAGTCTTCAAAAAAAAAATGGACTCTGAAATCAAGTTACTGTCTCTTTAAATACACAGTTCTAAATCCATTTCAAGCCTCTTGCAACAGCAGGCCTGAATCCAGTTCCAATTCCAGTCAATAACACTATCAAATCAAGTTACTCTTTAAATGCTCAGTTCTAAATGCAGTTCAAGCCTCCTGCAACACCAGGCTGCATCCAAGCCTCTTGCAACGAAAACGAAAGTAAAATCCTTCAAGCCACTGAGAGTGTTGCTTATTCTTTTTGCACGTATACCATTACAATCGGGTGATTTACATTATCTTCCCTTATTTTTTCCTTCTTCTCTCTCTTCTTTTCTTCCAATCACCCTTTTTTAAAAAAAGGAATAGTCCAGACGGGGCTTTTTAACCTCCAAGTTCGCTACTTCCTCCCTCTGGGTGGCTGCCAGTCAACGTTAACGATCTTAAAAATATCTTTCCCTCCTTCAAGCTTCTCAATTAAAGTTTAATGATCTGATTGCTCACGGTTAAAACCTTTGATCACTTTCATGTTGAATCTGGTGGGCCGTGGGGGGGAGTCTTCTCTGTTTTCCAGAACTACCGAAAATGGCGTCTGGGATGGAATGCGCTCCAGCACAGAGCAAAATCAGCATATCTTTGAAACTGCCGTTTCAAAAGATAATACTGGTTCACGCTCTCAGCCTTCGTCCCTTCTTCTTGGGAACGAAGTATTCCTCAATAATGAGGAACTTTGGAAAACACATCCATTTAGCAGATCACCGGGAGAAAAACTCCAAGTTCCTTGCTGCAGCACTGAGTAGTAGCTCCGCCTCCCTATCTAAAGAGAGAAATTAATAATAGTATGGAAGAGATGGAAAAGAGAATGGATCGAATGCAAAAGCAAAATGAAGAATTAGAGATATCTGTAATGAGACATGAGATGGAGAAAGCAGCATTTATTATTAGAATACAAAATTTTAAAGAGACATCCCCAGAAGATATTAGAGGTCGAATGGAGGAATGGTTGTCAACTGAGCTGGAATTGGAGGAGGATCAGGTTAAAGAGATGATAGATATTGTATACAGGGTCAATTCTAGGTATGCAAGACTAAATAAAAAGCCAAGAGAAATAGTGATGAAATTTATGAAGAGAGCTGCAAGAGATAATATATTAAAATGATTGGAAGAAAAACAAAGAATAGTCGAAGGAGAGCAAATCAGAATTTTGAGAGAAATACCCTGGAAAGTTCGACAAAAGAGAGCAGCTTATAGAAATTTTGCTGCAATATTAAGAAGAAATAATGTGAAGTACCGTTGGCAAATTCCAGAAGGTCTCCTGTTTGTTTATGAACAGAAAAGATTTAATATAAATTCAATGATGAAAGCTCAACAATTTTTATCAAAATATGGAGAAAGTCTGGGAGAACAAAACAGGGAATTTTCAGAGAAAGAGAGTACTTCCTCTCAAGAAGAGGAAGAATCCTCAGACCAAATTCAAAGTGAACAGAATGGAGGAAAGGGAAAAAAGAAAAAGAAGGAACAAGATACAGATGACAGACAAGAACAAGAACAAGAAGAAGCACAAGGAGCAGTAGGAGGAAGAAGGACTGTACAAGTAAGACAGAAAATAAGTAGAGTTACAAGAAAGACAAAACAAATTTCTAAGTGAAAATGGCTGAACAACAAGTGAAGTTCTTTTCTGTAAATATTAATGGATTGAATTCTCAGAAGCGTAGAAGAATATTTCATCAATTATATGAAACCAAAGCAGATGTAATTTGTATACAAGAAACACATATTAGAAAAAATGATGATAGATTTCTTAAAAATAGAAAAATGGGAATTTTATTTTTTGCTTCAGACTCACACCAAAAGAAAAGGGCGGTAGCTACATATGTTAACCCCAAGTTAGAACCTAAATTGAAATGGCAATCGGAAGATGGGAGAATTTTGATTGTAGAGATCCAAGTTGAAACAAGGAAAGCATTAATTGTCAATATATATGCACCAAACACCCATCAAGATAAGTTTTATAGAAGACTACATGAGAAACTAATTACGGGAGAAGACAGAGATATTTTTTTATTTGGAGATTTTAATGCGGTCTTTCAAACTAAGTGGGACAGAAAATTTAACAAGAGACTTTTAAAAAGAGGAGGAACCCTACCCAGATCCTTTTTGGAAATGGCAGAAGAATTACAGATGATTGATACATGGAGAACACAATATCCAGAGAAAAAACAGTTTACATATTATTCAAATTCACATAATTCCTGGTCTAGAATTGATATGTGTTGGGCTTCAATATCCGGTTTAGGTGGAACGTTTCAGTCAGTAATTTTACCTAATATATATGCAGATCATAACCCAATTTCATTAATAATAAATAAATAAATAATTAAGGAGAAATATTTGGAAGCTAAATATAGTTCAGTTGAATAATCAGGAATTTTTGAATCAAACAAAAATTGAAATGGAATTTTTTTTTAAGATTAATTATCATTCAGAAACTAAAACACAAATGGTTGGGGATGCAAGTAAAGCATTCTTTCGAGGATTAGCAATTAGAAATGCAGCAAAACAAAGAATTGGACAAGAGAAGAAAATGAAAGATCTTGTACAAAGATTAGAGATGGGTGAAAAGGAATTACAGAAAGAATCTACAAATCAGAGAATTCAACAAAGAATTAAGAAGATACAACATGAAATTAAAATACTCCAAACTCAGGAAATGGAGAAGAAATTGAAAATGGCAAAACAGAATTTTTTTGAAAATGCAAATAAACCAGGAAGATGGTTAGCCCACAAGCTTAAAAAAGAAAGACAAAAAAATCATATTAAGATATTGAAAGATTTGACAGGGAAAGAAGAAACAGAATTAGAAAAGAAAAAATTAATTATTGAACAATTTTATCAATTATTATATGGGAGAAAAAATATAGAACACCAGAAACAAAAAGTATATTTGAAGAAAAATAACAGAATCAAAATTTTAGTTGATCAAAAGAATTTATTGGAAAATACAATTGCTATAAGTGAAATTATAGAAGCGATTAAAATACAAAAACTTCAAAAAATACCAGGACCTGATGGATTACCAGCTGAGTATTATAAGAAATTTGAAGAAGTATTGTTGTTACCATTTAAAAAAGTCATTGATGATATATGGGAGACTGGAGAAATGCCAAATTCATGGAAGGAAGGAACAATTACTTTGATACATAAACCAGACACGGATGAAAAAGAAATTAAAAATTATAGACCCATCTCGTTGTTAAATATGGATTATAAAATTTTTGTTTCAATTTTAGCTGCAAGATTAAAGAAAGTATTGAATCAGATAATCAAAGAAGATCAAACTGGTTTTTTACCAAAAAGACAATTAAAAAACAACGTGAGAATGATAATAAATATATTGGAATTTTTTGAAGCCCATCCAGATAAGAAATTAGCTCTAGTGTTTCTAGATGCGAGAAGGCTTTTGACAATTTACATTGGGATTTTATGATTAATTGTCTGCAAGAATTAGATTTTGGTCCAAAATTTATCAAGATGATACAAGGAATATATTCGGACCAGAAAGCAAGAATAAGAGTAAATGGAGATTTGACGAGAGAGATTAATATTCAACAAGGAGTAAGACAAGGCTGTCCACTTTCACCATTGTTGTTTATCTTGACATTAGAAATATTGAATAATGTAATAAGAGAAGATGATAAGGTGAAACCGCTCAGAATTAAAAGTGAAGAATATAAATTACAAGCGTTTGCGGATGATCTGGTATTTATTTTGGAAGATCCACTCAACTCCATGGAATTTTTGATAGAAGACTTAAAACAATATGGAGAAGTAGCAGGTTTAAAAATAAATTACCAGAAGACCAAAATGATTACCATGCATTCCCCAATAAATACAGCCGACAACAGGTATGGGATTAAATGGGCCACTTTATTAACTTACAACAAGCGCAACAAGGCAAAATAGGAAACAGTACCCAAACTAAGTGCGGGGTTCTAAATGGGGGAAACGGCCTAGCCGTCTATGTCCCCCAGTCTCATAGGGCGTCCACCCAACTCCAGGCGTAGCTCAGTTGTTATTAAGCCCGCCTTTCACTGTCGCCCAAAGAGGATAAGCCAGCCAAACTACTCTGCCTTCAGGTCACCCCTGCAAGGCCCCAAAGTTCAGACCAGGGGCTAGCCAGCCTGCCTCCCCGAGCCGGTCAAGCATCCAAAGAGCGGTTCTGGTTCACCCCTGCCCTTGCTGGCTTAGATTGGACGCCGGAGAAGGTCTTCTGTCTACCCACCCTGCACTTCTACCGCCAGTGACCAGGACAGTAACTGATATCTTGCAGACCCAAACGCGCTCCATAGCCAGTCTGAGGTAGGCGAAAACAAAACACCATCATATTGCCAATCAGATGATGCTCAAAAATTCCTACCCGGTCCTCCGTAGAACGACCAGCTAATCCCAGACTAGCTACAGGGCGGGTGGGCGGGGGTCGCTTCCAGGAACGGAACTGAGCCGGGTCTAGCGCCTGCGCGCCAGATCAGGCTCAGTTGTCCCGCCCCCCAAGGCCAGCCAGCCAATCAGCTGGCAGCAAAGCCCTGCTGCCGGCTGATAGGGGGGTCAGCCTGGCAATCATTGCTAGCGTGCCCATACAGGCACGCTAGCTGCCTTTACCATGCATTCCCCAATAAATACAGCTGACAACAGGTATGGGATTAAATGGGCCACTTTATTAACTTACAACAAGCGCAACAAGGCAAAATAGGAAACAATACCCAAACTAAGTGCGGGGTTCTAAATCGGGGAAACGGCCTAGCTGTCTACGTCCCCCAGTCTCATAGGGCGTCCACCCAACTCCAGGCGTAGCTCAATTGTTATTAAGCCCGCCTTTCACTGTCGCCCAAAGAGGGTAAGCCAGCCAAACTGCCTTCAAGTCACCCCTGCAAGGCCCCAAAGTTCAGACCAGGGGCTAGCCAGCCTGCCTCCCCGAGCCGGTCAAGCATCCAAAGAGCGGTTCTGGTTCACCCCTGCCCTTGCTGGCTTAGATTGGACGCCGGAGAAGGTCTTCTGTCTACCCACCCCGCACTTCTACCGCCACAAGGGGAGGTCAGCCTAGCGCTTGGCCTTCCCTGCACCCAAAAAGAGGTTCAAGCCTTGTTGCAACTCTGAAAGAAAGCGCCCATAACCCATAGGAGAAAGGTGAACTCCATCGCCACGATAAAGAGCAGGCTCCTCAAAACCAATACTGGGATGATGGATAGCCGCTCCACCAAGCTCCATGACGACCCTGCCCAGGTAAGCGTTGACCCTTTTGCGTGCTACCTCTATTCTTTTAACACAACTCGCCCACCGCCAAACTCGCCTAGGCAGCATGTCAGACCACAGGTTAGTGATCCCGGGAAACTGACGGACTAACGAGTTAAAATCCTTGCGGGCCTGAAGCCTCAAGGACATGGACGTCCTCTGACCCAGGTCATTTTCGCCCAAGTGTACCACAATTACCTGCGGCAGGGGGTTGACAGCAATGTACTCAAAAACGGCCAGGAAAAATTGGCCCCAGCACATACCCCTCTTGGCCAACCAGTCAATGTGCGCAACATCACCCAGCGCCAGCTGAGAGCCGAAACTGGATGACATGGCATGCTTCCGAGCCCAAAAAACTATGGAGTGTCCGCAGATCAAGACCCTGGCTGGGCAGCTCCTTCGCGGACCTGTGGGAAAAAGAAGCACATCGTGAGATAAGCTCACTGGACAGGCCAAGAGAAAGGAGGAATCCTTCCTCCACTCTAATACTCACTCCCATGGCCAGTCACGGTCAGTGACCTGGTCAGCCTTACTAGGACACCCCACCTACCCATCGCGCCGACACTGGCGCGGCAAACGCCCTCCAAGCGCTGCCAACAGAGCCTACGCGGCTCTGACACATCTCACCAACACTGGCGCGGCACATGCCCTCTGAGCGCTGCCAACAGAGCCTACTTGGCTCTGACACATCTCGCCAACACTGGCGTGGCACACGCTCACTGAGCGCTGCCAACAGAGCCTACTCGGCTCTGACACATCTCGCCAACACTGGCGTGGCACACGCTCACTGAACGCTGCCAACAGGGCCTACATGGCTCTGACACATCGTGCCAACCTGGCAGTGCACACATTGCGCCCACCGGCGTTGCACACGGAGCCCTGGCGGCACCTTTACGCACCTAGGATTTAAAGGCACCAGAGCGCCATCTACCGATGCGCCTGATGCCCTGGGGGGAGAAACCAATGCTGGCCGCAATGGATGCTGCCCCAATCCTAAATGAATGCAGCCCAAACAATTCAGGCCTCAGGCCTAATTGAGACTGCGCTCTTTTAAAAAATGGCCCGAAACTGGTAAAGGGGAAGGGGTGGGGCGATCCTCGTAGTGGAATAGCGGGCCCACTCCTGCAGGAGCCATTAAGCAGCACTGTTCCCTGACAGATACTGGACAAAGACACCGGCTCGGAGCCTGTTACAACTGAATCCACTGCCCACGCCCTAACTGGTAAGTTATGGAGGGATAAACTCTCAGACCGTGACACACAGTCCCCCCACTGAAGGACTCTGTCGGGGGGGGGGCAAACCGTGACCTAACCAAAGCAGCCGTGGGGGCCTGGGATCCGCACACAGCCTGGCCGCAAGGCCAGCAGCCGAAAGCGTTCCCCCTGAAATCGAGAGAAAGCGTCGGCTATGCTATTTTCAAGCCCAGGCTCATGTCCGGCTGATAAAACAGTGGTGATAGCAAGACACTGTTTGACAAAGACTCAAACCAGATTCATAACCTGGGACCCTAGGGCGCTAGTCAACATCCCTATCAGATTATCTAATTTGTCCCTTGGCAGGCGGTTGGTCTGTGTAACCGAGTCCAAATTGATACCTAAAAGGTGAGCTTGCCGGGGGGGGGGGCCCTCTGTTTTCTCGTGTGCCAGGGGGACCTCCAGCTGCTCACACAGCACTGTAAAGTCACCCAGGAGCCGAGCACAGACGCCAGACCCAGATGGTCCCATAAAAAGTAGTGGGCAGTGGATCGTAACACAGTTCTGAAACGCACAGTCATTCCAAAATGTACTGGACGCCTCAAAATCCGATTGGCAACACCCTATTGTCTGGCAGAAATCCTGGGGGAGCACTAGAAGCAATCAAAAGGCAGACTGAATATCTGCCTTGGCCATCAAGGCCCCAGGGCCACACTTCTTGAGGCAGGCAACCACCTCGTCTAAAGAAGTGTATCTGACTGAACACCGGTGGGTCGGTATCCCGTCATTTATGGAGGAACCCTCCGGAAAGGACAGGTGGTGAATCAGTCTAAATTGGCCCTGGGCTTTTTTAGGCACCACACCCAGGGGGGATACCTGCAATTCCTCCACGGAGGAACCGCAAACAGTCCAGCTACTCTACCCGCTTCTAACTCCTTGGCTATTTTTTTTTTTTTTACCTCGCACCACCTCCACGTCAGTCACTGACCGGAGGTTGCGAGCGAACGTGGGGCTAACAGGAGGCGGGGCTAGGATCTTGAAACCAAGCTGAAAACCCTCAAATACTCTGGCTGCAGAACGATCTGTATAAAATTGCAGCCAGTAAACCAAGGAGGGAATCTTAATTGGCATCGGGCCCTTTGCCAACACCAGTTGAGGGTCCACCACCCGGCTTTTTACCACGGAAGGGGCGGAAACCTTGCCGTGATCCACTGATCTGTGGACATTTTGCCACGGGATGCCCAGCCCCACACATGGGGCAGCCATAGGAAAACAAACATCCTGGCCTGTTGCATTTGCCAGTGGCATTAAATTGGAAGCAAGCGCAAGGGGTTTGACCCCCCTGCACACCCTCAGGTGACGCAGGCTGCTCAGGACTGGAACGAGCAATCAAATGCCCGCTATCCGCCCTATCCCCCAACGTTGCCCTAGCCGGCAGGACTAACTGCACCCAGAGTTCCCACTGGGGTATAGTCCAGTCCAAAGATGGGTCCTGTGCGGCTCTGATGCGAAATTGACGGTCATAAGCCATCCAAGCCGCACCAGCATGATCACGCAAAGCGCGATGAATAATCTCCAGGTATTTGAATAGTTTCCCCACCTTTTTGGGGTGCAACTGGACAGTGACCCCAGCATAGACAATGAACCCATTCAGCCAATTGGTCCAATTCTTGTCTATCTTCCTCTGCCTGACGGTTTCCTCGTCACGCACAGGGTCTCCCACTTTGGGGGTAGGCTCAGGCTCAATGTGAAGGAGACTGAACATGTCCACAAAGTCACCTCGCCATATCTTCTCCTTGACCGACATGGCGAGGTGAGAGCCCAGAGGGATGGCGATGATGCCATACGAAACCGTAGGCTTCTCCCTCTCCACCACCAATCCCAATGACTCTTCCCCCCAGTCCACATCCTGCTGGTCCAACTCTGTGTCGGCCGTGGCAGAATAATGACCACACTGGGGGGGTGCCCTGCTGGCCCTGGGACCAGGTTTGGGACAGGGATACGTCCAACCCAGGGCCCAGGGGTACTGGGGGTAATTGGGCCCCTGCCAGAAGGAAGGAGGCCCCCAAGGAGACCAGGGCTGATCTGGTGCAGCCCGGCTAGGTGCCCAAGGAATGCCTTCCTTGAATTAAGATGTTTGCATCCCGCAAAAGGAGCCTTGGGCAGAAGAGTCTCTTCCTTCAGTGTCAGGCACAAGCATGACTCCCAAGGTCAACAAGCAGGTCACTAGGTCATGTTTCTTTCAGTTGAACAGCGTTCAAAAAACTCACTCTACTATTTCCTGCTCCCTCCGGATATCCCATTATGTCACAACTCAGCCCTCGCTACTCTGCCAGATCTCCGTCGCCAACGTAACGCATTCCCTGACATGCTCAGCCCTTGCAAAGCTCTTCTCAGAGTCTGATGTTGGCTTCCTGTTCCTCCCACACCCATCTCAAATTTAAGGGCTTGACATCCACCTCAAATTTTATTAAGCCCTTCGAGGTTTGCCACACCTGATCTTCCCCTCTTTATCTCTCAGTATGTCCCTGCTTGCGACCTTCCCACCTGCAATGCTCCCATTCAGAAGTCTTCCATGACTCCACTCAGCCTCCTTTCTTGCCCCTTGTAACTGTAGCCCCATCCCTGAACACGGATCTGGTACCCTAGCCCCCCACTAGCTTTCTTTTTAAGATCCCTTTTCAGAACTCAACTTTCCTGTGATGCCCTCAGCCTAACCCAGGGATTCTGCAACCTTCTGCAGGACTCCCCGCAGCTTCAGAAGTGAAAGTGGAGCGATCATGCTCCCCTTCTGCAAAACCGGAAGTGGAGCGCAATCACTCCACTTTCACTTTCGAAGCTGCAGGCAGCCCTGCAGAAGGTCGCACAGGGCTCCCCGCACCCCCAGCAGGCTGCAGGAGGCTTGGGTAAGTGATCCTGGGAATCGTGCCGCTGTCTTCCCCCCCTGCAAGAACTTAGAGAGGTTTTCAAACTCCTGGAGGGTTTGAAAACTGCTGGCCTAACCCATCAATACTCACACCCAAATGGGACCAGTCCTATAACTCAGTTGGCTCACATTCATCCCTTACCAGCATTCTTTCCTTCAGCTTCCTCACTGTCAACATGTAGATGGTAAGTTCTGCAATTGCCTTTTTTGCCAGTGATGTTCTAAAAAGCACTTCAGCCACAATTGAAGCTGTGTCCACCAATCATAATCAGGCAATTGGTTTGGAATTGTCAAAGGTTTCCTGACCTGGCCTTTCAGAGCCTCAATTTCTGACTGTATCCGGGCAATCAGCCTGTTCAGCTCATGGATTTCATTCTTGGTGCTGCGGAGGTCATCTCCATGCTTGCCAGCCATTGTCTGGAGCTCTTGGTACTACAGGAGGGATATAAAGAAGACAAGTCTTATGTGTATTCCAAAGTCATTGGGAAGACCTTGAGAGGAGGAGGATGACAGCAAAGGGTGGAAATTAGAGAACCAGAGTATGACAAAGGAACACTTTTGCAAACTGAAACCTGCCTCTTTACCTCTGTCATTCTTTGTTGGTTAAACAAAATGTTAGAAGTGGAAACCTTCTCCAGGCATTCTCTATGCCTGGAGAATGAGTGTGGCATAGTAGGTAGAGTACTGGACTCAGAGACATGGGTTCAAAACCCTGCTCAGCTATTAACATCATTGTACCTTTATAGTCCTTGATTCTCTCTCACACACACACCCCTCTAACTCAGAGGGGTAAAAACAGGGGGGGGGGAATCCTACATTTCTTGTAGTGAATTTCTTGTAGTGTAGTCAAATCAGCAGTGACTCTCATTCACATGAAGCTTACATGAGCTGTCCATCAGAATTTCGTTTCTTACTAGAAATAAGTCGCATAACAAGCATGAACAAACTCAGCCTGCAACTTTCCAACTTCTTATGGAGATAGCTTCTGAAATTGGAGTCATCCATTCAACCTTGATTGAGTGGCAGCTCTGATCAGCCCAGGTCAACCCAATTATGCCCCCAAGCATGAGAGTCGCAAGCAAAGAACTTACCTCGATCTAGTACATGCTTTCTGCCTCAGCCCGGCTCTTGGAAGCTATCTCTTCATACTGCGCTCTGACCTCGGAGATGATGCCGTCCAAGTCTAGACTGCGGTTGTTATCTATGGACAAGATCACAGAGGTGTCATTGATCTGAGATTGCAAGATGTGCTCCTCCTGCATTGCAATGAAGAAAGAAGCAAAGATTGTGATGATCCATGACCTAGGAGCAAACTGCCTTAAGAAACCAAGAGAAGCCTCAAAACTGCTCTTTCCCGTCTCCTGTTTTTGTTTTGGCAAGACCTTTCTCTCCAGTCTCATCCAATGGACAAGCTCTCAGTCCTCTCTACCAACATCAATTCTTGGGAAAGGTTCTCCTCCTTCCATAGATCTTTCCCTTGACTCCATTCACAGTTACCTGCATGGAGGTTTCCTAGATCACATGGAAGTGAAAGCAAGTTTCTCAAGAGTCCAGTAAAGCAAAGCACTTTGCAAAACAGAATCCATGCCTATGCAGACTAATGAGATAAACCTTGCTAAACCTAAGCTTCTGGGTACATCAACAGTCAAGGTCTTTTTTCATCACCTCGCAAACTAAATCAACAGAAGCTTAGATGAGAATTCACCAATTTAGAATAACAGTCCAGAGTAGAAGGATACATATTCTGAACTAGTGATCTGTTTCAACCTGAGAATACGATGCTTCAGGCAGCCCAATCCAATGCTGGGCTTACATTGAAGGATCTTGCGATCCATCAGAGTAAGCTGTGGTCAGGTGGTGCAAAAACTGCACTGTCATCATGCACTTTGGAGTCAATGGCACAGACAGCTGGAGGCCCATGCATATGCCAATGGCTTCCAGTGGGGGAGGACTGGAGTGGGGAGTAGGCTGCACTGAGGGCAGGAGGGGGAGGATCGCAGCAGCAGCACACGCCAAGATCCTATCCCCCTTTTCCTGGCCCAGCACTCCTCGAGGCCACTTGTACTTATGCCAACTATCCAAGGTGACCCATTGGAGGCCAGGCAGCCTATGGAGGCAGGTAAAAAAGATCCCCCCATCATGCAGTCTGTACTCCAACAGTGGCACTGCATGCTCTGGGCTGGCAAGGGACAGGATTGGGAAATTAATGAATTTACTGTTCACCTACCATTAGGGCTGCAATTTGATTTAATGCAAAACAAATTATTTTCTTGGCTTTGCTTTCATGATGGATCCTGTTGTAGCAACTACTGAAACCAAAAGGGAACACCTACACTATAAATTAGTGTTCGTTTTGCTATCATAGATTCTTCCAAAATATCCTGGGAACTGTGCTTTGGCAAGAGTGTTGAAGAGAATTCTATTAGAGAGTCCCAGCTCCTTCACAGAACCTCAGTCCCCAGGGTTCCTTGGGAACAGGATATTATTATTAAATCATTGCCCATTATGAATAGATGACAACCTGATGTCAATTCAAACAGGTCTGACTTTAGGATGAATTGGTGCAAAGTCAGGGAGGGAGAAATACCTTTGCCTTTAACAGTTGGGAAGAAAAGGAAATTCAGGCAATTTTTCCTACTCTATTGATTCAGCCTACTTTGCACTTTTTAAAAAAGTGCACTTCCACTTCCTATCTGTGGAAAGAAAGTGCTACCCCCTTTTCCATTTTGGCAGGCACTCCTTGACGCTCCCAGGGAGAAGAAAGGTTTTAGAAGGCAAGACCCTGTTTTTTACAGTCCACAAGTACCTCTGCGTATCTCATCTATCTCATCTATTTCATATCTCATCTATCTCATCTATCAGTGCTTCCACATTGGCTTCCAACTCAACTTTGTTCATGTAGGCTTCTTCCACTTCCTAAGGGGACAGAGCACAAGCCACAATTATAACAGAGACACTCCCACAAGGTCCTCCCAGGAAATGATCATTATTCACCAGTAAACATGACTGATCTCTCCCATTCACCTTTTTCAGCAGGACAAAATCATTTTCCTTCTCAGTACGATGGTTGATTTCATCCTCGTACCTGTCAGAACAGAAACAGAATTACAGACTACAAGCAAGCAAGCAAGCCATGCGTGGCTTATCATGAACCAGCACTAAGCCGTTTCTAAGCCATTCTCCTTGCTGAGAAACACACGAAGGCAATGTTGCATTTGAACATGCACGAAGTACCCAACCCCTCCTTTCCTTCCCCACAAAGTAACCACAACTGTGCCCATACACTTGGGGTTAGGGCAGGTAAGCACAATTGGTGACCCCTCTAAGCTGAATACAACCCACCAACTGTAGACTGTCAGGTGCTTGCTGGCCCTCTGTTTTAGTCATCCCATCCTGCTTCCCAAAAGTGAAGGCATATCCAAGCACCTGCTGAAATACCCTTCATGGTTAGTGGGCCTTGATAAGTTGCACATTGTGCAGGTCTGGGTCAGAAGGGACAGGCAGTTTCTGGGCAGGGTTCAGTTCAAGGACGTCTTGTGTTAAACATTAAATCAGGTCAAGAAATAGCAGAGCACATATTGCAGCAGCCTTTCCAGTACTCAGCAGAACCCAGTCTGGTCAATGTTTGGGTGGAAGGCTGCCTGGGAACCCCATGTTTGCTACCTTGATGGCAGAAAGGTGGGGCTGAAATAAATAACTGAGCCTAGCCTGATTTGCAAGTCTGTTTCATGTATCATTCAGTCACATCTTCCAGTTGCACTTCATACCTTGGAATACTTTCATACCTTCAGATACCAAATGTTATGCAACAGTGATTTTCAAGACCTTCTTTTTGGGGAGGCAGCACTGCCTTTTCTCACCCAACTGACAATATTCTCTACATTATAAAAACATGCTCTGTGGCATGTACAGAAGAATGTCATGTGCCAGAGGCCTGAGCTTCATTTGACCTTGATGGTGCTTTGAATGAGCTAAGGAGGTAGCTCACAGCTGAGCTGCATTTGCACTTAATGGGACACTAAGGATAAAAGGCAGCTTCAGCAGGACCAAAGAAGCCGGACGCTGACCCAGAGGGAAAACCCTGACCCAGAGGGAACCAGACTAAGAGGGCTACCTCACCCAGACCTACAGGAGAAGGGGACTGCCAGGACTCTGCTGGAGGACACAGAAGACTGGGAAGACTGGACTGTGCTTTGGAGACCGGATTGGACTTGAACTGGAGGCTTCAGACCTTTACCCACTGAGAAGTGGAGTTTTGGGGAGGGAAAGCCTCTGGACAAGAGGACTTGCAGGGAGTGTCTGTGTCCATAGCAATAAATTTGGTTAGTTGCTATGGATAAGGAGTTCTGTGTTCATTCCTTTACACACCACAGCTGTTGTTGTAGAGATAAAGAGGGTGTTAATTAGCCAAAAAGTGGGCATTAAAAGGGAGTTGGGATATTTGGAGGGGACAAATTGGCTTAGTCGGCAGGATTCGAAAATTGGGACACGACAGTCAGCCTCACTTAAAAATAGCCATGACTGTCGTGAAACAGGTTCGTTGACCCTCTTGGCAATGTGCTGTTGAAATAGTCATTGTGCTCAAGACAAGGAGAACAGGAGGCTTAGAGGGCTTAGAGCCAACATGGGACAAAGCTACCATGTGTAGAGTTCTTATGACAGAGGGTTTCTAATGATCAGAGCACCGATGATTTAAAAAGGGCTGGTTGTTTTTCTTTAATTTCCACTTCACCACCAGCTCTGAAGCAGGTAACTGAAAATTCTAACCAAAAATGAGACTAAGAATGGAGCCAGAATGTTCCTATAGTACTGGCTATGCAACCCACCTTCCCTACATTTTGCAAGTCTCTGCAGCTATAGGAACAGGTTTCTGGTATTTGCTGCAGTCCCTGTTTTTCCTGTGGGAGAATCTGCTGGTGCCTTTTTAAATCGAGACATGCAGCTGCTTTCTACTCAGCCAAACCATTGGTCCATCTAGTTCGAGCTATGGTCAGCAGTGACTGGCAGCATCTCTGCAGTGCCGCAAACAACCCGACCTAGAGAAGCCAGGGATTGAACCTTCATGCAGAATCGGTGCTAGCATGGAGCTATGGCCCCAGCTCCAGACTGGGCAAGGATAACTCACCACAGGAGGGAAAAGAGCAGATTTCAGTGGCATCATCATGGCAGTCCTAATGAATGCTCCAGCCCTGTCAGACTCCTCTCTCTTCAGCAGTAACACTGTCACAGCACCATGCTAATTGCTTCACATGACCCAGTGCAAAGAGTCACCTGTCTCTTTGCACATGATCTCTGCAGATCATGGGTAGAATGGACGTCTCTTCGCACCAGTAGCACCAGGTTTCATGGGGAAAAAATTTCATGGCTAAATGATCTTGTTATTTCCAGATCACGACTGGCAAAGGAGATGACTGGGGAGATCACTGAGATCACAGGGGAGATCACATACCTGGGGGGATCAAGGGAGGCAAATGCCCCAGGATGCCATACCTCCAGGAGTGGCAGTGCCAGCCACTGGCCCTCACCACCATTGCATTTCCCTGGCCTCCGGAGGCTTACTGAGGTTTTCGTAAAACCAGAAGTGACTACTAGAAGGCATTCCGCAGTCCTGGCCTCAGGCAACACAGGGGCCAGTATTGCAAGTGAAGAAGATTCCTCATTACTATATGTGGAAAGCTAACCCTTCAAACACACTGTTGAGTGAGGGTTCAATCTTGAACACTAAGTGCCGGCTCACCGCCGGCACATTTGTGAGCCCTTACCGTTGGTCCAGTGCTGGAGCTAGCCCAGTGTGAGCCCACGCTGGGCCAGCTCCAGCACTGGGCTTGCGTTCCATTGCCCAGCGAACTACCGGGTGGCAGAGAGGTGAATGGGGGTGTGGGGGGAGGTGGATCAAAGGCATTCCGGGGCAGGGGAAGGGAGCGGGGTGGAAGAGGGATGGGACCAGTGGAGCTTCATTTCACCAGATCCTGAGCCCCATGTCAGGACATGCTGACTGACATGGGTCTCTTTGATTCTGCTCTGGCTCAACAGCTGGCGCAGAATCAAATAGCCCCATTGCAGGGAAGTAACCCTGCAATAACAAAGTCCCCTTTGTAACAAGGAGTACAAAAGTCCCCTTCTCCCAAGGAGGCAGCAGCAGCCACCTGGGGTGAGCTGGATGCCACGGCAGCCCCACGCAGCTCAGGATTGGGCTGTGAGTTTGTAAGTTGCTAGATACTTGTTTTTCCTCTCCTTGTCCCAGTAAAATGAACAATCTAAGCTGGGTAAGATGTGAAATTGACTTGAAATGCTATGTTGACAATAGTGGTGTTAAACTATAGGGAAGCTGGTGTAAATCAAATAGCTCAGGTGTCATAACCATGGCTGAAAGATAAGGAGAAAGTCATAAGATCTGCAGCGCCTTCAAGGAGCGAGCGTCTCCCACCACACCTTAAGGAATATATTGGCATCAAATC
The DNA here is from genome assembly GCF_035046505.1 of Tiliqua scincoides. Taxonomy (NCBI): domain Eukaryota; kingdom Metazoa; phylum Chordata; class Lepidosauria; order Squamata; family Scincidae; genus Tiliqua; species Tiliqua scincoides. Next base: position 123,458,596 of record NC_089822.1, read on the forward strand.
AACCTTAACAAAAGTTTCCACGTAACCAGGTTTTGTTAACAAACTTCAAACCCTGGTTAAACAGTGAACCTGTTTAGCATTGACCACGATTGAGAGATTGGAGAGGTTATACAATATCTGCATTGTCCGAAGTCAGCCAAAAGGAATGTTGAGCAATTGGACTCAAGCCATCAGCAACCACTGGCAACTTTAGTGGAAAGGGAAAGGCATCCATGAGGACAAGTAAATTTTTTCTAAGCAAAACATAATAGTCTCAAGAAGCCAAACAATGCATAAAATTCCAGGGAGCACATGAAAAATAAGAGAAACCTGACTATGGGACGGGCAGCAAGATGCTGTTTATTCAGATGTGACATGAAGGGGACATTCTGACACCCCCTTCCCACCCTGCCACTCCCCCACTCATTTAGTCTTGAATTCCTCCACAAGCCCTTGCATGTTTCCCAGCTCAGCATCCAGCCTGACACTTTCCTGGCCCAAGCCATCCAGCTGCTGATGCAAGTGGTTAATATAGGCCTCAAACATACTGTCCATGTTGCTTCGGGTGGTCTTCTGGTTCTGGAGGAGGCTCCATTTTGTCTCCAGCATCTTATTCTGCTGTTCCAGGAAGCGGACCTGGGAAGGACCAGAAAGGATTCCATCCAGTTAAAATACCTCTGGAGATTTAGAAAAGGAACATTTAAATGGGCTTTCAAAAATTTCATTTCCCTTTAGTAGGCTGGAAAGATGTTTGGGCGGAAATAAAACAAGCAACGCTTGGTTCTCATCTACATGAGAGTTTGGCATTGGAAAGGTTAAATTGTTTGATGGTTGCCAAGCACACAGGTGACTCTGGATATCAGTAGGAAACCAGACATGGAGAAGAATGGAGGAAAACTGGAAAAGGGGAGTGGCAGTCATGTCCTACCATCTCCAACTCTTAAAAGGAACCTGTACATGCCTGCTGAAAAGTCAGTGCCACTTAATTCCCAAGTAAATGTGCATTCGTCTGTGCTCTTCAACAATCCCATTTATCTTGGGCCCAATCTACCAGGATCCTACTATGCAAGTCTATCAACTCCAGTGGACTGTGTTGGTGTAAATGGCTGAGGAAATGTAGCCTCTGGGCATTGGCAGACTACAATTCCAGTCCAGCTTCAGGTGGTTATGCTCAGTGGCAGTGCCAGGTTGCTAAGGGACCCTGCCCTGGGACCCCATGGAGTCACCCACCTGTCCCCTGATGGAGCCAGGGCATGACCACAATGACAAACATTGGAAGTTCAGGACTTGATCAAGCCAGCTGCGGCTTCTAAGGGCTGGGCATTCCACACCACACTCCCCCCCAGTCACGCTTTAAAGTCATATCATCACCAGAAGCTGCTGTTTGACCTAAGACCATTCAGCATCACCCCCCAAGCTGAAATATGGTTTGCAATGGGCAAGGCTTTGCTTGCCAGCCGTTGCCCAGGCTTGGATAATAGAGACATAAACAGGCAGACCATTAAAACCTAGAGTAATGTCAACCCCATATGACAAGCTAGGCGGAGTTGGTCAACGTTGCCCTGGATACAGGGAAGCTGGTTTGTCCACTCCTAATTTGTCAAAATGTTCATTGTATAAGCCAGCTTGGTCAACAGATAGCTCTCTTCCTTCCTGTCCCCCTCCAGACCACAGTCAGTGAGAGGCCCATAAAATTTGAAGCCCCTAAAAATAAATAGGAAAAGGAGACTGCTTCAGAACAGTTCTTGCAGCAGTACATTTCACATCTCTACACAGCATCTTACCACACTGTCTGTCATATGTGTTCTGCCCAAGACCTCCTGGTTCCTGAGGCACAGTGCCAAGTGCTGCCCCCTTTGTCTAGTGCTGGGGTCAGCAACCTGTGTTTTTGGAGCCGCATGCGGCTCTTTCAGTCCTCTGATGCAGCTCCCCAGTGGGGGCTGAAAGCGGGGCGCCTTCCCCTTGGCCGCCGCCCAGCCAGCCCAGCCCCGAGGGCACCTCACTCCAGTGCGATGTG